>NW_027527569.1:3035503-3223508 GCF_008692635.1 Crocuta crocuta
TTATGTGATGAATATAAATATATTTATATGATAATTTTTATATATTTATATGTACATGTTTATCTATATGTTGATATAAATATAGATATAATTTTTATGTAATTTCATATATTTGTTGTTACTCTTTTTAAAAAAAATTTTTAATGTTTATATATTTTTGAGAGAGAGACAGAGTGTGAGCAGGGGAGGAGCAAAGAGAGAGGGAGACGCAGAATCCAAAGCAGGCTCCGGGCTGTGAGCTGCCAGCACAGAGCCTGACACAGGGCTCGAACTCACAAACAGTGAGGTCATGACTAGAGTTGAAGTCAGATGTTTACTTGACTGAGCCACCCAGGAGCCCCTCTCTTTATTTTATTGTATCATATTTAGAAAGGGTCCTAATAGCAACCTAATAGCAACCTAATAGTTCTTTTATATGGTACTTTCAGTGCCCATCCTCTTGAAGGCCATTAATGTATACCCAAAATGAGCTAGGACTATGTTCCACTCTGCTTCTCAGGCAGTGTAATCTCAAGCAATATGTGGAAATCAGTGAGCTTGTTCTACTGTTTATGCACACTCCCAATTTTTACATCATTGTTGTAGTTGTACAATTTCTACATCATCAGACACTATAGTTATCATATACCATTCTATTTCCCTCAAAGTTGTCATCTAGTCTTTGTTCTACAGGTAAATGTGAATTCGATGGCCATACCCAGTCATCTGTGCCAACGTATTTCTGAACATTTGGGTTTCTGAAGCTTATTCTCAAGTAGATTATTGAAGTTCTTATGGCAGCAATATTTCCTTTGTTGTTTCATATTCCTCAAAGTTTGTCAATTCATGCAAGAAGGTCAGTGTCACCAGATAAAGAAATTCTTTACTGACAACTATTTTTCTTGAAATCTTACATATATAATTCCATTGTATTTTAGTATAAAACACTGTTCTTGGAAGATCTGAAGTCAATCTATTATTTTTTCCATTATAAGTGACCTGATATTGGTGGCTGGACTCTCAAAATTTTTAGTTAATACTTTTAATAAAATATATTCCTGTCTGATATATTTCACTTAACATAGTGCCCTCAAGGTCCATCCATGTTGTTGAAAAAGGCAGGATAAACTTATTATTTATATATAAATAATATTTCAGAATATAATAATCTATTATATATATAATATTTATATTTTTCTTTATACTTTTTTTTCATTTTCTTTATTCAATCATCCATTGATGGACACTTAGATTGCTCCTGTGTCTTGGCTATTGTAAATAATGCTGCAGTGAACATGGAGGTACATATTTTTTGAGTTAATGTTTTCATTTTCTTCAGAAAGATACCCAGAAGTAGAATTGCTGGATCATAAAGTTGTACTCTTTTTAATTTTTTGAGGAGTCTCTGTACTGTTTTCCATAGTGGCTGCACTAATTTACATTCCCACCAATAGTGCACAAAAGCTCCCTTTTCTCCTCAGCTCTGGCAGCAATTGCTGTTTCTTGTCTTTTTGATAATAGCCATTTTAACAGACGTGAGATGATATCTCAGTGTGACTTTGATCTGCCTTTTCCAGGTGCTTAGTGATGTTGAGCATCATCTCACGTGCTTGTTGGCCATCTGTGTAATCTTTGGGAAAATGTCTCAGAGATCGAATAGATCCTCTGCCTACTTTGTAATCTATGCTGTCCTTTATGTTTACCTACTAAATAATTGGATGTTCTTCAGCACCTCAGATCAGTATGTCTCCAAGTCTCTGAAATGAGGCTTTGTGAACTTTAGGCACACCTTCAACACCCAGCCAGGCATTTGGCAACTCTGCCTTATCTTTCACTGCCTGATTCCACAAAGCCTCAAGGTCAGTCTGAAGTGAGATCTGAGAAATTTGTCATGTATTTCTTCAGAATGCATACAGGTGTGGCCATGGATACATTTCCATGCATGCATGTGGCCTTCAAGAGTCCCAGGAGTATACCAAAGCCTTTCAAATTCTTCCTATGACCATCTCATTTCTACCTTCTCATTTTAAAATACTTTGACTAGCCTATGGTTTTCCCAAAATGTTTTCTACTGTCTTAGGTATCCACAATATAGATAGCCATCTGTAATAGATTTTGATAACACCCTCACAGGGAGAAACTTTTGGGCAGAGAGAGAGACAGAGAAAGAGAAGGATTTTCACATTAGGTAAGCTCTGAGTCAGGTCAAATAGGGACAGTTTTGCAAATAAGGGTCTTCTAGTGAACCACCAGACAGGAAAAATAATGACTGTTCTTTGGGGATAAAGTTTTTAAAATCCTCTACCCTCCTTCCAGTTCTTTCCAGGCTGCTGTTTTTCATATGAATGTGGGTTGTTTTTCAAGACTACTATGAAGCTGGAGACTCAGAGACTGGACTTGTGCAAGTTGAATTTCCAGAGTTCTGAAAAAGTTGATTCTGACAAAATTTCTTTTTGCCAGTGTTTTCATTTCTTTTCTGGAGGAGAGCATTTTCAGAAGTCCCTATTCTGTCAATTTTACTGACATCCAGAGCCACTGGACTCTAAGGCACCACATGGACTTGTCCACTGAACTTATTGGTAGCAGTCTGGGTAGATCAACACCAAAGAGATTTTCCAATAATTATTTGCTCTGTTTTAGATTCCAGGAACTTCCCATATATATAGGATGGATTTGGAAAGAGATGCCCTAATGTTGTTTAAGATTGAATTGAGTCAAAGAAAATACTGACTGAGTCAAAGTCAGACTTAATTGAGTCAAAGAAAATAAAGTCACGACAGTTCTTATACATTTGATGTTTGAGATGGCAATTAATATCTGTTATCCTAACCTCCAGCTGGTTTCCTTATGTCTTGTGTGCTGTCCTCTCCAAATTTATTTCACATCTTAATGACTGGAAATTGTCTAAAAACCCCTAATGTCATCATAACATTTCCCTTGATTTTCCCATTAATTACAGCAATGGTTTTCTTATGAGAGCCAGAGAGGGTTTCAAGAACACCCCCGCGCCCAACACACACCCACACCCACACCCCATGCCATGCAAAGAGTGCTTTTATCAGTTTTATATACTGAGTTTCAATATATGATGGCTAAAGGTTAAAAAACGATTACTTTATAGCATTTGTTGTTAAATAAGAATGAACTGGTGAATTTAATACAAAGCCAAATTCCCCAGCTTCGGCCTCAGAGATTCTTAAAGAGTAGATTTATATGGGTTCCAACTATTTTTAATGAAGTAAGTTGGTGATTATGATGCAAGTGGTCTTCAGACATTCATTTGGAAAACGCAAAAATCAATTTGCAAGAGGAATCTAAAGATTGGCATCCAAAATGTCTCCTAACCTGACCACGTCTACCTTTGCCGCCGTGCGAGTGGCAGTACTCCCAAGACTGTCTGTTGAATGTGTTTTGTTCAGGCTGTTCCTTGGCCGATTTTTTGCCTCCATCTGACATGCATTATCCTTTTTTTATGCTTGACTTCATCCTACCCTTCCTTAAGCTCAGCTCAAATTTCACCTTCTTCATTTTACTGACACTTAACTAACCTAGCCTCCAGTGATCAGAAGGATGAATTGGGCTAAATGCTACTGTTTCCCTAAATAATAGCAATGATTGCTTAGTTTCAAATTTTCTGATTTCATCACCTTATTGAAGGGTTTGATCATGACTGCTTTTCCTTCCCTTAAATAGCTGGAAACTCTAGTGTGGCCTGTCAGCTGAGCTAGCCTGAGACTGTAGGGCATGGAGACAATCCCAATCCAGAGATGCATGTAGAAGCAACTGGAGCTCAAAAGCCAGGTGTACAGTCNTTCTCAGTAAAAGGAAAAAGCCATGCCTGCATCTGAACTATAAGTCCCAATTTTACAGAGGCTGGAAGGACTGGGCACTGGTGGAGGCACGGTTAGATGCCCAGCAACAGAGAGAATTATAAATGATAAGTTAAACTTCTTTGTTCTTATTTAAAAGGATAAGAAAACCAGAAGACAGGGGCACCTGGGTGGCTCCGTCAGTTAAATGTCTGACTTCTGCTCAGGTCATGATCTCACAATTCATGGATTCAAGCCCCGCGTTGGGCTCTGTGCTGACAGCTCAGAGCTATCGGTGTTTCACTCTCTCTCCGCCCCTTTCCCGTTCCCACTCTGTCTTTGTCTCTCAAAGATAAGTAAACATTAAAAAAAATAAAACTAAAAAAACAAAAACCAGAAGACCACCTCTGAAGGACGACAAGTTGGTATTTTTAACTCACTCCTGCAGAGACTATCTTCATCTGAGTTTCGGTTCCTTACTGTCTTCCTTCAGTCTAATCTGAGTTCCTCAAGGTGTTAGAAGATAGATAGAAAAAATTAGAACAATCTTATGCTCCGTTGATGTCTACAATTAGGTAAAAAATGGTCTTCTATTTAAATATAAATTACTTAACAACATAGAGTGTGACCAATTGCATTGTACTAATTCAACATTATAATATATTAATGATTAATATAATTAATGTCTATTAATGATTTTTGTAATTAATAGACAGACCATCTTCATGTGATAAAAGGAGCTGATTTATTTTTTTCCTCCTACAAAACTGCTCTTTGGTACTATTTAAATTATCTAGACGTTCAAAGATAAAACATTGTAAAACCCTGACTAGCTAACAAAAGCATCAGTATTTTTTTCTTACATCACTTGATTCTATTTGATGATGCTTTTTATATAGTTTTCATAGGTCAGTATATATGTATATATGTGTATACATAAATATATGTTTATTTATTTGAAAGTATAAGCATAGAGAGACAACATAGAAATGTTACCAGGTGTCACTTTTTTGTTGTACTCTCAAATTCAACCTTGGCTTTTAATCATATTCTTTCTTAATATCAAATATACATTGGGTGGTGTTTATCTTTTCTTTCTTAATGTCATTAACATATTAGATAATTATAAAAAATAGTAGTATTATATATAGATAAATACATTCAATAAACAGAGAAAAAATATATAATGGATGAGGAATTTTTATGGTAGTGAAAGGGCATTAAATATAAATAACAATGGATAGAAAAATCTTAGCACAGGTGTTTTTAATATGTAATTAAAATCCAGCATTATACAAACACATACACAAAACGCCTCAGAATGGTAACTCCTCAGACATTCAGAGACTATGTTTTTGGTTGAGATTGACAAAAAGGTTGTTCGGTTTTTCATTTCTTTTCATTCATTTATTTGCTGAGAACCTAGTAGGTGCTAAGTAAACATTATTAGTCAAGTCCCTCTCCACATGGAACTGTGTTTCTACTGGGGGGAAACAGGAAACAAGTAGACAATGTTAAAAATGATAATATTTTGGGGTGCCTGGGTGGCTCAATCAGTTAAGCATCCGACTTCAGCTCAGGTGATAATCTCATGGTTTGTGAGTTAGAGCCCCACATCTGGCTCTGTGCTGACAGCTCAGAGCCTGGATCCTGCTTCGGATTCTGTGTCTCCCTCTCTCTCTGCCCCTCCCCTGCTCATGCTCTGTCTGTCTCTATATCAAAAATAAATAAAAACAAGAAAAATTTAAACAAATGATAATATTTCAAATGCCTTTCAGGGTTATGAAGATAATAATCTGATGATAAACCACGTGAGCTAGAGAGCAGGCAGTAGACCATCTGGTTTGGCTTTAATAGGTGTATCAGATCAGCTGCCCTAAATTTTCTTCCTCTTTATCTTGTTTTAACTGTATCCAGAGCCAAACAGGGGACTGTGGACAGGCTAACTAACCCTTTTGAAGAACATAATGGTTTAAAGGAATCTGTTTCTTTTGGAGAGTATTGAGGACCATAAAATGTTTGAATATTGGTAGATTGCCCATGAAAGCATGATTGCCAAAGGATTTTAAAATGCATATCAGGAACAAAATGTTCCCTTATCATGGAATAAAGAGTAGAAAAAGTGCAATCTCTCTCTTCTACTGCAACTTCTTATGTTATCTTTATTTAAGTATTTATTATTTCTTTTTATGTACGCTCCACACCCAAAGTCAGGCTTGAACTCATGACCCTGAGATTGCATGCTTTATGGACTCAACCAGCCAGGTGCCCTTTTTTTCAGTTAGTATATTGTTTAATCAGTAAAAGTCATATCATGGTTGAAAGATGCATTTGGTTTTAGTCATTATTTCATAACAAAAGCCAAACTAATGAGACAAACCTCAAGTAAATTGTATTTCTCTCTTTTTCTTTTCTTTTCTTTTTTTTAAAAAGTTGTTTTTTTTTTTTTTTAACACTTATTCCTTTTTGAGAGACAGAGACAGAGTGTGAGTGGGGGAGGAGCATATATAGAGAGAGACAGACACAGAATCTGAAGCAGGCTCCAGGCTCTGAGCTGTCAGCACTGAGCCTGAGGAAGGGCACTAACCCATAGATGGTGAGATCATGACCTGAGCCAAAGTCAGATGCTTAACCTACTGAGCCACCCAGCCATCCCTATTTCCCTCTTTTTTAATTTTCCTCATTTTAAATTATTTTTTTTTGTGAGAAAATGGATTTTATTTGTTTTTTTGTACTAATAGAAATTGGGTTTCTCTATTTCATTTAAATTGTGTACATATATCCATGTTATCCAAGTGCTTTAGTTTAGTTTAGTTTTTTTTTTTCAATGATCTTTTGATAGAAGGTAAGTTCTCTTCTTTCCTTAGAGGTTCAAAAGCGAGTAGTAAGGCAGACAATTTCACTTTATTTTGGAAGGAATAAAATTTAGATTAAAGTTTTATTTATTAATTAAAGTGTTATTACTGTCATGTTACTATGTATTAGAGCCAAAAGTAGCAATGATAAAGATGACTATGTAAGCACTTCTGCATATTTCCAAATAATTAGGTAGTGTTTTTAGAATATGATCAAATCAGTTAAATACCATTAGAAATAAAAAGGTTTATGGAATTCTTTAAGTATAAAACATTTAGCTTTTTAAAAATGTATTTGATCTGATTACCTAGAAAATTTGAACAAACAATACCTCTGGCTATCTCCTAAGTGGTTTTGGAAAAATTATACTCATACTTAATTTTTTGGGTTAATGATTTTATTATTTTATAAAAATTAAATATGCTTGTGACAAGCGTTTAAGAAATATTTAAAAATATGAATTAAAAATTCAGTCCATATCCAATTAGCTAGAAATAAAAATGGAGTATATGGAATTTTATCTAGAATCTCTATTCCCTCTTTTGGTTTTTCTTCCTCTCTCTCTCTCTCTCTAGTGTGTATGTATAAATATAAGCATTATATCTGTATTACATATACATAGTATAAGAAGTAATAGGCCATATAACATGTAATGTATATTTTAATGAAAATAAAATCACAAGATACATTCTGTTTTAATTTCAAAAATATAGAAAGTTTATTGAATTTAGTCAAAGAAAAGTTAGTAAAGGAATTGTTAAGTTTCAAATACTTTTTCCCTCCAACAAAAGTTAAGTCTTAGAAGATCCTTCTAAAACTAATTGAAATGATTGTGAACAACTTCAAAGTTGGTGACTTTTTAAGCTACATAGTTCAAGAGACAGAATCAGTTGACTGTCTTGCTAAAAAGAATAGGAAATACCCCATTTAAGTTTTCCCAACTTGCCCTCCTTACAACTCCAGTTCTCTCTGACTTTGATATATTTTACCCTAATTTTCTCTTGTATAGCCATAATTTCCACAGTTGTTTAGTTTTTTAGTAATCTGAAATATACTATGGGTGAATTTTGTCATAGCTTCTCCATTTCAGAGTTTCTTGTTAGATTTATCCTTTATTTTGATTTTCATTTATTACTAGTTTTATTTTCTTGTTTGCTTTCATGTTCCAAAGAAGTACTCACAGGTGCTGCTTTTTCTGAGTTCCTGAATGCATCTGAATGTTCTCTTGTTTCTAAGTTGTAGGACATTTAGCTGAATTTAACAATTGCTTGACATTTGCTTCCATGCATACATTAATTCATCATTATTAATTGAGCTTCTAGTATGTACCAGGTACTGAAGGTGCAGAGTGAACAATACAGCCAATGCTCCTCCCCTTGTGAAGCTAACAGTCAACTGTGGATCTGTGGATAGAAAGACGGGCAAATATATGAATTTTATCTCTGTGTCCCTTGGAGATGTCATTTGGATTGAGATAGTATTGTTAAGAAGAACCTGCCATGTGGTATCAGTTGGAAGGTAAGTACAGACCTTATGGCAGGAAGAAAGAAAGAAAGAAAGAAAGAAGAAAGAAAGAAAGAAAGAAAGAAAGAAAGAAAGAAAGAAAGAAAGAAAGAAGAAAGAAAGAGAGAGAGAAAGNAAAGATAGGAATGGAAGACTGTGTAAAGCCTGATAGGTTAACATAAAAGTTTGGGATTTTGCTAATTGCAATGGGAAGTCTACTATCTACATATTGTCCCTTTTGTCTATGTTTCATCATGGCAAACTTCTTAAAAGGGCTGTCCCCAGTTTCTCACCTGGTATTATTTCCTTCATCTGTCCCTTTCAAGCTTCTGACATGACTGCTCTAAGACCTCAATGACCAAGTTATTACTTATATGTGGAATCTAAAAAAGAAACAGAAACCAGGGGCTGGTGAGAGAGGAGATGGGGAAATATTGACCAAAGGGTACGAATGCAGTGAGAAGCTACAAATTTCTGGGGATTCAAGGCACAGCATTGTGGCCATAGCTAACAGTACTACATTATATACTTGAAAGTTCTAAGAGACTATATCTTAAGTGTTCTTACAGAAAAAACAAAAAGAGATGTTAGCTATGTGGCAAAATGGGAACATTAGCTAATGCTATGCTGGTAGTCATATTCCAATATGTGTGTATCAAATCAAAACAAACACCTTAAACCTACCTCTGTCAGCCTTCCCAGAACTGAAGAGAGTCTGGGCCTCAATCTGCATTAGGCTTTGGCTTAAGAGAACGTGGTGGCTGGTTTGACCTTCTATCCAGACCGTTAAAATTCTCTCCATGTCAGCAATCAGGCTGATTCATTTTCTTATCATTTGTGTGTCCACTGGAGAAGCACTTTTGATTTCTTTCAAGAACTTTTCCTTTACAGTTGTAACTTTGCTTACTGTTTGGCACAAGAAGCTGAGTTTTTGACCTATTCAGGGTCCAACATGCTTTCTTCACTAAGCTTAATCATGTCTACCTTTTTTTTTTTAATAGATCTTTCTAGATTAATGATACTTTTTTTTTTAGGTGTATTTACTTTGAAAGAGAGAGAGAGAGGGAGAAAGCTGGGGAGGGCTAGAGATAGGGAGAGAGAGAGAATCTCAAGCAGGCTCCACGTTGCCATTGCAGAACCTGACACAGCACTCATGAACCTCAAGATAGTGACCTGAACTGAAATCTAGAGTCAGATGTTTAGCCGACTGAGCCACCCAGGCACCCCAGCCATGTCTAACTTTTGATTTAAAGTGAGAAATGTGTGACTCTTCCTTTCCCTTGAACAGTTAGAGGCCACTGATGGTTATTAATTGGCCTACTTCCAGTATTGTTGTGTCTGCAGGAATAGGCAGGCTCGAAGAAGAAAGAGACAGGGACAGCCAGTCAGTGGGACAGTCAGAACACACACTGTTTATCAAGTTTGCCATCTTATAGGGCACAATTTGTGGCACCCCCAAACAATTACAGTACTACCATCAAAGAGCACTGATTACAGATCACCATAAAAATATAGTAATGAAAAAGTTTGAAACTCATAATGTGACACAGAGACACCAAGTGAGCAAATGCTGTTGGAAAAAATGGCACTCATAGACTTGATAGATGCAAGGTTGCCACAAACCTTCCAGCTGTAAAAAACACATCTGTGAAGTGCAGTAAAGGCAAGCACAGTAAAACAAGAATGCCTGTAAATGGCTGTATAAGTAAGGGTTTCCTCCTGGGGTCTCTAGTCTGTTCCAATGGTCTATGTGTTTGTTTTGTGCCAGAACCATGCTGCTTTGATTGCTATAGCTTTGCAGCATAGTTTGAAATCAAGAAGCATGACCCAGCTCTGTTCTTCTTTCTCAAGATTGCTTTGGCTATTTGGAGTCTGTTGTGGGATTTAATAATAATAATCCCATACAATTTTGGGATTATTTGTTGTAGTTCTGTGAAAAATGCTATTGGCATTTTGATAGGAGCTGCATTAGATGTGTAGGTTGCTTTGGGTAGCATGTCCAGTTTAATTTATTTTATGAACCCAGCAATGTCTTTTCTCTCATCTATATCCTCTGTTATAATGCTTCCAAACTGATAGCATGTGAAGCTAGATACACTATTTTTTAACAAAAAACCCTTCTGCTTGAGTTTGGGGTTGTTTGTCCTCTGAAGCTAATACAGAGAATGACAAGCCCTCCCACCTGCTTTTTAACCTGTTGTACATTTGTTTATTTGCCAACAGAAGCTCTAGTGTTCTTGGAAAGTCTGAAAAATATGTTTCTCAGAAATCGTAAAAGAAGTATCAAGCAGCCCTGCCATGTCCTAAGCCATCTGCTCAGAAAAACATAGAGGGTAATGGAACAGCAAATAGAAAGCAAATAGGAAGCCAGCCTCGACTCAGAACAAGAGTATGAGTAAGAGTAAGATTAACTACAGTTACCATCCATCTGTAAAAAAGACACAGATACCATCCATCTATTATTGTTAAATAATCATAATTTTGTTAACATTAAGATTACAGTGGATCCCTAACATACGTCTGTTGAATGAATGAGAATTTAAAAAGTCAAGGACAGAATTCAGGCATGCGTGGTGGAAGAGAGGTTACTGATAAACCTAGGAGAAAGCAATTTTACTTACTGCACTACAAATTCACAGAGGTCAAAAACAATAGAATTTATTTTTGCATCTGTCATACCTTTCTCATAGAAGTTATCATCAAGGTGTGGAAGGAATAAACAATCTATGGTGGCTTCCATATAAGTAGTTACAGGGAAATAGTACAGTCAAAATCAGATTGCGGTGGATTTATAAATAAAGTGAGAGCATGGATATATACTTTCAACACATGAGGACATAAGAAGAAGTGGAAAGTGAGGATATCAGAGACAGCCAGAGGAAGGCATGTAAATGAAGAGGGGTTCATATATGTGAGTACGAATGTTTATATGAGTTCATGGAAAGAGTCAGGATACAGAGAAGACTTATGAAAACATAAATGGGATGGGGTAACTGAAAGAGTAAGGACTACAAATTTCACAAAATTACATCTTCTACGGCTTTTTTTTTCAAATTAGAACAAAGAGAATGATAATAAAAATTAAAAAGAGCTTGAATTGTATTCTAGAATGCTATATGCACTTACGGTGAAAATGCATAGCTTCCAATTTAATTGACTAATTGATATTGTTCAAATAGATAATTTCGTTTTTTAATTTTTTTTTAATGTTTACTTATTTAAAAATTTTTTAATAGTTTATTTATTTTTGAGACAGACAGAGACAGAGACAGAATCTGAAGCAGGCTCCAGGCTCTGAGCTGTCAGCACAGAGCCTGATACAGGGTTTGAACCTACCAACCTGAGATCTGACCTGAGCCAAAGTTGGACGCTTAACTGACTGAGCCACCCTGGTGCCCCAATGTTTACTTATTTTTGAGAAAGACTGAGACAGAGTGCGAGCAAGGGAGGGCAGAGAGAGAGAGAGAGACAGACAGAGACAGAGACAGAATCTGAAGCAGGCTCCAGGCTCTGAGCTGTCAGCATGGAACTCAACGTGGGGCTTGAACCCATGAACCATGAGATCATGACTTGAGCCCAAGTTGGACGCTTAACCTACTGAGTCACTTAGGCTCAACCAAACAGATAATTTTGTAACAAGGTAAAAGAGTAAGTGAGAAGTTATATCTAAAGAAAGGTACTTAATTTGCAGTAAAGTACACTAACCAATAATCAAGTCTTTCCGAGTTTTCCAACCAAACTCCTTGGAATCCTGGACAACTATTTGCAATCAGGTTATCAGAATAGATTCTATGTAGGCATGTCTTTATCAGTGTCCTTAAACTCAAGTATATTCAGTTGAGTTTTCTAATTTTCTATCTTTATTAATGAACAAAGGATACAGTAGCTAGATCAGGCAGGTTTTTCTAATACTTTTTTTTTAAGGTGAGTGGTACATACATTTTTAAAAGGTGTAAGTATAGAGCTCTCAGTGTCAATCAGGGCTAGTTCAGTACATAAGAATTCCTCATTTTGTCGAGGCACCTGGGTGGCTCAGTTGGTTAAGCGTCCAACTTCAGCTCAGGTCATGATTTTGAGGTTAGTGAGTTCAAGCCCTGTGTCAGGCTCTGTGCTGACAGCTCAGAGCCTGGAGCCTGCTTTGGATTCTGTGTATCCCTCTCTCTCTGCCCATACCCCCGCTTACATGCTGTCTCTCTCTCTCTCTCTCTCTCAGATAAATAAACATTAGAAAAATGAAGCAAATAGAAAAAAAAAGAATTCCTCATTTTGTCTTATCTGAAGTATTCATTGAATCCTTATTACTGCTTGATGAAGGCCTATTGTGTCCCTTTATTCACTTACCTAAAGAAGGTCAGGGCAGGCATGACTCCTAGCAGATCAAATTTACCAACACCTAGGGCTTATGGCTGATGTCCACAACTTGAGATAACTCATTAGAGTGTGATGTACATTCTGCTCAGCTGACTTTTCTAACCAATCACTCTCATCTTCATAAGCCAATTATCTTTCCACGTGTCCTTCTCAAATCTCTGACAAGTCCAATATTTATTCAGTCTCATTTCCCTCAAGACATGAACCCATAATAACTGCAAGGATTTCTGATTCCCCTCTTTTTAGGTAGCCTTGCCTGTCTATAAGACGCCTACTGTGTCCCAGCTCAAGAAAATAGCCAACCATGTTTTATCTCCTCTTCAACCCATACTACTACTAATACTGGTAGTAACCAGTAACACTAGTACTCTTACTACCATCTACCACTAGTACGACCACTGCTATCTACTATTAGTACTGCCTCCTGTTACTGCTGCCACTCCACTGCCACTGATGATACTAATTTATCAAATCTCTGTTGTCAGCCAAGCATGATGCTCAACACTTTGCTCATGACAACTCCAGGAGACAGACCTTGTATTCATTCATATTTTACAGATGATGTTATCAAAGCAAAAATGAAGTTATGTAATGTTCTAGTAAATGTCAGAGTCTATTTTCAAACCCAGCCTCCTCAGCTCCAAAGCCTGACTTGTTCCTCTTCCATCAAGAACAGACTGACTAGATTTACCTAAGAAATTGCCAAGAAACCAAGATTCTTTAATTGAGACTCTGGAAAAAACATAAGTGTACATGCTGGGATTGACGTGGCTAGTTGAAAGGCGAGAAGTGACTTTCTTAGTTCAGGACATTCTGTGCCTCCTAACACTCAAGTTTACCTGCGGGTTATTTAGACTGAGAAGCTCCACTTGGGGACGAGATTTTAGGTACATGCTGCTCTCTAAGTACACATCAAGAGGTTGAAAAGTTCACTGAGCCTTACTAAGATCATACACCATGAAGGATTATTCCACTTCACAAAGATAGACGCTCTACTGAAGTTCCAAAGGACATTACTTCATAAAGAGATTGCTCACTTTATGTCTACTTTACTTAATCACACCAAAATCATAAGTATGTGAAGTTCACTGCATTCATATATATGAATCTGTGAAGCCCTGAATTATAAAAAATAACTTCACTTATGATCTGAGAATCATAAATGTGGGAAGGAAGAGAGAGGTTAGAACCTCATATTTTTAACCATAGCTGACACAGCCCTCTCTGATAAAGACAGGAAGGGAACAGCAAAATTATAAAGTACATTAAAAAAGACCTGAAAAGATACTTCTTTCTGACTTAAAAATGAAATGAAATGAAATGAACACTCATTGTTGGTAAATAATCTATATAGTAGATATTTACTATAGTTGGTGAATGCTTTTTCATTTGCAAGCATATTTTAGATCTCTGAGCAAATGGCTGTCTTTGACATTTTTAGAACTCTCCTATTCAACATCTGAATTTTAGAATATAGTTTATAACTTTAAAATTTACTATGTGGTAATTAAAAAAACATTTGGAATAATTTATTGAATGCAAATACTATTAGTACTCTTTAGGAATTTATTGTGTAGAAACATAAATTAGATTTTAAAAATTTATATAAAATGCTATGGCACAACACAAATAAGCAATATTCACAAGAAACAGAAATCACTTTTTAAAAGAAATCTCACTAGGGGCTCTGGAGTGGCTCAGTTAAGTGTCTGACTCTTGATTTGGCTCAGGTCATGATCTCACAATTCGCGGGTTTGAGCTGCGCTAAACAGTTCAGGGCTTGCTAGAGATTCCCTCTCCCTCTCTCTATGCTGCTCCCCGGCTTGTATGCCCTTTCTCTTTCAAAATAAATAATAAACTTTAAAACTCTCACTGAAGCGTAGCTTTTCAAAGCTTGGTGAAAATCTTTATTTGAATCTCTGTGTTTATACCACTGTGTAGGAAATGAACACTTAAAACCTAAGCAGGAAAAATGTTAAACACAAAAATGAATGCATGAATTACTGCACAATTTCCTATATTCTCAATGGACTGCAATAATCTCCAGGGTTATGTTCCAGAATATGCAAATATGTTTACAGATACTATTATTTCTCTTGGGGACAGATTGTATCTTTATTGACAATAAGGCCATTATAACTTCCTCTTTCCTTTTCCTGTCCTTCCCCACTGCTTTTCAGCTTCTATCATTGCTGCCATAGGTGATTTTGTGGGAAACACTTCAAACTTTTAGAGAATTTGAAGGTTCTTTTTCCCCCCTGTATTTTAGAGACAGAGAGAGGGAGAGAGAGAGAGAAAGAAAGCAAGTAAGGGAGTGGTGCAGAGGGGGAAAGAGAGAGAATCTCAAGAAGGCTTCATGCTCAGTCAGATTATGACCTGAACTAAATCAAGAGTTGGACCTTCAGCCAACTGAGCCACCAAGGTACTCGGAGAATTTGAAAACCCTAAATGCTAGATAAAGATAAGCTTTGAAAAGCTGCAACAATTTTCAGGAACTCACACAGGCAGTCTCCAGGGCACAACCAGTGGGCCTATATGGTGCTAGCTCACCATTTCATAAATGTGTTTTATCCTAAACCCTGAATATATTCCCCTAAGTTAATATAATTGCTTCAAATTCCACCAATTTATTTGAGTTATAAAAACAAATGCTTTGGAGGCATGTAGAATGTGTTAGAGAAATCAGAGCAATCAGATTGATTTTTTGCTAGGAATTAAAATCACATTGCCCTCAGGGAATGGGAGTTTATACAGAAAGTAATTCTGGAGCACGAGTGGAGGGGTATTGTGTAGGTTGCCTTTCAGCAAGGATCCATGGAGTACCAAAAGGGACTGTACTTTGGCTCTGTGCAAAAGAAGGTGAAAGGGCATCTATGAGACATTTGAAAGGGGCCTGTCTTGATCCTACGAAAGGAATGGTGGAATCAGAAATCCTATTGTCAAGATTTAGGAAGGAATAGGGATAAAAGAAGTTAGGGTACCAGTGATGCCCAGGGAATTTGCAAAGAAAATAAACTGCAAGGTAGTTGAAAAGGATAGTGAAATTAAATCTTTCCTTTCCTTACTGCTAGATTACTGCTCTTTGGAATTAAGTGTTGTTCTCACTATATTTCAGCTGTTTTAATGGTTAACAAAAATAACCCTTTTATGAGGAGACTGGGAACCTAACCATTGTTGTGTGTGCATTATAAATTACAAACAACAAACCCATTAGACTTTACAACGGAAATGCCTTAGAAAGGCATATTAGATACTTTATCATCTGCTCTTACTTTAGGATAAATCTGGATTCCTTATCATTAATCAGATAAAACATTTGTAGTTCTGGGAACATGTAAGAAAGCATGCATTTGGGCAACTGCTCAAATCCTCCACTCCCCGCCGTCACTCCCACCCAAACCCTCAATCCAGTTTGGGATGTATTTCCTAGACTAGGTGATTGGGAAACATTGATTCATTTTTTTAAGTCAGCAGCTCATTTTTTTCAGTTTCTTATGATTACCCCAGGAAGAGCTGGCTGTTCTCTTTATCACACCCTTAGATATCCTGTCCTTTTCCAGTATATAAAATATTTCATTGCTTTTCCGTATTTTCCTATCTTTCTTTCCCTATTGAAGGGTAAATCGCCTAGAACCAAAAACTCTGGTGTGTTTGTCTTTGCACCCTCAGGCCTACCAAAGAAAATTCTTCTCCCAAAATGAATGAATGAAAGAATAAATTCGCAAGTCCATGAATCTATGAAGGAATCCATGAATGAATGAATCCATGAACAATGAATCCATGAATGAATGAAGCAGCTGGTTTGCAATTCTCCTTTGGGATATAATGTGTTCATGAAACGAGCTGCCTATGTGCCAGGAATTATTCAAAACTATGGCTTTGGTTCTTTGTGCTGGTTCCTTTTCCTCATAGAACAAAATAATTTTAAAAAATCAGACGTGAAGCTTATAGGCAATGTAAGGGGGGAAATTAAATCTTTTTGTTTTTGAATTTTGTGATGATTCAAGAAGTTCCAACAAACCTTATAAACATTCATAACCTGATTTCTGCACTAACAACTAATAAAGAAAAACCATGTTCATTCTGGCTTCATGGCTACATGTACAGGAAGGAAACAAAGAAAGGGAAGGGATCCCAAGCCAGGAATGATGGCTAGAGATACATTAAGATGGCTACTTCCAGGGGGGCCTGAGTGGTGCAGTCAGTTAAGCCTCTGAATCTTGGTCTAGTCTCAGGTCATGATCTCATGAGTTCCTCACCTGAGCCCCACATCTGGCTGTGTGGTGACTGCACAGAGCCCACTTGGGTTTCTGTCTCTCCTCTCTGCCCCATCCCCATTTGTGTGCATGGTCTCTCTCTCTCTCTCTCTCTCTCAAAATAAACTTAAAATAAAAATAAAAGATGGTATACTTTCAATAAAACAACTTAAGAATCTGTTAGAGATGTGAAATAAAATCAAAGTTAGAGCTCACTTCTGGATTGCTCTAAGCCACATCAGGTTCTCTAGATGATTTGAAAGCTTCCAGTGAAAAGTAACTCAGAATTTATGCAGGGTACTCCTCTTCGGAACTGTTGTTTTTGCAGAATTAAAGGAGAAATTTGACCTTGACTGCATTCCTGAAGGCCATGCCTAATCTAATTTATTCCCAGTGGAGCTGCACAAGGAAGAGTTGGTGGAGTCTCCTGGCCAGGTCTGCCACCACAATACTTTCTTCAGAAAGATTTGTCATCTGGAAAACGCATGATTCAGCTTCGCTGGCACAAGTGCATCATATGTAGGAAATAGAAGAACAATGATATTAACTGAACAAGCTTCAAAATAAATACAAAATATTTGTACAGGAATGCTAACCAGCTGCTGAAAAGTGAATGGGTCTAAATGGCTTTCATCTTGCTGGTCTGGGCACTCCGTTTTAGTTCGCTTTTATTTTTAGAGTAGAATTTACTTATTTACTTATTTTTCCAACGTAGGGGATAGAAAAAAAAGTGAATAGGTCAATGTACAATGTGAAAGAACATAGGAGGGGACTTGGAAATACTGTAATTCTAAAAACATTAGAAAATTTATTTTTTTTCCTTAAAGAATTTTACCCGTGAGAATTTTGCCACAAGCAACTGAAAAACTGTGGTAATAAGTTTGGGCTCTCAGTGTCCGTGCCAGGAGTCAAATGCTTGCTTGCATGGCATCAGAACACTAAGCATCAGTGGCACTGTTATTATCCTGGAAGGTGGTTCACTCTCAGGTGTGAAACTAAAAGATTTATCAGATGATGCCTAAGACTATTGGTTTTCATGTCTATTTTGCATAGGTTTCTAAGCCCCTCCATAAATTCACCAACTATCAGGCATACATTCCCAGATGCATAAGTACTTTATCAGGCACAAGGACACATGTGCCAGCTAATATTCATCATCTTTATCACCATCATTATCATCATCATTAATTCAGTGATAGTATATATTTACTGAACCCTGCAAAAATCTCATCAATTCCGAGATGAACATTTTTTTATTCACATTTTAACATCTCTGATGTCAGAGCATGTTTTTCAATGTTGTCTTACAATTATCATCGGTCAGATGGTAAACATGGTGTAATTGTTCTACCTGACAATATTTTTGGAAATATTATAAAAGAACCAGCATGAAAATATGCACAATGAATACCATCAACTTGAACTAATCAGCATGGATAAAATGGTAAAATCTTCTAAGAAGTACTGTATGACATTAAAAAGAATATTTTGGAGAAAAAAAATCCACTGAATCTCTTCCTCTACATTGAATCTAGGTGATCTGGCATTTCCACTATGCTCCCTGTGGGCCTTCTTTGTCAATGTTTCAGCCAACCTACCAAACCATTAGAGTCTGTTCTAACTTTCTGTGGTGCAACATTAAGGGCAAAATCTCTGCTTAGTAAGCCCTTATCAATACTTTTGGCTTTATCCAACTTCATATTCCTTTATTGTTTCACCTGGGACTGACTTAGTCAGAATCCTGCAGATGGTAGCTTTGCCCTATTGACTCTTTGGCTAAGCATACACACCAAATATCTGGTGAACCTACAGTTCAGTCACATTGACACATAAAATTAACCATTACAATGTTTATAAAATAAAAATTCTAAGTGGCTAAAAACACACTGTTATAATTTAGTTTGTATAATTTAATTTGTGGTTATCATAGTTTCAATGATATGTGACAATCATTTGTTAGACATTATCCTAGATATTTGATATATCTCTTATGTTGCCTTTTGGGTAGTCAAGACTATCCATAAGATCTATTTTAAAGATGAAGGAAATTGAAGTTTAAGCATCTTTCCCAAAATCTTATAGCTTAACAGTGGTAAAGCTATGCTTCTAGCCGAGGTCCATATAATACCGCAGAAAGTTCTACATCAGAAGTTTAGGGATGTCTACAATTTAGATATCTGCTAGCTCGTCAAAATTTCTGCAGTGTTAGAGCTGGACAAGACCATCTGTCTTGGGTAAGTGTTCATTTTTCTAGGTAGTGTGGCTACTTGGGTAAAGATCTAATTGTATTCAGAAGATATCATTAGGCAGATAAGATATACTATAGTAAGAGCTCTTATGACAAGGTAAATAATTCTGAATTTGGTTATGAGATCTATGGTAGATGCTACATTATACAGATTCCACATTCCATATTATACAGCAAGGAAAAATGAAAACAGGAGAGAATCAAAATAATTGACCTCAACCATTGGCATATGTCAGAATCAGATGAAGGAAACAGACATCCAGTTCTCAGCCAGAATGAGAATACATTAAAATGGGAACACAAAGAAAGTGCATTTCAATGACGTCTACCTTTTCCATAAAGTAAGAGGAAAGTCTTCTGGTAGCTACAATGGAGTTAAGAAGAAAAAGGAGCTCTAGATTTAAAGAAGGAGGGGATTCCATGAAAATAAGTGTACCACAGAGACATAGAGACAAAATTACAAGCACCATTGCCTGAGATGACACTTAGATGAGAAACTCTTTAATTGGAAAGGGCTCCTCACTTTTGCCTCCATAATACTTTTCCAACAGTGTTTCTCACAGGTTTTCAGAGAGCTTCTGAAAATGTAAATACCAGGGCCTCTTTCCTAGAGATTCAGACTTTATATATCTGTGGCAGGGTTCAGGAGTCTCAATTCTGAACAAGTTACTCCAGGTGGTGCTGATGATACACTTTATAAACATTAGTTTAATATTAACTTACCATTATTTCATGGTTCAACACACAAATAGCTCATTGGAACCAGGTTTATAGTTTTGAGAACCAACTAATTAGATTTTTCCTGATATGGGAGGCATTCATAATCTACCCTAACTTATAAATCTATAACTATTAAAATACCAATATAAATATTTAGTGGATATTTTTAATGCAAACCGTTGTGATACACAACATAGAGTAATAACTCAAGAACACAGATGCACACTGATGCTGTTAACTGCTGTCCACCGGTTTAATGTAATTTACCCATCAGCTTTCCTTTCTCCCTTATCCCCAGCCCCATAAAATCTCCCAATCCAACTTCAAGCCTATATGCATCACACTTATGACTGTCCTAAAGCTCAAGTTGGGGCACTTGCTTCTGGTTCTTCAAACTTTATTCTGAGAAGTTGGATGAAATTACCCACTTAGAAAGAAGTATGTTCATGGACAAATAACAGAAATAATTGAGCCAGAATTTAAACCCAAGCCCATCAAGAGGCTGAGTAGATTGGGTCAGTTCAAAAGGATCTGGTTTAACACAATTACAAAGTAATCCTATTTCTTGCTATTGTAGCCAGACAACTTAATTTAGCTCTGTCTCTAGAGTTTATCTGAAGTTCTAGGAATAGAGTCAGCAAAAATTTTGGACATAGAAGAATTTGGGGACAGGCCTTGTCAACCTTTTGTATCACTCTAACTATTCCTGCCTTAAAAAGATTCATTACTGCTAATGGCCACTAGACCATGGACCAAAGGCAACAGCCGGGGCCCTGGACTCAACGTGTCTCACACAGCTAAAGACAGTGGGCAGTACAAGTTCACCTGAGTGTTTTAGATACACTGCTGCAAAATAAATTATCCCTGAACTTCGTGGCTTAAAACAAAATCAGTTTATGATGTTTCACAGTGTCTGTATGTCAAGAATTTGGACAGAACTTGGCTGGGTGGTTTTGGATTGAGGTCTATGAAACAGGTGGAAAAAGATGAGATGGTGAGTGGAACTTGAGCAAGGCCTAGTATCAGTCAGGAGCTCACGATGCATCTCTCTGTGTCTTCACATGGTCTTTCAAGTAGTGACTTCGGGCTTCCTCACAGCATGGTAGCTTCAGGTCAGTTTGACTGCTTACATGGCAGCAGGTCTCCCTACAGGTGAGTATCACAAGAGAGCTAGGCAGAAGCTGCATCTCCTTTTATGATAAGACTTTTGAAGTCACATAACATCACTTCCACCATGTTACTGAATCAAACGATCACAAAAGCACAGTACTTTATGGTGAGAAGACTGTCTAAACATCTATGAACATGTGTTAAAATCACCACATTGAGCCATTAATAACGTTCCCTGGTTCTGAGCTTCTCTGAGTGTCCATGGCTGGAAGGTAGAAAAGGGAAAAAATATATGGATATGTGATATACAAGTTAGTTTATGTGTATACTATGTGTGTGTGTGTGTGTGTGTGTGTGTGTGTGTGTGTGTGCATATATATGTATACAAGTTGATTATATGTCAAAAGATACAGGTCAGGGATTATAAGAAAATATTTACATTTAAAAATTTATATGGAGTTGTTTCCATTGTATTTGAGGATATCTAAGGGTAAGCATAAATGTATCATGACTGTATGGGTATCTTGCTTGGGTGATGAAACCACTCTCCATTTCTATTAAAGACATTTTGCATGCTATTTTATTTAAATGACTTGAAAATATTTAAAGAGAAAGGGCATGATCCCTTTAAAAATTGAAAGCAGATCTTTGGTAGATGTTACATTTTTAAATGGCAAAGTAAATAAAGAAACCCACTTGATGATTAGGCATTGCTTACGAAGGAGGGTGGGGTTGCGTGAATTAAATCCATTGCCAGGAAAATTCTTTCCTGATTAAAAATAAAATTTCGCAGGTTTTTCATACATATTCCATCCTGCTTGTGTTCAGCATCTGAGGAGACAAATTTATTACTTCCAGATTAAATTAAGCCTTATGCAATTGAAAGTTTACTGTGATAGGTTTGATAGGTCCAAGGAAAGATATAGAAGAAGTGTGAAAAGCATACCTGAGGCCTTTCTATAGTTGGTTGTGAGTCCATTAATGTTTTGAGTGAAGCCTCCCACCCACCAATGATATCATTCCCAAACATCTCAGAGGAAAAGCTGCAAGATCAAGGCAGAGCCATGTGCTCAGTGGTCCAAAAGTAGGGTTTAGTATGAATAGGCTTTCTTCTACTCCGTATGGTTCCTAGAGTTACTGGAGAGTTAAAATTGTCGGGGCGCCTGCATGGCTTAGTTGGTCGAGCATCTGACTTTGGCTCAGGTCATGATCTTGTGATATGTTAGTTCAAGCCCTGCGTCAGGCCCTGTGCAGACAGCTCACCGCCTGGAGTCTGCTTCAGATTCTGTGTCTCCCTCTCTCTCTGTCCCTCCCCCGTTTGTGCTCTGTCTCTGTCGCTCTCTCTCAAAAATAAATAAACATTAAAAATTTAAAAAAAAAGAACGACTGTCAAACATCTTCTTAGAAAGGTCTTCTGGGTCTTGTCTGGGGTAGAACGACTAATGTCCCAAGCAGCATCCATGGCTTGGCTTCATTGCACCTTCTCACCAAAACAATCTCTAGCCAACTAGGCTCAATTTCTTACTTACTTCTTCCTAAATGGAGAGCAAGTAGATCTTATGATCTGGGAGGCCCTTTTCTATGTCCCCAGTTAGAAATAAAAATGTGGGGACAGCTGGGTGGATGGCTCAGTTGGTTAAGTGTCTGGCTTTAGCTCAAGTCATGATCTCTTGGATTGTGGGTTCAAGATCCATGTTGTGCTTTGGGCTAACCTCATGGAGTCTGCTTGGGTTTCTCTCTCTTTCCCTCTGCCCCTCCCCTACTCATGCTCTGTCTCTCTCTCTCTCTCTTTCAAAAATGAATAAACATTTAAAATTTTTTTTAGGAAAGAAATAAAATGGCGCACTTCAGCCTTCATTTCATTGCCCCTCAAAGTGAATGTCTTCATGACAATCACTACTTGGATTGACTTTCACCTCAGTAAGAGTAATAAAGGAAATGGTACCACATTTGGCCGGTAATATGTGACATAATGATGCAAGATTACACATTTAGAGGAACATCCTCTTTAGGTATTTTCTTTCTTACTCTCCTGCCTTGTTACTAACACTTGGACCCTTCTGAAAGACTTCTCATTGAATTTAAAATGCTTATGATTCTGTCACAGTTAGGCTCAGTTCTCTGTTTCCTCTTAATGCAGGTCTTCTAGTCTCCTCAATGGTTAGTGTTCTGTTATTTGAGTTATGTCTTTATAATTTTAACTGGTCTAGTACTAAGATAGTCCATACCAAGTGTTAAGTCTTGTCCTCTGAAATTTCAGCTCGGGAATTAGAATGTGCATTTTAGTAAATTTTTGTCATTTCTTGTTCTTTTCAGAGTTATCTTAGTTCCAAATTAAGAGATCTGTCTCTTTCCCTTGAAAAATTTTTTCTCTGCTAAGATGCTACAGAACTTTGAATTCTACCTCTAGATAGTCACTCCTTAGGGAAGTTTCCCAAGTTTACTTCTTAATTGTTTCTTCGTAAGAATTGTTTGGGAATCTCATTAAGCATAGAATTCTTGACTTACCTCCAAATTTCTTTAATCAAAATCCAAATAGGGACGAATGAGAATCTCTTTATGTAACAAGTTATTCTATATGTAACAAGTATTAGGATCTGGGAAATTTGGAAAATACAAGTTGGCAAACTTCTTTTTTTTCTCCCCCAATGTTTATTTATTTTGAGAGAGAGAAAGAGTGTGTGTAAGCAGGGGAGAAGCAGAGAGAGAGGGAGAGAGAGAATCCTAAGCAGGCTCCACACCATCAGCACAAAGCCCAGAGTAAAGTTTGATCTCATGAACTGTGAGATCATGACCTGAGCTAAAATTAAGAGTTGGACGCTCTAATGACCAAGCCACCCAGGCATCCCAGAGTTGGCAAACTTCTTCTGTAAAGGGGCAGATAGTAAACATTACCGGCGCTTTGAGCCACCTGATCTCTGTTGTAACTACTCAGCTCTACGGATCTTATAGTAGTCATAGGCAATATGTAACAAGTCATCACAGCTGTGTTCCAATAAATGTTATTTATCAAAACAGATGAGCCTGATTTTATCCACAGATTGTCATTTTTTTACCTCTGGGTTTTGGAAACTATAACTCATATTTATTTAGCGCTTATTGTTACTGATATTCTATATGAACTGCCTCCCCTCATTCTTTACAATACCTGGTGATGAAGGTCTCAATATTTCCATTTTTTCAGAGGAGAGAATTGGAATTAGGCATTTAATTCTAGAACACAAGGTCTAGAAGGAGGTGTTAAATAAATGTTTCATGTACACATGGAGAATTGATTGGGTGGATAGAATTTGGAATATGTATTATTATAAGACATAAATATTTAAAGTTTCATTAATTCATCCTCCATTTATGAAATATTTACTTAGTTATTTTATGCATAATCATCTGCAGACAGGTTGGTAAAGACATAAGGATGAATGAGATTATTTTGGAAACAGAATAGCAGAAGCCAGACAATAAAACTTGGAGGGAAGTGACATATAATGTCATTTTACCAAACCAAAAAGTCTAAACTGAAATTAATTTAGGTTGAGATTTTTCAATTAAGCCTCATTAAACATATATTCCATCTTGTTTTAGAGTGGAGAATTTGCTTAATTGAAATTTTCAAAATATCATTATTTCCCTAAAAGTATTATATGGTGAGAATTTCTTGATCTTGCCCAACCCAGACTTAACTTACTAATAAAACAACATTGAAACTTAAAGAGTAACTTAAAAAATTAGCTATTAAAATAAAACATATTTTTTCAAAATAAATATTATTTAGGATGTCATCCCTAGAATTAGAAATAAGGTATTTTCAGAGAGACAAAAAGACCACCAGAGAGAGAAAAAGTGAGCGAATCTCATTGATATTCTAGTGGGATATTTGTTGATGTTCAAATAAAATATATTTGAAAATTAACTACACTCCCAACAAACAAGAGCCCAGGATCAGATGGCTTCCCCGGGGAATTCTACCAGACGTTTAAAANCTAAATGCACTAAACTATGGACACAATTGGAAAATTAATATTCTAATTCATCTTCAAACCATATGAGTCTCAAAGGATTCTGTCTTGCATTATCTTTAAAAGCTCTATTTCCTAGTGTTCTTTGTGTTTCAATTTCTACTTCTGTAAAATGAAGAAAATAATATTCCCTGTCTTACAAAACTGTGAAGGTTAAATACATTAATACACATAAAGTTCTTGGAACAATGCCCTGCACCAATACAAGTCTATATATATTACCTATTACTTAAAAAAATCTTTATTTCATAGCACTTATGTCTTTTGAAGTACTCCATGAAGAAATGCTTCCTCCATTAAAAAAATAAAGTTGGAGCATCGCTGCACTGAAGACATTATAACTGAATCAACTTAGCAATTATGTACAGCTCAAACACTTGGAAATGGAATAGATTCTATTGGACACCTATAGCTTCAGATCTTATAGGTGTCATCTGGGCCATAGTCACGGCTATAGTAACTCTACTGTACAAACTTCAACCTGTTTTGCAGAATAAGAATCTTACCTCATTCATGTAGTGCTTTCCCTTGTTTTCTGCCTTGCATCTTTCCTGATGCACAGAGTGGCATATCAACAGGAGCCCAGTTAGTAACCACGCACGTCCAACCTTGCAGTAGTGGGGTAATTTTTACCCAAGGGACAATTTTCAACTCGGAGACAATGTAGTTCTTTACATCACTATATAACCACTTTTTTTTTCCTTATGGGCAGATATGGGATGTGTTATACATCCTCCTCTCTTGAAGATCCCAGGAAGACAAAGCACCTATTCAAACATACTGGTGATCAACTAGAAATGCCTTATTATGTTGACTCCTTTCATTTTTCTTTCACCCTCTCAAGTCCTTCACTACTGTGAAGGGGATTCCTTCTCAAGTTACCTACCTGCATGCAAACTCTGGTCTCAGGATCTGATTTCTGGGGAACCTATGCTAAGACATTGGAGCTAAGATGAGAACATATATAATACACACTATATGCTCTATACAAAATATAGGGTAGACAATAAATCTTGTGCTTCCTATCTTTTGAACATGGTACATTAGCTTTAAGGAATCATGTGTGATACAAAGCTCACATTTTACATGGGTGGGAGGAGAATAAAGAAGATAACTTTCTATTCTTAAACCCATAGAGTATATACTAAGGTTTATGTGAGCTTGAGTCATAAGTGGAATTAGAGTTATCATTCCTACTTTTACTCAGTAAAGATCTTCAGCAACAATGACATTTGGTGAACGTGGTATAAATTGTGCAACCAAAAGATAACTGCATGGAAAGCAAGAACTGTGGCCACTCATATTATTGATAACAGAATTGATGTGTCTATGTGATCTAAAATATTCTCATTTTCTTCTTAAACCTTAATGTATCATTTGGGAGATATATTTGTTGAGATATTAAGGCACTTATATTATTCTGATTTGTCAAATAAGTTTTAAAATTTGTTTTAAATAATAGAGGAGAAATTCACATCATAAAAGAAAAATAAATGAAATTCAATATAAAATAAGTAAAATCTCTTACCATCAGGAAAATAAATGAGAGATAAATGAAATTCAATAAATTCAGTAAATGAAAGTCTTTGGAATCAAGAAAAGGGAGAAAAGTAGGCAGAAATAATCCACTTTCCAAAACGAGGCAGGTTTCAAAGTGAATCCACATTTATATTAGACGATTTTATTAAGGATACGATCAATGGAAGCCTTTGACTTTTATTATTGACCTTAAAATATATTAAATTTAAATATTATCCTCATTAATCAAACAGGAAAGCCAACATCTCATGGCTTGGAGTATCCTTGTGTTTGGCACAGCCATTGGAGACGGGCCTCAAATTGACTTTAGTTGGTACGGCACATGTGGATCACTGAGTGATTCATTTCCAGATGGAAACATGTGCTAAAAGAACTACAGTTTTAAGATGAAGCAATCATGGAGAAAATTTTATTGAATTTGGGGAAGGTCATGGTGTCTGGCTTAAAATGAAACCATCATAGGGCTAGTTCCTGTAGCAGAAATGAAATCAAAGCCATTTTAGTAGTCATTATCCTCTATGAACATTTCACCTTCTACTTATAATTACTAAAAGTGAAGGAGTCTGCTTTTATGAAACTGAGAAGTAATGGCAATATCTTGTAAGCCATTTCACTTTAATAATTTTTCAGTAGAGAAAATTCAGCACTTCAAATGTCAAACTATTAGAAATCTAAACAAATGCTTTCCTTTGAAGAAATAACAACCTACGTTGCTTTAAACATACATAAATACTAAAGGTCACAGCATACATTAAAAACACATAAGGAAACACTTGGGAAAAGTTAGACTAAGTTGTCATATGAGGAAATGGAAAATAAAAACATATTTCCTTGATTCAAACCAATATACGCCCCACTTTATATTGCAATAATTTGTGTAAATATCTTATTCCTGAATATAAAAAGTGGACCAGGTAAGCATTTTATTATTGCCTAATGGCTTCCTCTAGTGTCTACACAGTACAGTCTCAACATTTTTGGCTAAAATGAGTTTAAATTTATAAATTCAAAACTGTTTGAAGAACTCATACATAAAAAATAACATGACCCTAAATGCATGAACAAAATGTGTTCTGATGTGATCTTATATCCATTTGAGAAAGTCAAGTTTATAATTCTATCACTCAAGCAATAATATATAAGATCCAAAGAACAAAGATGAAGAACCGTTTCTGCCTCTGTCATCAGATCCAGCACTACATTATCTGGCACGTGGACTGATGTATACTGTGTGATGTGACACAGCAGAAGGGAACCTCCACTCAGATATAAGGATATTCTCAAGCAAAGATTAAATGTTACCATATTTTTAGTCTTTTACACCATAGCCTCAGCTGAAGTATCTGTATTCTACCCTTCAACAGAAGAAAGGTCATAGATTTCTCTTTCTCAGCAACGCTGGTTGGCCACATTTTCTTGACTACCTATATGGTATATAATCTGTTAGAAAATAAAATCCATCAAGAATTTCATAGCACAGTCACCCATGTTTTTGACAGGTCAATATACGAACATCCTTCCTTATAGTAGCCTTATGAAAAACTTTAGGAGAGCAAAGAGAAAAAATGCCCAGAATAAACAGCTATATTTAGCCAAGGAGACTTCAAATGAGGACTCTCAACCAAGTGTAGACATATGATATTAAATCTCTTCTGGTGTGAGCTAATGGACCCTGCAGGACAGAGCATTTGTGAAAATCGACAAGTCAGACTTTGGCGAACTTTAGTGAGTAAGTGAATAACAGTACATCTTGAATCTACTATTCTTGGCAAGTTTAACGTTTGTCCTAGGGTAACTTTAAATATTGAACTCTGTTTTGTCAGAATGAATGTGAGCATATTAATTATGAAAACATTTTTTCTTCTCTTAAAGGATCTGAGTATAGTGGAACCAAAAATTGATTAGAATCTTTAAGAGAAAAGACTCATGGATCCCTTTTGCTAACTCATTTTCTCCCTTTTCCCCCTTCTATTGTTCTACTGTTTTACTGAAAAGCCCATGACCTGATGGAATGAAACAGAGAACATTCTGACAGGCTTTTAAAATTAAAGAAGGGGAAAACTTCCAGGGAATCCCATCCCATTTAAGCTCTTCTGACACTGAGGACAGAAAGGTCACTGCTATGCAAAGTAACAAATTACAGTTGGAATTATTCTGCTTACAATAAAATGAATTTATAAACACATAAATCAGTTTTCAACCAATATCTTAAGGATAATAACAATATATCTACAACAAGGATTATTTCTTTTATTCTATGAATCAGTATTGTCCTCATTAGACAATACATGCTTCTATATAATCTTGTTAGATAATGACGTGGTGTAGACCAAAAAAATGCAAAATAAGGCATAGATATTATTTTCCAAACATTATTCATTTTAATGTAAACAAAATCAAGTCAATTTCTATGTGATTAACCGAATCCACGCTGTCATTAAAGAACTTATGACTTCTTTAATGATCTTTGGGTTGTAATGCAATTCCACATCCCACAGAGTGTTTCTTCCAGTTTAATTATGTAACAGTAGACAAAATGTTCCAGTAATATTTGAACTAACATCCAACTATAAACACAAAACACATGTATTCACAGGGTAAGTCAGGAAAGAAAACGTTGGTTAAGGATCAGGTGGGGGATGAGTCCAAACTGGGCAGGCACAACCGGGTCCATGGGGCTGTGAAAGCAGTGTGAGCGGCTGGCGCTGCAAACACATGCTGCCTCCCAGAGTGCTCCATCTCAGGGCAAACACTGATCTTCTCTGTTTCTCAGTTTTCTCAACAACAAAATGAGGCAGGATTTATCAGACTCACATGATTAGTGTCCTCCAAACTTCAAAAAGAACTCAAACATTGAATGAATGTATCTGGCCCAACATGGTAAATATAACCTCCTGCCCTTTTACCTTAAAAACCAGGCTTAATTTTGGGGGGAATTTTTAATGTGAATTGTTGAAACCCAGTTTCAAATGTGGCATTCATTAAATTACATTTATTGAGCATATAATCCATCATGTTAGGAGCTTTGCTTCCTTTGCTTCTTGGTATTTACAATCTTAAGATTGTGAACAATTATATATACAACTGGACACTGAAAACATCTTAAGTGTACTCATTAAGTCCATGCAAAATGAAAGTGACACACTCAACATGCTAATTATTATATTTATATACTACTCTCTTATTTATTAGCATCTTTACATAAATGGTTTTGTTTTATTTTTGCAATAATGCTTCGCAGTAGGAAAGGTATGTGTAATACTACATTCATCTTAGTGATGAGAAAAATGTGGCTGCGAGAAGTTGTGACTTGTTTGAGGCAACAGGGCTAGTAAGTGGGAGAGTAAAAATCTGAGCATGGTGGGGGTTTTTTGTGACTATAATTTTCCAATTGTGTAAGTTAGCCCAGGTTTAAGGCCTTAGAAAAGTTACAATACACATAAAAGGAATCATGTTGTAGAAAACACAATAAATTGTTTATTGAGTCTATTTGATTGGCTCTGGCAGTTTTTAAATTTTTTAATTGTGTGTAATTTGGTCATATTATTGATAACAATGAGAAACATTGGAAAGAAATGATGGACTAAATTCCATAAAATAAATATATCACAGAGTTTATAGCCTACTTGAACTTATCTGGAGAGTTTCTGCAGGCAAATGTCTGATTATGGGGGATGAAATTTAGCTCTGTCACCATGCATGGGGAGGAAGGAATCAAAGAAAGAAAAATTATTGGGACCTCATTTTTATCTGCAGTGTACACAAGGACACATTTATGAAACCTAGGAAATATTACCTTATGCCATTGGGCACTCTGATAGGCTCAGAAACCCTGGCCAGAAAATATATTCTAACTGGTATGTTCTTACAATTATGGATTTTCATCATGATTTTAATCGAGTTTAATTTTTCTCATGTGAGAATAGATGTCCTCTTCTTCACAGACTTAGAGGCTTTATCAAAGTAGGGCTTTGGGATTTTTTGCCAAATGTTTATGTCACTTACTTGCATTCTCTGTTAATTTTTCATATTCTAATCACTAGCAGAGTCAGAAATTTACTTAAACAGAAGATATTTCTACAGAATCTCCTAATGTTTCCAAGTAGCATGTGTTTGAGAAAGTCATTCAGGTAATTTTTGTTTGGATCTAAGTCTTGCATATAATCCATTAGTTGCTCATTATCTTCATTAATCTTTGACTGTTTAGACATTTTTGATGAAAAGAAATGTTTTATTGTCATCCAATATTATTGTTGGATGAATAATGTCAGAACAATTCATTCTTTTGTGATGTAGAATAATATCTTTTCAGAACAGCTAATGATCTGATTTTTAAACCATTAGATAATTATCTCAGTAATAAAAATAGTTTGATTATTAAAATTATTTTCTAACATTTGGAAATATTCTTACATGAGAAAAAATATAGAGAAGAACAAATGCTTTTTCTTTTTTAATAAAGATAATTCTTATAGGAGGGTCTAATCATAGCTTTGCTGTCTCCCTCCTGCCTCTTCATTTTTTTTCTAGGAAATGCAGGTCATAGACTAAAAGAAAATCACATTTTGGAGTGGACAGATGTGGACTGAAATCTCAATAATCCCACTCAAAGCAGTATGTCTATACTGGTTTCATCCTGTTGAGATTCATCTTCCGTAGATGTAATATGAGGATCAATATCCCATCTGCAAAATTGATTTGAGGATTAAATAAGAATATGAATGAAAACTACCTGGCACATAAGAAGTTTTCTAAGAGTATTGTTCCATTTCCTTAATAGATCTTATACTTTACAATAGTAGTTTTTAGGGGCACCCAGGTCGCTCAGTCCGTTAAGCGTCGGACTTCTGCTCAGGTCACGATCTCACGGTTTGTGAGTCTGAGCCCCATGTTGGCTTCTGGGCTGATAGCTCAGAGCCTGGAGCTTGCTTCAGATTCTGTGTCTCCCTTTCTCTCTGTCCTTCCCCTGCTTGCGCTCTTTCTCAAAAATAAATAACATTAAAATTAAAAAACAAAAACAGCAGCAGTGCCTAGGTGGCTCAGTTGATTAAACGTCCAACTCTTAATTGTGGCTCAGTCATATTCTAACCCATCGTAAGATTGAGCCTCACAGCTGGCTCTTTACTGGGCATGGAGCCTGCTTGGTATTCTATCTCCCTCTTTGTCTGCCCCACCCCTGCATGTGCTTTGTCTATCTCTCAAATAAATAAACAAATATTTTTTTAAAAAACCCAGTAGTTTTTAGAGAAAAACAAATACCATATGATTTCAGTCACATGTGGAATTTAAGAAACGAACCAGATGAGCATAGGGGAAGGGAGAGAAAAAGGAAGGAAGGCAAACAGTAAGATACTCTCAACCATAGAGAATAATCTTGAGAGTTGATAGAGAGAGGTGGGTGGGGGATGGGCTAAATGGGTGATGGGTATTAAGGAGGGCACTTGTTGTGATGAACACTAGGAGTTATATGCAAATGATAAATCACTAAATTCTATTCCTGAAACCAGTATTACAATCTATGTTAACTAACTAAAATTCAAATAAAAGCTTAGAGGGGTGCCTGGCTGGCTCAGTCAGTAGAGCATGCAACTAGATCTCAGGGTCATGAGTTCAAGCTCCATATTGGGCATGGGCCCTACTTAAAATAAAAAAATAAAAATAAAATTAGAAGTATCCAGTACCTTAAATCAATCAATCAATCAATCAATCAATTAATTAAAACATTAAAAAAAAACAGTAGCTTTTGCATTCAATTTCTAGAAGCATAGAGCTCAGTAGCAGTTCCTCCATGGGCATGGTTGGGATAAGTGAGAGGCCTCAGGAAAAAGAGCTCCTACCCCTAAAAGTCAGGTTCCACCAGAGGGGATCCACTTTGATCTATTTTATTTAGTGGCTTTTGACATGAGATTTCATATACTGAGAAGAATTCTATTGAAGGGAAAAAATACATAAAGCCACTACTTTAAGTTCTCATGATTGCTAGCACTTGTGTTTTTCTATCACCATGCCTATTCGCTACAAAAGCACATGTTGATTTATTTATATCATTACTTATAACATTGGATTTAAAATGTGTTTTTCCATAGTAAAAAATAATTTGGCACTCTGTACTTGGACCACAGCAAAAGATCACTTTAAGGAAGTAGCTCGTATATAGTGAATTCAAATAGTGAATAAGCCAGATGATAAATTACTAAAATGACATATCTCTGATTAAGCCAAAGTACCAAACACTAAAGTGACAAGTGGGAGATTTATATTTCAGATGTGAGTAAAATACATAACAAATGTAGCATTTTAAAGGATTTTAAGGAGGCAATAGAACAAAGTCAATACCAAGAAGAGAATAATTAACTAAGATAGCTTAGGCAAGCTGATCTCATAGAACATGTAATGTTTCCCTTAGTTCAACTAAAGTAAGAATTAATGGGATCAACAGTAGTCTGGAATTTCTATAGATACCAGTCAGTTGTTCATTGTTTCTCAAAATAGCAGAGAATACATGGCCTTCTTGCGGTTTCTAATTTAACAAATGTAATCACATTACTATAAACATAGTTGCTTATCATATTCATCCAAATTTCTGGAAAATATTAAGATTTATTGTCAAAGTAATGAGAACAAAAGAAGTTGTGTCCTGGAATATTTCCTGTTGCTTTTTGCATACTTTTTATTGCAATCATGGTTGCAGCTGAAGCTCATTAATATTCTCTCCCAATCTTCTCTCCTCCCCACCCCCTCAGAATTGGGTGACTTAAATTACCAGAAAAGTTCACCCTTAAATTCTTAATGGATCACCACAATGTTTTCTTCCTTGCTGCATAGATCATTGGAGTCCTTAAAATCCATTTTGGCATGCAATGCAAGATAGTCTACAACAGCAAAGTCCATAAAAAATGGACAATTTAGGCAGAGGCAAGAAACAGCTCATCAAAATTCCAAATGAAAGCCTTGGTAGTTGAAATTTATTTCAGTTTAAAGACTACACAACTTGAGTTCCTACATTTCTATATACATTGTCATTATTCATAGTGGTAAAGCATATATTCTTTAGTCATTGTTTTCAAAAGTGACCTTTTCAAAAGTGACTTTTCAGTAAGATAAGGGAGCACCATGACCCTCTAATTCATCTTGCTTCCTAGAAATGAAAAAAAAAATGCAACTTCTAACAATCTTATTCCATACAATTTAATAACATTATTAATCTACCACACACATTTATAACCATTTTGATTGTGGAACAAACATTGCCAAGCAAGAACTAGGTTAATGCATTTAGACATGTGAAATCAAGATGGCACATGATACAGATAACTTCTATGAACTTCAAGTTGACCAGGCACATATTCTCTTGGAAAACCAGCAAGTCAACCTTCTTAATTAAACTTCTTTCATGAAAAAACAAACAAACAAAGTGAAACTTCAGTTATCTAGAAACTATTTGGAGATTAGTTTAATACAATTTCAGTGGCATGTTTTGGGCATACTGCATGTCAAGTGTGGTATGAGGCCTGGAGTTAAAGACGACCTCCACACTTTGGAGGAAAACAAGAAGGCAAGGGAAATAAGGGGTATACAAAGTACTCTAGTCAGAGGGAAGACAGACACAAAGCTCTGAGGAGAGTATAGTGTAATGAAATGTTTGAAGAAATGCAAATATGTCACATTTATAGGGGAGTGAAGTTTGATGAGATTGGGCAAGAATTAAAGTTACATATCTAGAAAAATGCCTACATGCCATGTTAGTCATTCCTTTGGACACCAGTGGTACAAAAACTTTTTCAATGACACACAATTTGTTAAATAAAAAAAACAAGCAGTCCTCTCAAATATGGATGTTCATTTATTTATATAATTGCATGTGAACTCCATAAGGACAGTTTTTAAAACATGAGAACATGAGTTTTATTAATTGATATCTCTGATTTGTCCATAAGCACACCTCACATGGAGAGCACTAATAAATACCTGTTGAGTGTACATTACTAAACACAAATAAAGATAGAAATTTCAAGCAGATGTACTAAAGATGAAATAAAATGTGGTTTTAAGGGGTTTGCTAATTGGAATGACTTTATTATCATTAGCTGATATCTCAAAGGACAATATAAGCTTGGAGGCTCACTTATAATGATGGCAGCCGTAAATAAATATACTAAATACTCTTCTTGAGAATTTTGAACTTTTTTGCCTATTAACTTCTCAAATATTTCTAGATCATCCTTCTCCTTTCCTTGTGATATAGCTGGGAGAAAGCTTGAGTTAAGGGAAGAAGGTGTTTCTGCTCTATAATATTTAATTGTTTTTTTATTCTTCTTTATTAGTATTGTCTTGAATAAATGATCTCCTGGGGAACTTGTCTTAAGCACCTTGTCCATTTTTTGAGATTTAGTAAAGACTAAGTAAGAAAAATGATACATTCGCTTGCTGACACATGTAAACTGAGGTACACTGCAATACATTGAAAGTAAATGAAAAGAGTGAGGACGTCATCATCAAACTGCATTGTAGCAGCCCAGTGCTTGCCTCTGAATTCTTTATCTAACTCTGCATGCCCACTGGGACTGAAGGAGGGCACCAGGGCCTATCTGTATATTATATATCAATGCAACATAATAAATTTCTTTTTAAATATCAAAATATAGTGTAATGAATGTAAATATTTTAGTAATTTCTTCTTGCACTCCAATGGATTATTTTCCCTTCTGAGGTACATGCACACCCATTTAGAGTGGAAATAGAAACTATGAGAAAAAATTAAGCATGCAAGTGACATGTTTAGGCTTGAATTGGAAGAATTGCCCTGGAGCCAAGTTTCCTAGACAGATTTAAGTATGTATTTTAATTTTATTAGTTTGGATGGCTACAATGGTTTCTAATATATACTTTAGACGTTTTGATTTATTAGTCACTATCTTGATGGTATTTACTGTTTTCTTTTTTGTTTTTTAAGTGTATTTTTTAAAGTTTATTTATTTAAGAGAGTGCAAACGGGAGGAGTAGAGCGAGGAGAGAGAGGATTCCAAGCAGGCTCACGCCATCAGCGCAGAACCCAACGCAGTACTCATGAGCTGAGCCAAAATCAGGAGTTGGGCACTTAACCGACTGAACCACCCAGGCGTTCCAGTATTTATTGTTTTCATTATAACTTGTTAGATTGTGCTACAATACAGAGAGGTTTTTGAGCCTATTAAGGTTTTTAAGACCATGAATCTCAATATTAAATGGTCCCATTTATTCTTTAAAAAACTCTTGTTACTGATATTCAGAAAAATTTAGCCTTTTCTCGTGTATCTGGTTAACATTAGTATTAAATTCTTCTTGACTCATTCAATTTAATATATATTCAGAGGGCTTGAAACGCAGAGTACCAGGCTTAGTAAAATTGTATCTAAAACAAGACAAAAGCTTTCTGAGTTGGGCCTAAGGAATATTCCTCTAAGCAAACTTAACATGTGACTTAATATGTGGATTTGATGACCTTGATACTTTTCAGAAGCTTTTGTGGGAGGAGGGGCTCAATTTTTAGGTGTGGGATATATTCTAGATTATTGAAATGTCCGACCCCTACGTTCTAGACAAAAAAGCACTTTTTACACTTAATGTTTTGATGGTAGTGCTTTATAACGACTTGTTAATATTTCTTTTTTATTCATTAGGATATTTGCACGTTTTAAACTTGCTGATTAGAGCTCTTTGAAAGTTGAGTATACAAAAACAGGGAAAAGCTTTGACCTTGATATACAAATTGAGGACCACTGAGAAGTAAGATAAAGAGGAAGGAAAGAAAGAGGGGCTAAGGAGGGTCATTGTGTACGAAATCTAGAACTTATTCTGAGCAGGAGTGACTGAAAGTGAATCCTGCATGAAGTCACAGTTTGGATGTATAAGAAGAGATACCTGGGTTGATGGGTAAACACAGAATAGACATGTCTCAGTTGCCAGGTCAGAGAGAGGGGACATGGTCACTGTCCTTGGCAAAGTGATGATACCTTGGCAATGCTCACAGCTAGGCAGTTGCTTTTCAGGGAGCTCCTGAGAGGAATTCAGGCTGAATCAATTCTCAAATAAATCAACTTAAGCTAAATAAAAGTTTCTCTTTCCTATGTTATTGAGGGTCCAGTGAATCAAAATTTTATTTATTCTACTGACTGGAAGGCTAGTCATCTATCGTTTATGTAAATTTGCATAGATACAGAAAAGTACCCAAATACACATACGCATCTGCTCAGAATTAGTCCATGTTAGTATTTTATCCTACTTGGTTCAGACTGCTGTTAAAGAAATAAAATGTTATAGTTCAAGTTCTCTTTGAATCCCTTCCCAGCTTCAAAATTGAGACACTTGGCTTCATGCTAATAAGGGCAATTTGGAGTCAGAGAAATTAACTGGAAAAATAAATACATATAACTGTATTTTCATCAGAATTTCATAGAATTTCAACCTAAATTCTAGGTTGTGCTGCACGAAGGACAAAGGGAAGTAATACCAATTTCTTTTATTATAGATTTGGGTTTTTTTTCATCATGTAATAGTGCTTTAAATATCTCCATAGATATTCATTAGCTCTGCTTGAGGGACAACAGTACATTTTCTTTGGCACACACATTGTGGGTAAGGAGTTTCTAAAGTCCCATTTAATGAATTCACATAGTTTTAATACCTGACAAGGGAGTGCCCAAACTAAGCCACCACAGGAGACATAAAAGCATTGAACCATTCTAGTTGCTATTCGTTTGCACTTACAGAAGCACAGAATGTCAGATGCAGATATTTTGGAAGCAGAGTTGGCCTGTGGACAAATCATTTGTCTTTCCCATTTTTTATTTTCTCTTGGATCATAAAATGGGATTGGCACAGGTTGAGCCTCAGGCGTCAGACATGGAAATGGAGGTTTGTGTGCAGGGTGTTACTGAACAATGCCTAGGGAACCTTCTCGAAAGAAGTGGGGGAGGCAGGCCTGGGTAGGGGGAGAATTGAATCAAGATGCAGATACCGAAGAGGCCTTACCTGATTCCATTTAACTCATGGCCCTTCACATCTGTCCTCATTTGATGAAGGCAGTAAAAAAGGGCTGTTGGAGGGGAGAGATAATAGCCTTCAGCCAGGCAGCTCTTCATAGTCTAGGGCAACTTGTGGAGAATGCCGCATGTGTGCACCATCAGCGGGCAACACTCCTGGCATCGGGAATGAGGACCTCAGTCCTAGAGAGGGAGTGTGGGCACCTCACCATTCCTGTGCCCGGCCTGCACATGCAACATACATAAGATGGCACAGAGTAGATACGATGCCGCACGTGTTATTAACAAATAGCCATTCCCTTTCATCAGGGACAACTATCCAAATTAATGCAGTTGGGTTTCTTTGCGAATAAATATGTTATTCTTAGCAGTAAAATTTTCTAAACTATATGAACATTTTTCCTATTTTTACTTTAAGCAATTCAACTATTCAAGTATATATTTGAGAATATATTACTGAATATATATTGCACACAGAAAAAGAGGTGCAAAACTAAGACGTCAGGCTCACTCGCTGGAAACAACAATACAATTTGACAGATTAAATACACAGAGCGTTTAGGAAATGACTACATAGCCCTGCCTAAAGAAATGCATAATAATGTTCTGAGAATGAAAGTGCTGACAAAATTTTTTTACCTCATTACCATATTTTTTTACCATAGTATATACTAAGTTCTTTTTGTAATTACCTAGGTTATCAAAAGTTATAAAAGGGAAAGTTGAACAAACAGATAAATTATAGTTTCCAAATTTTTTTTAGTTCAATAAAACTTCCTCTAAAGGAAGGTCCTTTATAGGACTTTGTAATACTATAACTTAGGTGACAATATAAATTAATTTCTCCATTTCTCTCTTTATGTTGAATGCAAAATAGGTACAATAGAGCCATGATTTCTGTGTTTACAAGAATAGAGTGTAAGCCTGTTCCAGTACTGGCATCCTGGTGAAAATACCTGGGCCATGGTATTTCTCATATCTCTCAGATGTACAGATATGGTCCTCTATATGATGGTCTATGACGCCAACCATTCCTTAAGTTTAGAAAGAAAAGAACCAAATTTTAAAATGCCATTCTAGTCGTTCTTTAGGATTTTATAAGTATGGTTGGGAAGCTGATTTACTTATTAATTGTTTGTTATTATGTGACTTTTGAATGAAGTGTCTAAATACACGCATTACAGAGTATGAGCAGGACACAGGCAAGAACAGATTTTGTTCTTAAAGTTCCTTTAAAAGTTAAAAGTTTGAGGTTCAGAGGAAAAGTTACCCCTAAAATTGTCTATAAAATAAAGTTACAAATGAGAGGTAGTCCTGGGCCAGTCCATATATGTTGAAGTAACAGAACTCTGTTTCATTAGACCTAACTTTGCACAAATGATTTGCTAGGTCCTGGACCCCTGGGGCGTTGTGGGCCCCAGAGGTGATGCAGAACTCTAGGGGCAGGAGAGGGTCCCAGGGGGAGAAGAGAGAAAAGAACAAAGCCTTAGCCACTCAGGATTTCATGGTGGAGAGAAAAAGTTCTGCAACAAGGAAGAAGTTAGCAGTTAAGGACAAATAACTATTTAATTTATTAATGCTATTTTGATCTACAGGTTGAGTTGCCACAGGTTGATTATTCTGGATGGTATTTCAGGATAATGCTTTAAATAAACAACACTTTATTTCAAGCTGGTATTTTCTTACTTGTCCGAGAAAGGTGTTTTTTTTGATATTGCTACTTATTTTATTTTATTTTATTTATTTTTTTAATGTAAGCAGTTTTTATTGTAAACATATATATCTAAATTTTTTTTTTACAAATAGTTTATTGTCAAGTTAGGACTGATGCGTGTGGGTGGGTAGGGGGGAGATGGGCACGTCCGTGAAAGTTTTACAGTATGTCTCTACTTTTTAGTCTTTATTTCCGCTTTCTCTTGACCTGTACTTTCTGCCTAAGCAACATTATTGCAACACTACAGGACGTCAAATAGGACAAAAATGTCCTCACACTGTGCTCATGCAGACATATCAACTATTTTCATTTTTCCATTTCTTTTTATGTTTGTCCATACATAAACATTGTTGTAAACAAAGCAGAGATACTTTTGTGCCCTGGTCTTTTTCACCTGACATTCTGTCATGTTTTGATTCTTCATCTTTCCCCTTTCACCACTTCAAAATAAAGAGAAATCTTTGGCCTTCTGGATCCCATCTGGATGCCCAGGCTTGTAAAACTCTGTCTTAGGCATCAAATTCCATGCAGCTTCCTTTAGAGATGGGGCTGTGTGTGCCACCCCTGAGAGTCTGCATCTCTGTAGATGTCTTCTCCAGTTAGAAGGGAATGACTTTCCATTGTCCTCTTAAAAGTGCAAAGAAACTGTGCCTTCTCACACACTACTTCTGGGCTGCTTAACCTTTTTGGTGTCATTTGAATTTAAAGGTAATTTCCAGTTTTACAGTTGAAACACATATCAACTGTTTCTCTTAGTGTGGTGTCTGGCATATAGTAGGCACTCAATAAAAATTTATTGAATGAACAATATTGCTCATATGGAATCACATATAAATTATGTTAGCAAAAGAAAGTTTTCATAAATGTATTTCCAAACGAAGACTGTGTGTTTGCCTAGAACAACCCCTAAAAACTAGAAGTCATAGTGCATTAAAATATACGTTTTAAAGAATGAGACTATCCATTGTTCCACTTGCTTTAGAGAAGTTTTAGCTCTTTTAAGCTTCATAACAACTTTGTGATACTGGTATCGATACCCATTTTATAGATGAATAAGGCTAGAGAGGTAAGAAACCTGTCTAAGATTATGCAATCAGTAAGTAAGTGTTGGAGGCAAGGTCTGGACACTGCCTTTCAGTGTTCATGTGATATCCTTCCAATGTCCATAGTCTGGTTTTCAGATAGCATAAAGTTCAGAATGCTGTGGGATTTTCTCAGTTGACTTGTAGAATGGATTTGAACTCTTGGGGATCTTTCATCATTATAAAGTGGTCATGACTGGTTCAGGGTACCTAATTTCTCAGAAAAGTACAGAGAAAGTGATTGTTCTATACAGTCATGGTATATGAAGCCGAGAGGGGGGTATTGTGGATACTGCCATAAGAATCCCTAAAAATTACAAATCTGAAGTACAATATAATCAAGCAAAGGAAATATAATAAATGAAATTAATTACTCTGCTACAACTCTTTAACAAGAAAAAAATGAAAAGTGATTCTAATCCTTGATTGTATATAAAAATGTTCTTTAAAAATATTTGTCTCACACTAACTCAGTGGGTTAAAATTTCTAGAATCAATATCTAATGTCTTATGGAATTTATGAATGCATTTTACTCTCATCCATTTTGAATAAATTTTAATATTGAACTATTTACATATCAAACAATTCATACAACCTTAAGATAAAGATGGATATTCCTTAGAATTACAGATTTTAGAAAATATTGGCTGTAGGAACACCTGGGTGGCGCAGTGAGTTGGGCGTCTGACTTCGGCTCAGGTCATGATCTCAGTTCGTGGGTCTGAGCCCCGCGTTGCTTTCTGTGTTGTCAGCTTGGGGCCTGGATCCTGCTTCGGATTCTGTGTTTCTCTCTTTTCTCTCCCATTCCTCTCTCACTCTCTCTCTCTCTCAGAAATAAGCAAACATTAAAAACAATTTTTTTAAAAGAAAATATTGGCTCTTGATAGTTATAATTTGATCTTTGTAACATTAGCACTAGTAACAATAATGGAAGATTTTTTTTCAGCCACATTTGGATCTAAGTATCTACTAGATAAATGTCACCCTTTTCAAATCACTGGAGTATTTTTAAAAACATTAGCTAAGCATTCCTAAAAATACTTCTGGAAATTTTATTCCACTTCATAGACCTAGTATGTCTGTCAAAAGCATTAAATGCCTGGACACTATAACAACATTCTATTTTAGAGTCAGAAATCAATCTTCGAAAATACGATCTTGTACTCAATGATGTGAAAAATAATTGCAGGCATAGAAATGTTTTGGGAAGATGAAACCATAAATGCTAAAATGAGACAATTTAAAATGAAACCGAATGTTTCTTTTAATGGTAGCATCAGTTTATTTTATGTCATTCAAAATACTTACATATTAGAATGAGGCAAGAATGATATAAACCACTAAAATAGAATTAAAATGTTTATCTATATTTGTATATCTCATGCACCCTGATTCTGACCTGCTAATATCTCTTAAGATTTTCACTAGCAAAATTACAAAAATTTAGCTCTAGATTCAGAGCTAAATGCACTAAAAATATGATGTTGAATTTTCAAAAGCATACTGATCTGTGATAGTAACTATGTAAGGGCTAATAATTAAACTGAGAATAGAGACTTAAAAAGTAACCATATTCTATGGTTCTTTTCCATATCTATTGGAGAGTCTAAACTTCAGTATCTACATGAACTTACTTACAGTTATTAGGGCTTCTTGCCCAAATGAAAATGTGTTTGAGACTTATATAAATCTACCAGAATTCAGATGTCTCATTTCTACTGCAAAAAAGTTAGTTTAGTTAATTTCATCACAAGCTTATTTGTGTAAATGACACTAAATTAAACAAAGTGACAGTAAAAATGAAAAAAAAATTTGGTGATTATTGGCCGTGAAGCAGGCCCTCATGAAGGTTTCCACCTCATCTAATCTTCAAATAAGCTTATGAGATGGAATATTATCACCCCCTACTTTACAGCTAAAAAACAGAGGTATGAAAATGGAATTGATAAAATTTCTGTAGAATTATAGACAACTTAATTTTCAAGTAGACTAATGTTTCTTCCTTGCTATATCTACGGTAAAAGTGGCCTTTCCTCAGTATAGAATGTAATAGTCTAACTTGATGAGATTAAAGATACCTATGTTTTCAAATGGTCTCTTTCAAATGTATTTTACTTCCTTCTTTAAATAGTGGATTTGTTTTGTATCAACAACCTTGAAGAATGTACTTATGGGCTATTGGAAAATTGGCAAACTTGATTTCAGGGTTGAAGTAGGATATTAATGGAAACAAATACATAGAGCTACTTACACTAGGTGTAAATTGGTGAATAGGAATTAACCATGTGGTAATTTGGGTGGGGGAGAAATTGCAATGTAGGAAGAAATGTTCAGCTAGTATTATAAACGTAAAATAACCTCATATGGCAGGTGTACAGCTAAAGGTAAACTGATAACCACAGATAAGTATAAGTCAGAATGAATAGTGATTAGAAGAACAAATAAATCAGTGAATACATTCAGCAGGAAAGGACATACTTTCATTTCCCTTGGGTAAATATCTAGGAATAAACAGGCTTAGTCATATGGCATCTATGTGATTCATTTTTTAAAAGGATGTGTCAAATTTTTTCCAAACTGGTTGCTTTGTACCATTTTGCATTTCCACAAGCAATGTATGAGACTTCCTGTCCCTCTGTATCCTTCTACCCCAGAACATTAGTCATTCTAATAGGTATGCAGTAGCACCTAATTATAGTTTTAATTTGCTCATGACTAATAATGCTGAGCATCTTTTCCTAAATTTATTTTCTATCTTTATAATATCTTTTGTGAAGTCCTTGTTAAAAATCTTCAACAGACATGTGATTTGCAAATATTTTCTCCCACTCTGTTTCTTGTCTTTTCTTTCTCTTAACTTGGTATTTTCAAGACTTGGACATACATGTTCATAGAAGCTGTATTTGTAATATCTACAAACGGTCCAAATATAAATCAGCAGGTAAGGGGGATAGACAGTCATGGTTTTCAAACCCCAGAATACTTTTCAGCAATAAGAAAGAATGAACTGTTGATATATGTCACAACATGAATAATCCTCAAAATAATTGTGTTGAGTGAAAAAAGCCAGAAAAAGACTGCATGCTTTAGGATCTCATTTATATACAATAAGAGAAATATAAACTAATATATAATAACAGAAAACAGATAACTGGTATATTGAAAACAAGGGGATAGCAGGTGACAAGGATTACATTAGGATGCAAAGAAATTTTTGAAAGTGATGGACACACTCATTATCTTGCTTGTAGTAATAGTTTCGTGGGTTTATTCGTATATCTAAACTTAACGAATTGTACATTTTAAATATGCACAGTCTATTGTATGTCAATTATACCTCAATAAAGCTGGTTTAAAAATTCAGCAGAAAATTTGCATTATACTTTTTATTTGTGTTCTTAATTGAATTACCAAGAAAGAAAGAAAGAAAGAAAGAAAGAAACAAAGAAAGAAAAGGGGGGGGGGGAAGGAAGGAAGGAAGGAAAGAAAGAAAAGAGAAAAAGAAAACAAAGAAAATCATAACATTCCATGAAAAGTTACAATGCATCTCATTTATGCTTTTGTAATATCATTTGGCTCATTCTAAGGCATAACATTACCCTTCCCTTTTAAACTCTAAGATGCATAAAATTCCATTCTGAAAGTGTCAGTTTAGACAACAGTGTATCATGAAATTCTCAATATTTGCATGTCTGTAAGAAGAACGTATTATGAAAACATTAGTTTTCATTGAAAAGATAATAAATTCTGCCCTTGGCAAAGCATGTAATTAAAAGTTTAAAAAATTGCCACCACCAGGCATCAGTTTCATGTGTCAGATCGTACAAAAGGAAATAGTTAATTTTTTATTTCAGTTGGCTGATTAAAATGAAAGGATATTAATGAAGGACAATGCAAGGTGAAGCAGGTCAACAGGATCATTTTGGGAAAGGTTATAAATTCCACTTAGGGTTATTGATTTTTACTTTGCAACATACGTCCTTGACTTGCTCTGTATAAGTGTGGATAATTACAAAGAATTATAATTTAGTAAATTTCCCTTAATACTTTCAGGCTTTAATATTTTTATGGCTCCTGAAATACACTGCAGAGTTTTTAAGAATTTTTTTAAATGTTTATTCATTTTTGAGAGACAGAGAGACAGAGCAGGAGCAGAGGAGAGGCAGAGAGAGAGAGAGAAAGAGAGAGAGAATCCAAAGCAGGCTGCAGGCTCCACTCTCTGAGCTGTCAGCCCAGAGCCCCATGTGGGGCTTGAACTCATGAACCACATGACCTGAGCCAAAGTGGGATGCTTAACTGACTGAGCCACTCAGACACCCCTACATGGCACAGTTCTTAACACTGAGCTAAACAAGATAGGATTCCAGCAGAGGGCAGGACGTAGAGCTGCTGGGAGTAGCAAAAGTTTACAGCTCACCTCTTACAGGCACGGGACAGTCCAGGACGGTCTCCCAATCTCCACTCCCGTTAGTTCGGTCCTTTAGACTTGACAGTGAAAGTAAAACGGTTTCCTGTCCTGGCTCCATTAGCCCTTTGTTCTGATGGGTCATCTTTCAGTTTCAGTTTTCTAGCCATATCATGTTAACTGAAATAAAGATTTTCATCCTGCATTGCTATCTAGTCTCACTTGATCTTTCCTGTGACCCTTCAGTCTATATCTGCCATTCATTTGCTGCATCAAAACAGTTTGGAATATTTAAAATATGATTAAACCTTGTGCTTCTGCAGAGGATAAAGAAAAAGAAATTCTATAGGGTCTGCTTCGTGTATGCAAAAGTTGTTAATTTAGTTTACCTTTCGATTTAGGTTTTTACTTTGCAACATTCCTCCTTGATTTGCTTTGTATAAGTGTGGATAACTATCAAAGTATTATAATTTAGTAAATTTCCCTTAATACTTTCAGTGACAGTGGAACTCCTTAAAAGAGAGTTTTAAAGAATTTGTATGTATTTCGAAGGCATAATTAACATGTAATGACAGTATAAATTACTTCTTAATAATTAAGATATGCTTCAGTAAAAATAAAGGAAGCATCTTTATTTGTGCAAAGAACACAAAAATCAACTATCTTTTGTTGTAATAAACTTATTTTAGAAAGAGTTCTAGATTAATAGAAAATTTGTGAAGAGAGTACAGAGTTCTCATACACTCTGCATCCATTTCCCATATTGTTAGCATTTTACATTATTATGATACATTGGTCACAACTGACAAACTAATATTGACACATCATTAACTAAACTTCTTGAAAAGGAAAATGTCAAGTGCAATCACCACTTATAAAATTACACATACTCTTACCATAAGATCCAGCAATCTCTAACTGTATTCTCTAGGTATTTACCCTGGAAAAATCAAAACAGATGTCCACACATGTTTTTGCATATAAATGTTCATAATAGCCAAATCACTGATAGTGCCCAAATGTCCGTCAACATGTGAATGGGTAAACAAATTGTGAAATATCCATATAATGGAATACTACTCACTAATAAAAAGGAACAATCTATTGATATACACAACATGGATGGATCTCAGTCATTATGCTAAGTTAAAGAAGCCGAATATAGACACGTGTAAAGCGTTACTAGGAAAGACAAAATCTTAGTGACTGAAAGCACATCTGAGTTTGCCAGGGGTGGGGGCTGGGGAAGGAAATTGACTACAAAATGGTATAAGGGAATATGTACACATGGATATATATTTTTTCCCAAACTCATCAAATTGTACAATTAAAAATGGTGAATTTTAATGTATGTAAACTTTACCTGAATAAACTGAGTGAAAATAAGTGGAATGGATTTGACAGTAGAGCAAGTTTCTGAGACTTACACAGCTTGACCAAATTTTAAGTTCACTGTTCTTGCAAAAGAAATAATTTGGTAGTAAAAATCAATAACAAATAACTGCCTGTGGTAAATAAAACTTCTTGAATTCATGTCAAAATAGAAAAGTCTGCTCATATTCAAAGAAAGCCTTGAAATAGCACCAAGTAAACTGACATGTAGTGGAATTGGCGAAAAGAAATGAACACAACATCAGTGCATTAAGAAAGTTAAGATTTTTGCAAGATTCAAATCAGGTTTTAAAATTAAATATATGGTTTTGGGCCCATTACTGGAATATTTAGGTTTTTGGCCTTTGATTTATATTGTATTGGACACTTATAATGAAAATAAAATTTTAAGAACAAGAATTGCATAAAATCAGTGACACAACTCATAGGTCTTCTCAGGGTTGGCACACTCCTCATGGAAAAAGATAGTCATTCTCACTTTAAAACACTCTGGTGGGCAGCTCCTCCCCATTCTGAACAACCAAACTATTTGCTCAGAGGACTTCCTTACAAACTGTTTATTGCTTTTACACAGCAACTGATGCAGCTAGGAAAATATGTTACTTTCAACATCATCATTCTTTAGGTTGTTTGCTTCCTCGTTAACATGGCAAATTTGTAACAGTGATTTCATCCACAATCAAATGACTGACCTTTCACTTGAGATATGTTCACTTATTCATTAATTTTTATTTAATTCACTCAAATCTACTGGGCATCTCCTTTCTACTAGATACTCTCCTAGGTGCTAGGGACACAACAGTGAAGAAATGATATAGAGTTATTGACATCAGAGTCTAGGGGAAGAGACAAACAAACCTGCAATTAAAAGACCACATAAATGGGGCGCCTGGGTGGCTTAGTCGGTTAAGCGTCTGACTTTCGCTTAGGTCATGATCTCGCGGTTCGTGGGTTCGAGCCCCGCGTCGGGCTCTGTGCTGACTGCCGGCTCAGAGCCTGGAGCCTGTTTCAGTCTGTGACTCCATCTCTCTCTGACCCTCCCCTGCTCACGCTGTCTCTCTCTCTCCTAGAAATAAATAAAACATTAAAAAAAAAAAGACCAAATAAAAATACTACGATTAGTGTTTTTTATAGGGTGCTTTGAAAGAACATGGGGTGTCTGGGTGGCTCAGTCAATTAAGTGCCTGACTTCAGCTCAAATCATGATCTCACAGTTCATGGGTTTGAGTCCCTGGTCGGGCTCTGCCCTGACAGCTCAGAGCCTGGAGCCTGCTTCAGATTCTGTGTCTCCCTCTCTCTCTGACCCTCCATCTCTCACACTCTGTCTCTCTCAAAAATAAGTAAATATTTAAAAAATTAAGAATAAAATAAGGCTAGGAAAGCTGAGTGATGTGAACTTCAAGTAGAAAATATATAACAAACTTGAATAAAAACCTAGAAAATGTCAAAAATCAATGCATTGAGATACAACAAAAAGTTGGAGATTAGTGGTGGAGTCTTGATTGTTTTTGAGAAAAGTCAAAATGACAAAAGGCAAGAGGTGCCTGGGTGGCTCAGTCAGTTGAGCATCTGACTTTGGCTCAGGTCATGATCTCACAGTTCATGAGGTTGAGGCCCACATCACGTTCTGTACTGACAGCTTAGAGCCTGGAGCCTGCTTGCAATTCTGTGTCTCCCCCTCTCTTTAACCCTTCCCTCCTAGCGCTATGTGTCTCTGTCTCTTAAAAATAAAGAAACATTAAATTTGTTTTAAATGACAAAAGCCTTTCATTAGCAAGGAAAGGCTATATATAGGTACACGAGTACACATAAAAGGGGGTGTACGTGGCAACTTTNCAATAAACTATTTGTAAAAAATAAATAAATAAATAAATGGCAAAAAAAGGGGGGTGCAAACGTGTGTAGTGATAATAGAGATGGACAATTGAAATAATGTATTAAAACAATGTAACTATATTATCAAATGGGTTAATATTAACAATTGGTATTATTTACCAACTCTTTCACTACTTTTTTATGTTATATTAATATAAGTCTTCATACCAACTTTAAGGTTTCTATATTTATTTTCCCTAACTCTTAATTTCGTAACAGTGTGACTTGACTAAACAGTAACTAAACTCATCCTTTGTTTACATTCAACCATTTTTCTTTTATTCTGTATAAGAATTTCTTTATATCGGGGTGCCTGAGTGGCTCACTTGTTTGGGCAGTGACTTCAGTTGGTGAGTTCGAGCCCCACATTAGGCTCTATGCTGACAGCTCAGAGCCTGGAGCCTGCTTTGGATCCTGTGTCTCCTTTTCTCTCTGTCCCTCCCCTGCTCATGCTCATGCTGTCTCCCCTTCAAAACTAAATAAACATTAAAAGAAAAAAACTTAAAAATAAATTTCTTTTTCTCTAAGCATGGGAATAAATTCTCTGACATTGTTGTAGCAACATCTTTCTAGATAGGTCTCCTGAGGCAAGAGAAATAAAAGCAAAAATAAACTGCTGGGACTGCACCAAAATAAAGAGCTTCCGCACAGCAAAAGAAACAAGCAACAAAACTAAAAGACAACTTACTGAATGGGAGGAGATATTTGCAAATGACGTATCTAATAAAGGGTTAGTATTCAAAATATGTAAAGAACTTATACAACTCAACACCAAAAAGGAAATTATCCAATTAAAAAATGGGCAGAAGACATGAACAGATATTTCTCCAAAAAAGACATCCAGATGGCTAACAGACACATGAAAAAGTGCTCAACATCACTCATTATCAGGGACATGCAAATCAAAACGACAATGAGATACTACCTCACACCTGTCAGAATGATTAAAATAAAGAACACAAGAAATAAAAAGTGTTGGCGAAGATGTGGAGAAAAAGGAACCCTCTTGCACTGTTAGTGGGAATGCAAACTGGTGCAGCCACTGTTCTTCAAAAAATTAAAAATAGAATTACCCTATGGTCTAGTAATCACATTACTGGGTATTTACCTAAAGAATACAAAAACACTAATTTGAAGTAATATATGCACCCCTATGTTTCTAATAGCATTATTTACAATAGCCAATCTATGGGAGCAGCCCTAGTGTCCATTGATAGATGAATAGATAAAGAAGGTGTGGTATATATATATATAGACATAGACAATGGAATATTATTCAGCCATAAAAAAGAATGAAATCTTGCCATATGCAGCAACATAAATGGATATAGAGAGTATAATGTTAAGAAAAAGCCCAAGAAAGACTAATCCAATAAAATTTCACTTATATACAGAATTTAAGAAATAGAACAAACACGGCAAGGGGAGGGGAAACAGACTCTTAACTACAGAAAACTAAAAGATGGTTCCAGTAGGACATAGGGGAAGAGATGGGTGAAAGAGGTGAAGGGACTTAAGAGTGCACTTATCTTGATGAGCACTGAGTCATATATGAACCTGCTGAATCACTATATTGTGTACCTGAAATGAATATAGCGCTGTATATTAACTACATTGGAATAAAAATTAAAAAAAAGAGTTTCTTCTCTTTAAACTACAGTATTGACAGTTTTCTTCACAGGGAGGGGAAGATCACATTTATTTGAAATAAGAAAGAGTACCTAAACATATTTCACCATAAGATGTGTTTTGTCTAAATTTTTTGGAGAATGGAATCTATTACTATGCAGTTTTCCAATGAAAATATTTCTTCCCTTTCTCCTTTCTGGCTACTCTTTTGCTCTCCTTCCTTCTGTTCAGACACATTTATGGAACATTAGCTCTGTGCTGTGCTGTGCTCAGTTGCTGTGTACAGTGGACAGGTTGTGCCCCTTACCTCTCCAAGGAGCCCCCATTATGGCACACGTGACACAGTGTGCATGGCGTGTAAAATAATCCCCAGCAGTAGGCTCTCAACCTTCGTCTAGCCTCATGTTCCATTCTTTTTAATGTTTTTTAATGCTTCTATTTATTTTTGAGAGGGAGAGACAGAGCGCTAGCGGAGGATGGGCAGAGAGAGAGGGAGACACAGAATCTGAAGCAGGCTCCAGGCTCTGAGCTGTCAGCACAGCACCCCATGAGGGGATCAAAACTCACAAACCTTGAGATCATGACCTGAGTGGAAGTTGGATGCTGAAGAACTGAGCCCCCCATGCGCCCCCTCATGTTCTGTTTTTATTGTTTTCAAGACATCTTATGGTTCTAAATCTTTGATAGTTAGCTCTTTACTACAATATTGTCCTTTAATCATCTTACACCTCAAACTGTCAGTATGTTCCCAACTAGATTCATCTTATCTTCTTTAAAGCTCCTTCGATGTCTTCAAGACAATCCAAGGAAGCATCTTTTCAACACTTATAAAAAGCAGTCTTCCAAGCACTGTGAGACATGAGGATGGTTCAGACAAACTATTCCTGGACTGAGGGAGCTTTTCAGCAAATACACTCACAGATTGTTTTTAATATTCTTTTTCAGCTTTTTGCTGCAAGGCTGCACCACAATTCCAGAATCACATCTGTATCAGAGATGTATGATAGATGTAGAGGACACACAGAGAACATTCCAGGGATAGTGATAGTCACTGGAATGATTTGTCTGTTACAAAGTGAGTGAGAAATTCTGAAAGATTTCGGTTCAGTATGGCTTCTTTACTTATTTGATATAAATCACCATTGAATTTTTTAAAAAATATTTTTATTTTATATCTAGGAGAGAGAGAGAGAGCGTGAGCAGGGGAGGGTCAGAGAGAGAGGGAGACACAGACTCTGAAATAGGCTCCAGGCTCTGAGCTGGCAGTCAGCACAGAGCCCCACGCGGGGCTCGAACCCACGAACCGCGAGATCATGACCTAAGCGAAAGTCGGACGCTTAACCGACTAAGCCACCCAGACGCCCCACCATAGAATTTTCTTATGTAGAATCATAAATACTAGCATGTTTGTGACAGATACAATTTCTCTTTGACTTTTTATCAAATGTTCGTCTCTGTATTAATCACCTTTTTATTTTCTGTATTTCTGACACTTCTGGCGTCAGGGTCCTTGCTGACCTGGGAGAGACTAGTCTTTGATGGGGGGGCTAGACAATTCCTAGAGATGGTAAAAGACTGGCTTGCCGAGTACACCTTTCATATGTAAAGTAACCAGTCCAGAGCCCACATGCCCACCATCTATTGGGCTCCAACACTCGAGGGCACTATTTACCTTCTCTAATCATCCCAAGGCCAGTATCAGAACACTGGGGACAACCTCTATGCCCTTCAGTACACTGAAGTTATTCCAACTAGCCAATCCTAAACCTGCCTACCCTTGCCTTGCCAGTTCCTGACCACAGAAACCACAATAAAGGTTCTTGCCAATATTTTCCCCTCACTTCCTCTGCCTGCTGACCAGCTCTGGTGCTTTCTTGTATGGTTCTGTGTAGTATGCAATGTCTCTTCTTCTTGGGAACTGTGATTAATGAACTATCTTTTCAATGGCAATCATCTTCTGATTGAAAAATAATAAAACCTACATTTTAAAGAAGAGCAGGAGTTTATGAGCAGTGGGAATTGATCTTGCTTTCACATCTTGCAGAAATAACATGACAAATTATGCCTTTTCCCCTTTTCAAAGCATGTACTATGGTAATGCAAATTTACCAAGGCCTTTATTTCCAATCACCTCTCTGCCACACAGATAAATAGGTAAAATGTCTTCATTCTTTGGTCTCTGATGAAATGTCCTATATTCTATGGATCCCACAATAAACATATGCCACGTTGACAAGTACTTTATGGTTAATAGGTGTTTCCACATTTATTTATTACTTAAGAGCTTCTCACACACATACACGCATATTAAAGATAGGTCATGAATCATTCCTATATTGGAGATGAAGGAATTGTGCCTCCAAGAGCTTATAAGCTTTTCTTAGGCTCATACTACAAGGGACGGTGGTGGTGGTGGTGGGTGTTTCTGAGTCACCACCCAAGATTTCTAGGTAGAAGAAATCTTGGGAATTGCTAAAGTGAAAATCTTAATAGAAACTTGATTTTAGAAGATGTAGTAAACTGAAATTAAGCATGTATCAGTAAAAATTAATCACATTCACAGCTAGAAAGGGAAAGATAGAACACACTTCTCTCTTCTACTTTGCATGAAGTTGTACTGCATCTTTTGGGAATGTATCTGGGAAGACTACTCTCTCAGACTGCTTGCCAGCATCCATATATATCATAAAATCAGGCTGACCCTGTGTTAGTTTTTGTACAATTTTATATTCATTTGTTATTATATTAAAATAGGGTGGGTTTTTTTGCAAAATGCTATTATTGAAAACAATTCCAATTGAACTTTTCAATAGAGAGACACCAAGGCTGCAGTATAACTCTTGTTCTATGAAAGAGAGATAAAAATTTAGAGCTGGAATTAATTTTAGAGATTATGCAATACAAACATTTATCAAAGAAGCCCAACGATATTAGGGAGTTTTCCCAAGATACTATAATAGTCCTTCTCAGCAATTTGTTATTTTACTACTAAACAAAAGTTCTCACTCAAATTCCATATGCCTCAAGGATGCTTTAGCTCAGAAGTCTGTGTTGTAATGCAAATTGGAGAATTCAAATCCCTAGTATATTGTGAAGGATGAAAATGACCTTGAGTCCTTTCTCTAAGAATGTAATCATGTTCTCTCCTTCAGAGGTTCAACCGTTTGAGGTTGGGAGGGGGAGGTGTTGTCCCAAGTTTCAATAAAGTCTGGATGTGAAAAGTTTAATGAGAATTTCAGGGCCCAGCTCACCCTGTACAATCTTATGGAATCTGCGTGGATTTCAAGTACTAGTCTAACCCAAACAAGGACATCATCTCAATCTTACGTTGCATTTCCTTTTAACATAGGCTCTACAAAAGGAAGTTCTCCCAGTATATTCTTCATTGTTCCCAGAATATTAGCCCTGAGAAGCCGAAACTTGCTCCAAATCTATGAAAATAATTTAAAACCCCCTACAGAACATTTGGGCCTTATAAAATAAAAACTTTAAAAAGGCTCTGATGTTTGTGAAGTATTCCTTCTATTTATCATTGAAGGCTGGAATTACTTAAAGCAAATCTGCTTCATTTTTCTTTAATGGAAGGTTCCCAAAGGTCATAGAAGTTCTGAGAAATCAAGTTCTGAGATTTTCTTGGGCTTTTGGGCTATTGAAGCTGGACTGAGCTATGCTTATTAAATCCATGTCTATATTTTTGGCAATTAGTTTCTTACACCTTGACTTTAGAAATCTGGGAATCATTGGCATGTCAAACCTTCAAACTATATGAGTCTAATTTTTTACAAGCCAATGTGCCTAATTACTGGTATTACTTTTTGAAATGTTTCCATCACAGATCCTCCTGGGATTCATATGTGACAAATGCATTTAAAATGCCATCTATCATCTGGACCCCTACTTTCAAGCCCTTAGGCAAATGTTTTTGTAAACAATTGGCCCTTGAAGGTATCCCTGGAGCCAGGAGGCTCATATTTCATTGGACCAAGAGAAGAAATACATTCCAGAGTTGAGGATCCTCTGAGGACAAAACTGTGAGTCAAGGTTCACCACGTTGTATCATTAATCAGCTTGATTCGAATGATGTCATAAATCCAAGATCAATATGAGCAGTTAAATTCCACCTCCAAAGACCCATTTTTTTGTAGCTTCAAGGGTGTCCTGTGAATTTTTTCTTCTAATTTTGAAAACTGAGGCAATGATTATGAACTACAAAATTTGAAGACCAACTATAAATCAAGAATTTGGTGGTGTAACCAACACAAGATAGAACTAAATGCATCTAACATATGGTGAACAACCTAGACCATAAGAATAGTATGTAATCATAAATGGTAACTAACAATGAAATTGGTGACATTTATACAGCTGATTTGAACTGATTGAGCTGATTTTTTTAAAGGTCCCTTGTAAAAGTGACTAGTAGGAAACTGCTCACAGCCTCTACTCAAGACCTTATAACAAAAACCACCTGAAGTACAAGTCAAAAACATGTTTTCTGAAAACCAAACTGAAGCTTCAGGCTTTGGAAGTTCCAAGTTATTTAAAAATGAACAGGAAGAAACATCTCTCCTCATTTCGGTTAGACTTAACTTATATTCCTTGATTGAGGAATAAGATCAGGTACGGTACCCAGGGTTTTAGATTCTAGGCTAGAAGGGAGAAGCAAAAAAGAGACAAACAAAAAGTGTAGAAGTTGATCACCATTAGGCCAGCCTTACAAGAAATGGAGTTCTTCAAGTTGAAACTGAAGGAGGCTTATTAATAACAGGAAAACATATGAAAGTATTAAACTCACTGATAAAGGTAAGTATATAATTAAATTCAGAATATCCCAATTTTTCAAAAAAATTAAAAATGTTTTATTTATTTCTGAGAGAGAGAGAGAGAGAGAGAGAGAGAGACAGATCATGAGCAGGGGAGGGGCAGAGAGAGAGGAACACACAGAATCTGAAGCAGGCTCCAGGCTCTGAGCTGTCAGCACAGAGCCCGACACGGGGCTGGAACCCACCAACCTGAGCCGAAGTTGGACGCTTAACCGACTGAGCCATCCAGACACTCCAGAATATCCCAATTTTAAGGCTAGTGGGTAAGACACTTATAACTATCATATGAAGGATAAAAAACAAAAGTATTCAAAATAACCATAACTACAATAATTTGTCAATGGTTACGCAATGTAAAAAGATGTAAATTATGACAGCAAAAACATAAAATGGGGTGGGGGAGGGTAAAACGTAGAACTTTTCAGTATACTTGAAGTTAAGTTATCAGCTTAAAATATAACGTTATAAATCTAAGATACTTTATGTAAGTCTCATGGTAATCATGAGACAAAGCCACGCAAAAGAAAAAAGAAATGAATTAAAGCATACCATTACAGAAATTTATCAAATTACAAAGGAAGAGAACAAGAGAAGAAAGAAACAGAGGAACTACAAAACAGACAGAAAATAGTAAACAGAATGGTAATAGTAGTCCATACCTATCCATAATTACTTTAAATACAAATGTACTAAATCCTCCAATCTAAAAACATAGAGTGGCCAAATGGATTAAAAAACAAGACCAAACTATGTTCTGCCTATGAGAGCCTCACTTCAGCTTTAGGGAACACATAGACCAAAAGAGAAGGTGCAGAGAAATACATTCCATGCAAAGGGAAACCAAAAGAAAGTAGGAGTAATTAAATTAGACAAAACAGAACTGAAGCCAAAGACTATAATAAAGATAAAGAAGATCATTGTGCTAAGTGAAATTAGTTAGAAGGGGAAAACAAATACTCTGTGGAATCATTTATAAATGGAAACAAACAAACAACGACAAAAGGACAACCCCCAAATTCCTAAAAACAGAGAATACAAAAATGGTTGCCACAGGGCTCTGGGGTAGAGGAAACCGGAAGAGGTTAGTAAAAGGTACGGATACTCAGGTGTAAGAAGAATAAGTTCTGAGGATCTAATGTATAAGGTGGTGACTAAAACTGCTAACACTGTGTCATATAATTGAAATTTGCTAAGAGTAGAACTTACAATTTCTCACCAAAACTTAAGAAAAGGGAAAATGTCAGGTGATGTATTTGTTAATTAACTCAATGTAGAGAATCCTTCCACAATGCATGCAATATATCAAATCATCCCTCTACACTTTAAATATCTTACAACTCTGTTGATTATAACTCAATAAAACTGAAAAATAAGTTTTTAAAAGGAAACTTTATAGGAAGAAAAAGAGGGAAAAAAGAAGAGAGGGCAAAATAGGAAAGGTTACTGTGAATATGGAAAGCAAGTAAAGAGAGAATCAAAAAGTCAATGTGGAAAGTAACTGTGGAAATAGAAACGAGAAGTGAGAGGCTGAATCCACAAAGATGCATCAATTGCACTCACTTGTATTTCTGTAGAAGATGGGACATATACGTAGGATTTTCTAAGATGTATGTGGCTAAACTCATACTGAGCTTAACTGAGGCTTAAAACCCACCGTATGTTTCATGTTTTAAAGAAATATTTCACAATTTTCTTCAGTAATAAATAAATAAATAAATAAATAAATAAATTCAGCGGTTAATAATATGTTATCTCTTGATGGAATGATGAACTCTCCCCCAAAACCTCTGCATGTATACACTATTTTTCATGCAATTTCAGGCATTCATGGACACATTGGGTTCTATTTTGGAGCTCAGGTGATGAACCATAAAATAGTTTCTCCATGAGTTCATTTGTCCATTCATTCAAAGTAAGTTGGATGAACGGTACATGTGTGAGAGCTCTCCCTTTAGGAATTCCCCACCCCATTTTGAATGAGGTTTTTTCTTTACCATTTTCATAGATAATGGTAATTGTTCAAAATAAAGCAGGGAGAAGATAGACAGTGCCAGGGAGGGGCTTCCATTTTAGATAGGGTGGTGAGGGAAACCACCGTTGAAAAGGTAACATTTACATTAAAACATGAAGGCAGGGAAAGGGCCAGCAAGGCAGAACTTTGGGAGAAGAGAATTTCAGCCAGAGAGAACGACAAGTCCAAAGGCTCTGTTAGAGGTAATAGAAAGCCAAGCATGTTCCAGAAAAAAGGAGGATTTAGCATGGCTGGAGAAGAGTGATCGAATAGGAAGCAATGGGTAAGAGGTTGGGGGGGAAAGGAGGCAGGATCCTGTAGATGTTGGCCAGTTCACAGGAAGGCTTTAGCTCTGAGGAAGTTGGAAGCTCACTTGAAACACAGTTTCGAAAACACTCTCCTAGGGTCATAAAATCTCACCTAATTACAGCATATAGAGTTACCATAAAATCTCCATATGGCAAAATATCTTTGTCTTGGACATTTTATAAATAGCAGTATTTAATGCAAGAGAACTGCAGTAAATGTATTTATTTAATTTAAGATAATTAGTTAATTTGACCTTACTTGATACATTTTTCTCACTCATAATTTTGCATTTCAATCTTCCTTTATAAATGTCTAACACTTTATACATAGAACCTTACAAAAACATTCAGACATCTTCATTTGTTAGCTTCAGTATTGCACTGATGAATGCGACATTTGATTTTTTTTTATTCTGTTTAGCGATATGGGCACTGGACCTGGAGTCTGAAAATCTGATTTCTGATTCGTGTTCTTGTTATGTGAACTTAGAAAAACCCATATAGTGTAGTCGAATTTTTGTATCTGACCTTTTGAATCCTGGTCCTATCACTTGAAAACAGTGTGACATTAGTGAGTTACATAGCCTTTCTGAACCCTGTTGTCTTCTCAGTAAATTAGAGTTGATGGCATGAGGATTAAATTAAGTAGCATGTAATAGATGGCCAGGAGAATGTCTGAAACCTAGTAGGCATTCAGTGAATGGGGCTTTGTGTTACTTTCCTAGGTCTGCCATAACAAATTACCGCAAACCGGGGCGTGGGGGGGCGTGGGGGGGTGCAGGCTCGCTTAAAGCAACCAGAGATATATTGTCTCACAGTTCTAGAAGTCTAAATGTGTCCAAAAGACCACGCTCCCCATGAAGTCTCTAGAGAAGAATACTTCTTTGTCTCTTTCTAGCTTCTAGCAGTTTCCCATGGTCCTTGGTATTCCCTGACTTTAACTGCATCACTCCATTTTTACATGGCTGTCTTTCCTTTGTGCATGTGTGTGAGGGTCTCCAAATCTTTTTCTTGTTATGGGCACACCAGGGCCACCGGAATATAAGGGCCACCTGAATCCAGTATGGCCTCATCTAAATTTGATTATATCTGCAAAGACCCTATTTCCAAATGAAGTCACATTTACAGGTAACTAGAGTTAGAACTTCAATATGTCTTTTGCAGGACATAACTCAACCGATAATCGAAGTCTTATTATAGTTTGAATAACTCATTTAACTGTTTCTTCTCCTCAGAAGTAAGGCTACTAACATCTACCTCACAATGGTTCTGAAACTTAAATGAGACATCTCATGTCAGCCTACCATGGGCTGACACATCCCACACAAAAGTCCATCCGAATTTTCATTTTTCTGTTTAATCACAACCAGCCCTTCCATCTTGTATTCTTATACATCATTTTAAAATTCAAGTGCCAGATCTCCCAACTTAAAAATTTTGTAGAGTTTTACCCAGTTTAGAAGTTGAAGCATACGTGGAGCATCTGGGTAAACACAGTTCCTATCACTTAGATTCATAGGTTGGACTTGATTGACCAAGCCCTTCCCTTGAGCTCACAGGGCCTGTTTGTGCTTTACTTTTGGGAGAGAGAAAAGGCATTGGGGGAAACAGTCTCAGTATTCTTTGCCTCAATGACCTACTTAAGTAGCTTTTTGGAAAGATGTGGTTAGTTTTCCCTACACACACAAAGGAAATGAATGTCTTTTCTCAGCTAAACCAAAAGATATTTTCCCAAGTTTAAAGAGGAGGACAGGAATGCCAAACACTATTGTGAAATAGAACCTTCTAAATGTTTAAAGAAACTTGAATCTTGCCTCCGGGGAGGGAATGACAATAGGAAAGGTAACTTTGAGGGGATCCTACCTAAAGCAATGATGCCTTTGCCTTGTTTCCGGGGCAGCCCAGGAGATCATTGTCCTTGCAGAGAAGCCCTGTGTCCAGAATGGTGGACAATCACGGAGCAGACAGGGCAGAACGTTTCGGGTGTTAGGTGCCAGGGTGGCAAGGAAGAAGGTAGTCAAAGGACTGGAAGGGCCTTAAAGTTCAGGTCTCTACCTGAAGAGCTCTATGAACTTGGACACTGGGCATCCTAGTGAACTCGACACTCACCAGCAGCACTAACAAGCGCATGTTCACAATGTCTGGAGAGGAAGCATTCAGCCTGGTGTGTGGAGATGATCCAACGCCCCTTGCCGTCAATGCTGTGAAGAACTGCATGCTTCTCTGGACCTCGAGAAGAAGAAAAGAAGAAAAGTCTCAGAGGATTGATTCTGATTTCTCAACTCACTGAGTTTAAATCCCAAATTGATTACATTTTGAAACTGCCTAGATCAAGTAATCTCTGCTGAGTTTACTAAGTAGTGACTAGGTGGTGCTTTCTTATATCAGTAAAAAGGAGAGACCAACACAGAAATTGCACTGATTAAGATGAAGAAAGTCCTATTGAACACTGAGGTTTATTTGTAGAATTGTAATCAGCCACACACGAACAAAAGTGACACCTTTCATTCATTTGGGACTACTTGAATTTTGTTCTGTTGCTCTCCGGTTTTCATCTTTCTTCTTTTTAAAGAAACCAATGTTCTCTGCTGTTTTTGCAAGCAGGTAAAACATGGCTGCATCAAAATGGTGCTCTCAGTTCGTGGATCTACTTTTTCCTTGTGTAAGTGACAACAGAGACAAGTTTTTTTAACTCCAAATATTAGAATCTCCCAAAGAATCTGATTGCCTCACTGGAAATGCATCCACCACGGATTAAATCACTTATTAGGGTGTTAGAATTGGAATCATGTAATAGTAAGCTTGTTTTATACCCACCTAAGAGCCAGCAAACGAGGAAGAGAAGGAAGAGGGGAGGCGATCATCTTGCTATTTCCCAGGTAATCCCTTGAGGTTTCCTGAAGCAGAAAATCCTACAAACTGTTTGTTTGTTTGTTTGTTTGTTTTTAATGAGCTGTGCTTAGAGGTCTGTTCTGGTAAAAGAGTAAATAAATACTGCCTCTAAACAGTAGATCTTACTTTTGTGTAGCCAGTCACACACTCTATGAACATAGTAATAAACAAGAAGCAAGTGACTCAACTACATAAATTATGATTTAAAAATAGAGGTGGCTTTAGCAATGTACTTAAACCTATGGAGATAATCAAAACAAGAACTCAAATTCACAATGCCTGACATTACATACCAATTGGAAAAAAAGGCACAGCCATTTGGAACCAGAAGCTTTGTGTCATAGCTGAGTAATAGAGGAAAGGTTGGATGCTCATCCCCTCAAAAGAAAGAAAACATAGTAAAATGTGGAAGCTATGATAATAGTAAATTTTCAATGACTAAATAGTAATTTTCAAATGCTGCATGCTTTTCTATTCTTCCTTCAAGTAGTGATAGTCAAATGAAGTAATGTAGTGACAATCACACAAAAAAGTCTCGTTGGCAGAGACAGTATTATGTGGTTGGGAAATCCGCTTCATTGTCCTCTTTCTGGACATACAGGAAGACAATCTTTTCAAGTTTCCTTGGGTCACTTCTGGCTAATAGGATGTGGGTAGAAGTGATGTATATCCCTTCTCAGCCTGGCTATAAACCTTCTTCACATATTCTCTTTTTTCCTTCTGTGGCGAATGTAGGGTCCACAGATTTAATATAACAGTGTCTCAGTAGAGAAGGAAACTGTGTCCCTGAATTATCACTGACGAGAATTACCAGGGGGGACAGTTCTACCTATATATACTGTGATGGGAGTGAAAAATAAAATTCAAAGCCAAAAAGATAGAGCTTGCTTGTTACTAGAGTATGGCTTAGCCTATCTTGACAAATATACTACCTTTTATAAGAATCCCAAAATAATTTATAAAATTGAATTTCTTATCCAGATATATAAACCTTTGATAATGATTGATAACTAACTCTGAGTTTCTTCCCATTTTCCATTGAAGGTGACCTGAATGGAAAGCTTCAAAAAACAAATAAAATTAAAACAATAAGCATTTTTCCCAAAGCTTTGTATTGTTCATGATGCAAAGTAAGCACGCAATAAAGACTTATCAAAAAATAAAAATACTCCTTCATGAAAAGTTCATAAAAATATTTTTGCTTTTAAAAATAAAGAAAAAAATCCACCAAGTAGAAAATATACAGAAAATTGGAAAGAGAAAAAAAAATAGATGTTTTACAAAAATTGACACGTGCATCTCTTAATCAAAGTAGGAAAACTGCATTGAGATACTATTTCTCACCAATAGGAAAAATTAAAAATACAGTTTCACAATATACTTTGAGGAAGAAACTAAAGGTGAACAGTGCTCTTGTACACTGTCCATGAAAATACAAATGTTGTAACTACCTTCAAGGGAAATTTGGAACAATCTAGAAAAATTACATTTTTATTTACCTCTTGAGCTAGCAAGAGGTAAAATTCTTATTTCTAGGAATCCATCTCAAAAAAAAAAATAAATAAAAAGCTGCCTCAAACCAGCTGTTATTGAAAGCAGAGCTATTTGTAATATCAGAAACTGAACATGTCTACCAATAGGGTCTGTGGAATAGATATTAATACATCCATCCAAAGGGGAGCAGACAAGGCTGTAGTTTGCCATTTTTAATTTTTAAAAAAGAGATATATATCAGCTGTTTTAAAAATACAATAGACAATGGAAACCTTAAATATCATACCTTTGTACTGACTTTGTCAAATACCCAAGCATCCAAGCTATGATGTCTTCGTTATTTTATTGTCATTTAAGAGGGAAGTAGTTAACAGTCTTTAAGATTGTTCTGGATTTTTGAGACCTTAGTCTTTAAGGAAATCCTTTAGTAATTGAGAAAGTACCATCTATCAGCTCTTCAAATTTTGCTTTATGGATTTTGAGTCAATTGATAAAATTTTTGTAAACTTTATTTATTTTTGAGAGAGAGAGAGAGAGAGAGAGATTAGGGCAGAGAGAGGGAGACACAGAATCCCAAGCAGCCTCCAGGCTCTGAGCTGTCAGCACAGAGCCTGGTATGGGGCTTGAACTCACAGCCATGAGATCATGACCTAAGCCGAAGTCAAAGGCTTAATTGACTGAGCTTCCCAGGTACCCCTGGGTCAATTTATAAGAATGAACACAGTGTTTCAGTTTATGTATAGCCTAGTAAATTTTAGACAGATGCATGATTTACCTAAATGTCAATGCATGGTGGGGAAGATAAACTCTCATAACAAATCACTCTCTAATATCTACTTATTAATTAGTTTATATTTTGTAAATTTAAAATATATATTAAAGCAACAATTTACATTTTAAAATTAAATAAAAATATTTTTTAAAATAATTTTTTCAAAAATGTTACTTGTAAGGAGTGAAATGGAATAGGTTAAAGGGGGAAAGACAGAAGGCAGGTTTTTAAAAAAATACAGCTTTTTTTTGATTTGGAGGATCACGGGATATTTTACATAGTTATAAAATTAAATACATTAGAGACCTATCCTTAAGAATAAAAATTTTTAAATGAACCTAAATATGTCAGTGGTATAAACACATGGTAAGATACTGTCCCGAGTGACTTTAAAATACTGTAGTTGGACTGTATGCTTTTAACTGGATATGCCCAAAGGATAAAAGAATTAAAAAAATATTTTGGGGCACCTGGGTGGCTCAGTTGGTTAAGCGACTAGCTCCTGGATTTGGCGCAGGTGATGATTTTCCAGATAGTGAGTTAGAGTCCCGCGTTGGGCTCTGCACTGACAACATAGAGCCTGCTTAGGATTCTCTCTCCCTCTCTCTCTGCCCCTTCCTGGCTCTCTCTATTTCTCTTTGAAAATAAATAAATAAACTTTAAAAAAATATATAAACTCTAAGTTCCATTTCTTACTAAAGTAAATAGTGCTTTTTGAGACAGTGGCTAGGCTCCCTGGCTTTAAAATTAGTTTCCACCTCCTATTTTCTCATGTCAGGTCAAGAACATTACTTGAAATTCTAATACTAAGAAAATTGGGACTAAAATGATGCCTATATCATAGCATACTTCTCAGGATTAGATTAATTACCATTTAACATGTTTATGGAAATAGTGTCTGACACTTGGTAGGTACTCAATAAATGTACATCTTTCTTTTACCCTTTTTATATTCTCTTAAAATATCATTTGCCAAGAATGCATAGGTTACATTGAGTTACATATATTTACTCTTAGCCAGAGAAAGGCTGCATGGAGTACCCCACACTTTAAAGATGTTAAGATTAGCTTTTTGAGTAGGTTCATGTAGAGATCAGCATTGAACGCTTATTTTATGCTAAACCTTCATTGTTTCTTCAGATAATCAAAATAATCACGTAAGATAGTTATTTTTATGTCTTTTTTACAAGTAAGGAAGCCAAAGTTCAGAAAAAGACTGGAAACGTGTTCTTGCTCAGGACTAGAAAGTGACAGAGCCAGGATCCAAATTAACCCTATCTTAAAGCTGAACTCTTTCCACCTCATCACTGCCTTTACAAGGAAAGCCTTCCATGTCTTATTGAGTGATGTCTGAAGTTCCACTATTACAGATTTATTCCTCTGGCTTATACTCTGTTAAATACAGATGTCTTTGGGATATCTAGTCATTGCTCTCTTGAACACAAAGGAAAATAGATTTATTTGGAAAAATTACACTTTCATTTTATGTCATAACATGTGTTCTCTGGATCCTTCTCAGAATCAATAAGCCATCTTTTTTCTAAGAACACTTTGAACAAGAAAAAGTATTCTATAATGTCTCGTGGCAGAAACAGCAAAGATGTTTTCCAGTGAAAATTGTACCTTGCTCAACAGCTATGGAAGATGGGTCTTCTTTCTAGAAAGCAAGCAAAAATCCACTGGGTCATATTCTTTAATTTTATAGCATTTTAATCTTGTGTCTTCCTCTCTGTCCATCTTTAGACGTAAGATTGTCTAAGACACTTATTTCAGACACCTGGTGTGTTTCTAGTATGCTTCTAAATGGGAATAGTGAAAAAAAATTTGAGAATGATGATGTTAGTTGTAAAATTAAATCCAATTTTAGAATAATTCATTAAACGTTGGCAAGATAATTCAGAGCATTATAAGATGCAGACACATTTTACCATCTTCTGTTCCTGATTTTAAATTCAAATAAATTGGATGTGATGAGTTGATTCATATTTCCTTAATTATATAACCATACTTTTCTCATACAAGAACTGTGCCTATGATAAAATGTAAAATGGATGAAGCAGAGGGGGGGAAAATGAATTAAATTCAAGAAAAAGGGAAATGCCATCATAGGTGGTTACCACATGGTACATATTCTAGAAATTGTTTTTGCATGCTTGGAAATAGCTATCACTTACACAAATCATTTATTATTCTAAAAACATTTGGCATATTTGAAAAGAAATAAGTGAAGTTTTGTATGAGTCATACATATTTGCAAAGGAAAACTAACAGGGTTGTTTATGAAAACAGATCAGTTAAATTTAAAACATCCTGAAAACTTCAGCACAGAATCATAGTTCTCTTTTCCTATGTTAGTATTTTATACATCTTCTGATTAATATTGTTTTAGTTTTTTAGAGAAAAATGAATAAATAAAATCTAGTGGCTATGGTAATATCTAAAATTAACTTCTATGTATATGTGCAATTTTTAAAAATTTGTCAGTTAAAGTTTTTCTTTCCAAAGTCTTAATGTTGACAAATAAATAACGATTAAAAAAGAATTTAAAATGTCAACAGATGCAAAATGCTTAAAACAGAAGTATTGGGTTTGGAACGACTTTGTGCAAGAGACAGAAAAAGGTAATCACTCGAAACTGTTAATGATTCTGTAACTTATTTTATTAAAAGCACAATCTAGGGGCACCTGGGTGACAGTCTATGAAGCATCCGACTTTGGCTCAGGTCATGATCTCAAGGTTCATGAGTTCATGCCCTGCATTGGGCTCCCTGTTGTTAGTGCAGGACCTGTTTTGGATCTTCTGTCTCCTTCTCTCTCTGCCCTACTTCCCCTCTCAAAAATAAATAACCATTAAAAAAGAATTTTTAAAAAGCACAATTTGATTAATAGAAACGGGGGCGGAAGAAGGAAAATATAGACCCTTCAAATCCCTTTATCTCATTTTAGGAAAGTTACCCACACCACTACCACCTTACCCCTGTTCCTCCCACATACCAAGGGGTTGCTTAATATTTTGTTGAAAAATGCATTTCAAGTGAAAATCTTTGGAATAGGCAAGATCACGTCTGTTTTCTGGTGACTTGGAGATTCTAGGACTTTCACATTTCCTTATAGATTGCTTGTATGACCTCCGGGCCAGTTTTCAATATGGGAATTTAGGGCATTCTTGATTTTACTGAGAGGTTAAATTATTTTCTGTGGAAATCAATTAGGAAATAAATTTATTCCAGTAGGATGATATTTTTAGAGTTGCTTCTTTCTCTAACCATAATCTTCAATAATTAGATTATACCCAACACAGAAATAGAGTTTGGTGTGAGTCTGTAACAAGATACATAGTTTTCTTTTGATTTTTCTTTACTGTGAATGAAAATACCCATTCATGAGAAAAGTATGGTTTGATTTATAGTTTAATTGAGGTAAGAATACAATGAAATGCACATGACATCAGCCTTTCAGAATCTCAAATTCTCATCTTACTTGAATTGTTTCCAGTCACAAGGTTCTTCCTGAGGAACTAGAGTTTCCCGCATTTACAACTATTAGCCCATCTTTGTGCTTCTATTTCTCCTGGTCCCTTTGAGTGCTGGCCCCTCTCTCCTAATTTGTAGGAATCCAGTGACTCTTGTTACCCTCTGGATCCCCAGAATTGCCTGTAAAGAGTCTTAGAAGAGCCTACTCCCTTATGGGAACACGAGTCTAACAAAATCTAGTCCACATTTTATATTACATGCAGTTACATCTTGTAGCTATGAACTCAATTTAGGCAGCAGAGTAATTAAATTTTCTATATACTTTCTATCATTTTCTTAAATTTTTCCTTTCTTCTCCCCTAAGATAAATGACTTCAATATTTTCCGAGTCAGTTTAGGTCCTAAGAATTATTAGACTTGATGAAACTTGGCTGTAATGTTTATATTCCTGCTAAACTGGAAGTAAGATTTTTAAGCTATCAAGACAGTTTGGACTGGGCTAAAGGGACCCTTTAAACTATGACAGGGACAGGTCATTTCAGAGGTGGAAGAGCAGCGGCCAATGGTGAGTAGGCCAACAGCCTCACTTGGAGTGCATTCAAAGGGTCTTAGGGAATCTTGTGTACTGTGAGTGCAGAGGCTTTCTTCACATTCAGGGTCAGCTCCTATCTGTGATCTTCCAAGAGATTTTCCATCTCCATTCTCTCAAATGTGCCCATGTCCCGTCTCAGTTCCCCTGTACTCTACCCTCTAGACTAGTAAAGTCTACTTATTATTCTTTACTTCTCCAACTTGTCACCCTGTTTCATCATTGTATCTGCTCCTTCATCTTACATCTTATTCTTCTTCACCTTCTCCTACCTCCTACATGCTACCTGCCTCCCCCCTTTCATACCCAGAGTGTCTTAGACTAGGTTTCAAGAAGCTTACTTTGCGATGGGGATTTGCATACAGTAGCTTTCCCAGGGAGGCCTGTCTGAACAACAAGTACAAAGGAAGGAAGGAAGTGGGATTAAGCAGAGTGAGAAGCTGGACTTTGATGCAATTGCAAAACAGTTTCCAGCAAATCTGACGTGAGCTGGCATAACCTTCAGTGTTGTCACCTTTGAGGTTAAGAGAGTGGGACCTTATCTTTCAGCCTATTCCCGGCATCAGCTTGTCATTGGTTGGGGCTGCGGGGAAGGATGCTCATAATCCATAACCTTGAGACAAGCAGCCTGCTTCTGCCAAGGGCATTCAGAGGAGGGCCTCAGTTTCCCATACACTATTCTTTGGATGAGAATCACTAAGTCCAGCCCACATTTGAGGTTGCATTCTACCTCCTGCAGGGGTAAGTATCTGCTTTATTATTTGAAATTCTTCCATGTGGAAGATTTGTCCCTTTATCCCTCATTTATGTATTTACTCAGACATTTATTGATACCAGCATGGACCCATGGGTATTTATTTTGTCCTTTGGGAACTCAATTTATTCCAGCTTCTGCCACCAGAAGCTCTTTCCGGTTCTTTTCTGCATTGTTTGTTTAGGACTCCATCACTTTGCTTTATGAGCACTTCCCTACTTTCAGTCACTACTAGATGATTCAAGCTTATCATACGTATTCCCTGTCAGGCTGTAGAATCAGCCATTTCACTAAGGAGCCCTATTTGAAACCAAGGTCTGAGTGCAAGTGTGCTTACTGTTACTTTAGTATCACCACTCCAGACACCACTCAATGGACAGAACAAGGAAATACATGCATGTAAATTAACACACATGTACACATAGCTGAAATTATTTTAACTATCTTTCTGCATATAAATGAACCTAAACAGCATTTTTAAAAGTTTATTTACTTGGAGAAAGGCAGGGAGGGGCAGAGGGCGAGGGAAAGAGAATCCTAAGCAGGCTCTGCATTGTCAGCACGATTTGGGACTTGATCTCACAAACCGTGAGATCGTGACCTCAGCTGAAAGCAGGAGTCCAACGCTTGACCAACTGAGCTACCCATGTGCCCCAAAACAGCATTTTTATTAATGTATCCACATCAATTCAGTTTTTGTTTTTGTTTTTATTTATTTCTGAGAGAGAGAGAGAGAGAGAAGTGTGGGCAGGGGAGGGTCAGAGAGAGGAGATACAGAATTTGAAGCAGGCTCCAGGCTCTGAGCTAGCTGTTAGCACAGAGCCTGACACGGGGCTCAAACCCACAAACTGTGAGATCATGACCTGAACCGAAGTCGGACGCTTAACCAACTGAGCCACCCACATGCTTCAGACATACCAATTCAGTTCTTCAGGATTCAGTCTAACCTCCCCTACCCCCATTTTGCTTTTGTGTTACTTCCCCCTCCAACAGTGAGAGATCTGGCTCCTGCCATCCACCCTGCATGTATTTGTTCAACCCAGTATATGGATAAAGCAGGTTCAGAGTTGTTATCACAAACCCCAGTGAGAAACAAATTTGCCAATTAGACTGTAGTGTTTATACATGCTTCTTTTTGTCTTCATCCTTATAGTTTCCAATCAAAATGCTTTTATCCGAGGTTACATGGCAGCTCCTTATTCCCCACCCCTTTTAGGTGGGGAATACTGTATCCTACATTGATGATACAGTTAGATTTGTTACACTTTATAATTCATCCTGAAGTCCCCAACATTCTGATTGATTTTTTTAACTGCACACATTAAAATTTATTCTATGTGATGTAGAGTTGTAAGAGACTTGACAAATGCACATGGGCAGATCCCAGCACTTCAGCACCATATGGGCCAATTTCATCTTAAGCTCTCTGGGAGCCAGTTGCTAGAAAAGGCACGAAGTATGGACTGGCTGCTGGATGATCACATGTAGGCTTCTGTATTTGTCTGGGTCCTCTGAGAAGCAGACATGACATTGAGACATGATTAAATGTGCAAAGATATTTTTTAGGGGAAAAGCTTATATAAAAGGAAATAGGGAGAAAGCTCAACAAGACGGGGAGAGATAGGAGACCAAAATGCAAAGTGACCCCAAGTGATGGAGAAGGCAGAGAAAGTTAGGTGGAGACACTTTAGATTTCTATGCAGTATAAGAGAAGCTTACCCAAAAACAGCAGGACTCCTAGAGCCCAGGTCGACCTGCAGAGGAGTCCACAGTCCAGTGTCTCCCAAGAGCAGGTCTGCTTTATTCCTGAAGCTCTCTCAGTCACTGGCAGTGGGAGGGGGGAGGTGCAGGATCTGACCACTTCTCTCTGTATCTCTGTCTTGCCCTTCTCTCCTTCTGGAGCTTAGCTTTCTCTGTTCAGGGAGGACGCATGTAATTGATATGAGAGAATCTCACAAACAATAAAATACCCCAAAGAAAAGCACATTAGTATATTTCTATATGCATGTGTGTTACATAGATACATTGTTAACTTTATACAATCACTTAAAGTTCAGTTTCAAATAATAAGGTAAATTCAAAATAATAGGCAGCAAGAGGGATTTTATTAATAATGATATAAACTAATTTGATGGGAATGTTTTGGATTTCTTTCCTTTTTTAAAAATGTTTAGTGTTTATTTTTGAGAGAGAAAGAGACAGAGTGTGAGTGGGGGAAGGGCAGAGAGAGAGGGAGACACAGAATCAGAAGCAGGCTCCAGGCTCTGAACCGTCAGCACAGAGCCTGACATGGGGCTCAAATCCACAAATGGTAAGATCATGACCTGAGCCGAAGTCAGTTGCCTAACTGACTGAGCCACCCAGGCGCCCCAGGATTTCTTAATATTTTACATCAACTTCTTCATAATGTGCCAGTTTTCTGTACATTTCTGTCTACTGATTCAAAAATAGTATGTATTTAGCTATGTCTATATAAGTTAACCTCTGTGAATCTATTAATATTTCCTAAATAAATAATAGGTACCTGGCCTCAGGGATTTTATTCTGGTGTCATTTGTGTACATATAAAAGGTAAAAATAAAAAAGAATTTTTTTTCTAGGAAAGCTGTCAGTAGGAGTGAACACAGTACTGTGCCCACAGTCCCTTGATTACAAAAGTATGGTAGCCATAACTGTAACCACTTCAGAACTCCCAGACAGCAAGTAAGACATGAAGAAAATAGTTCCTGATTATTTTTCAGGAAACAGGAAAATAACTGAAGTCCATTTGCCTCAACCCAAAAGAAGCTTAAAGCAAAAGTTTGGAAACATGTGGGGAAAATAAAATAATTAAATAATAACTATTACAGCTGTTTCAATTTTTTTCCCCCCAGAGAAAGAGACCAGGTTATTGGGATACAAAATGTTATGATAGAAATCATGCTGCAAATTAAAACGTTGAGAGAAGAATGGCAGGAAAACAAGGGAGGAGAGAAGACAAAGCAAAGAACTGTTTCGCCCCCCGCCCCCGAACATTATTTCTAATGTAAATTGGCTTCACTGAAGAGTTGAGAATTTTCTAGAAGGAGATTTCATATCTGTTGGGAAAATAAAAGTCAAGAATATAACAATATAAATATATAGATCTAACTTAACTTTTCTAGTTTTGCTATGGAAGAGGGGAGGGTTTGGCACATTTAACACAAAGCCTTTTAAAATAAATCACCCCATTAGTAGCTTCCTTTTTATTGTTGCACTTCCACCTGGACACAATGGCATTTCTTGGCCTCAAACTCACATTCCTTCACTCCCGTATTTCTGGAATGAAGGGGCCACATCAGTTCAAGCCTCATCGGCTGTAAATCTTTCACCCTTAAAAATAAACTATGGGCATAACTCTTGTTTCCTCATCATAAATCCCAAACATCATTATTTCTGGCAATTGCAAACATCAGTTTTAATTGCTATGCCAGGAGCAAATAGCTTCCAGTAACATGGATAAACCCAGCTAAATTTTACTACTCTCAGTTTTTTTAGTTTTTGTTTATATATATGTATCTATATATAACTTACATATATATAATTTTTAATATATATTATATATATATATCTCAGAAAGAAGGACAGGACTAAAGGTCTATATGTTAATGAAACTTCTGTAGTTCATCATTTTGTCTGCAACAAAAGTCACTAATAGGTGGAATATATAATAAACATCTGCTGTACAGAAACACATTATAAATATAAGCAAAGCTTATTATATTATGCTATAAATATAAATGAAGTGAAGCTAATCTTTATGAATAGAATCTCTAAATGTTTGGAGTTTATGTGAAATTTGAGAGAAAGGACATATAGGTTTTCAGTGTAACAATGACATATAAGTAAGATTATTGAGAATATATATGAATCAAGTTCCTTTCCAATTTCTTTAAACTTCAAGTTATTTTATGTTGCTATCCATCTACTACAATGTTTTCTAACTTAAATATTTTTGTAGCTAGATATGCCAGTACTAATTCATTATGGTTGAAGTAACTCTGTAAACATTAAAAAAATATTATCTAGCTAATCCAATGAGAGATTTATATTCAGGAATAATATGAAAGGTTTTAGATGGTGGTTATATTTGCATCTTCCACTGATACTTTCTCTTCAATGAAAAGTTTAATTTTTAGGGTTGTAGGGTTGTTTCACTGCCGCATGTCAGACTTTTGTAAGTAAATACAAATTATTCTAGGACTTCTGTTGTTTCAGTCAAGAGCTGACCAAAAATGGAAGGATAGAAGTGTAACCTGAATAAATTCATGAGTAGTAAGTTTGAAAAGACTATGCCATCTGTCGCCACATGGATGAGGGAGGTTGGTTTAGCCTATAAAATGTACCAGGCAACGAATATTTTCTCCTTCAGCTCTACGCATGTGTCCTTCGAAGATCTGAGCAAAGGGTACAATCCTTTCAATAAGAAAGGAGTCAGACTTTGGTCAAAGGAGTAGAAGTAACTGGTGCACCTACTGTAGCCTATACAAGAATCAGCCCTCTGCCATCTGTTTTAAGCATAATTTGATTATATTAATGATCTTAACATACTTTAGAAAGTATGGGGTTGACTAACTCTAAATGGAATCTTTATCCTGAATTTACAAATTGAAATAATATTTGGTTCAGATGGTTTTGTTTTCAAATAATTATCGTATTTAAAATAATGTTTTCTAGTGCTTACTAGTCATCATTTATTCTACTTTATGACAGCAAGCTCATAGATAGATGTAAATCAAACAGATAAACAGATGACATGATTATTTCATCTGAAATTAGTTGTTTGGAATTTGTGGCAGAGGCATCTAGTTGCCAGCAACATTATACTTTATTCCTCTCTTTAGTGATAGAGTATTGCTTTTTAGCAGATCACACTTCTTTCTGGAATGAAAAAAATACTTCTCAGCATCCCATGTAAGTGGATATCCCTTATAACTGGGTTCTGGATGATGAGACAAATCAGAAATGTCAGAAAATAATCAGAAGAAGAAAGAGCTCACTGAAACGATAGCTATGATAGCTGATTCGCAAAGTCCAATGGCATTGGAAGATGATGGTGTAGCAAATTTCCTAGAAAGAGAAAAAAATGAAACGAAAGAAAATGGAAAGAAAAGTTAAAGACTTTGAGGATCAATCCAGAGCTTCCATATCTATTTAGGAGACATTCTAATTAGGAGACAAAATGGCAGGGAAGGAGTTATCGAGAAACTATACAAAAACGTTTCCCAAAAACAAAGCACACGATTCTCAAGTATTAAAGGAGTCACTACATCTCCAGCCCAACAAATAAGACAATATACAGAAGGATAGTAACACTGCAGCATAGACCAGTGCTTCTCAAACGCGACTGTGCTTACAAATCACCTGGAGATCTTGTTAAAATGCAGGTTCTGATTTAGTAGGTCTGAGGTGGATCCAGTGGTCTTCTTCTCTAACAAGGTTTCAGATGCTACAGATGTTGCTGATTCCCTCTCAACACTTTGGAGTTACAAAATGCTAGCAGATGATACTAATGCCTTCAAAATTCTAAGAGAAAGTGCCGTGAAACCCAGAATTCTATGTCCTTCCAATTTATTTATTTATTTTAAGGAAATTTAGTTCTATCTGCCATTTCCTTTTTTTAAAAAGGAATTTTTTAAAATTTTATGTTTTTATTTATTTTTAAATAAATTTTAATGTTTTTATTTATTTCTGAGAGAGAGAGAGAGAGAGCGTGAGCAGGGGAGGGTCAGAGAGAGAGGAAGACACAGAATCTGAAACAGGCTCCAGGCTGGCTGTCAGCACAGAGCCCAATGCTGGGCTAGAACCCAAGAACCGTGAGATCATGACCTGAGCCAAAGTCAGATGCTTAAGCGACTGAGCCACCCAGGCACCCCTGTGTCCTTCCAATTTAAAAGGCAACTGTGAAGGTAGAGTTAAGACATTTCCAAAAACAAGGACCTCAACTGCTATCTCCTATGTCTGAAGCTTGCAAAATGAGGGCTGAACCAAGAAAGAAGACATGAACATTAGGAAGAAGAAATCTAATATTGCAAAATGACAACTTTGGTCACAAGAATTAGAGAGCAATCTAAAAAAGAAAAAGTGAAACACTGTGTAAGAAAATAATTAAGCAAGATTCCAGGAAAGTTAATGTAAGTTGCACAAAGGATGACTCATAATAATGATATACCACTTGGCTCAGGAGTGACCTATTTTATTTTCATACTATTAGCAAATATTACTCTGACAAAAGTTCAAAAAAGTAAAAATTAAATATGTATAAAACCATGCATACATCATCCATATTTTCACATATATGTTACATATTAATATATGTATTTTATATATATCATTGTATTCTATAATCAGAATCAATTACAGAAGAAAAAGCTGTAAGACTTAAAAGTCATTGTTTCTGGAGGGCAAATGGAGATTAGGATAAATTAGAAATGAGAGAAAGCTTAAATTAGTTGTGATCGTTGTAAAGCTATTTAATTTTTATACAATAAGCAAATATCAAATTAATAAAATATGAATACAATACAAAATAAAACAATCTATATGGATCTTATTTTAATACGATCAAAATGTAAATACTATTCTGAGCCAAAAACCCTGTATACTTGAATTATTACTATACACATATTAATGTGGGACATTACATCTGACCTGGAGTGTACACAATTATGTTAATTTACTAATTTACCATAAGACGAAAGACTTTAAGATACATATTTTTAATGTTGCTAATAGTAGTAAGTTTAAATGTTAAACTATGAAACTCATATATATTCATATATTAATTATAGTTAATGCTTCAACTGGGGAGCTGATGTTTAATTTACTATTTTAGAAGTTTCTACATTTCACTTTTTATTTGACAGGAGAATCTACAAAGGAAAACTAAAACACACATGCAAAATGAATCAGTTTATTCTAACAGGCATGGAAAGTACCAACTGTAATTGATATTACAAATAGAGAAGCTTAAATTTTGACACAATTTTTCCTGATTTTGCAAAATGCAGTTTAAAAATTTTTTTAATGTTTTTATTCATTTTTTAATTGAGAGAGAGAGAGAGAGAGAGAGAAAGAGAGAGAGAGAGAATGAGAATCCCAAGCAAGCTCCACACCATCAGCACAGAGCCCCATGTGGGGTTTGATCTTTTGAACCATGAGCTCATGACCTGAGCTGAGGTCAAGAGTCAAAAGATTAACCGGCTGAGCCATCCAGGCGCCCCAGAAAACATGTTAAAAAGAAATAACTGAGAATGAAATTATGCCCCAGTATTGGCAACAGTTGTATTGGTACTGAGCACAAGAGTATTTTCACCGTCTTCTTTACTTCTCTGTATTTTATATTTTTCTATAATGATCACGTAAGAATGTTAGAATAGAAAACCTATAACAAACTGTGTTTAAATGTGACAATTCCAAAATAAGCAAAAATAACCCATTAGTACAGATAGTCAAGAAAAGTTAAAATTTTACTTAAAGTTGAGTCAAGGATTTTAGGAAGTAAAAGAGTAGGATAAAAGTAATATATAATTCCCTAAAATATTTCAATTATTGTTTCAAGTATTTATTTCAATAGCTAAAACATATGATTTATCAAATTCTTAACTATGAGGTAGTAAAGGCTAAAAACATTAAAATAGTACAAGTGAAAAATATTTTTCCGGAAGCCATGGACTGGAAACACATTACATTTAGAATATGCTTTTCCCTTTTCAACAGAATTGGCTGTCATTTCACTGTCTGGAAGTAAAAAACCAAAGATGACTATTTTCCTATAACGTTTGGAAATACATTCCACATATTTAATCAGAGGGATGGGACAAAAGTATGTTCTTTATTTATATCATCATAGAATAATTTATTGCTCCAAAATACATTTCTTGAATCCATTTATTAAAACTTCTGGTGCTTGGCTGTAAATTATTTCTTGTCTCAAAATTTAATCATATGCAAATTTAGTATCACCCAGTAACAAAATAATTCAATTTAATAACAGAATAGACTTCTAAAGCTCAAACCATGCTGTAAGTTCTGTTTGGTAGATGTTTAAAGTCTGGAAAGCAGACTGAATTGCCTATTTAAAAACAGGTTTATTTGCTGAATTTTAAAGACCATATAAAATAAGTTCTTAAGATGAGAACGTTATCTAGCCATCGTCACCACCAGAGACCGTGCAGCCACCTGGCCAGTTAAGAACTCTCCCATCCCCTCACCTCCTTTGGGGTTTTTATTATTTATATCTATTTTATTTTATAAACTGTTTATGCCTATTTGTATTTGTCTTTGCCTGTGTTATATGTGTGTGTGTGTGCATGTGCATATACATATATTTTTAAGCTTGTATTCTTTATATCTAATTTATGCATTTGTGGGATGTTAACCATTCTCCTGTTATGCCTGTTACAAATTGTTTCTCCAAGGTATTTGCTTTTTATTATTACTTTTTTGCATTTTATATTTACCTTTATTTATTTGAGAATGTGTGAGAGAGAGAGAGAGAGAGCGAGCGCATGGGTGCATGAGATGGAAGCCTAACAGACTGAGCCACCCAGATACCACTGTATTTACCTTTTCAAAAAATGCATGCATATCTAGTTTATTTCATTCCTTAATTGCTGGTCACATTTAGAAGTACTTTAATTTTGTAGTGTTTTTCATACCTTATTATATATCTTTATCTAGAATAGGGGTCTGCAATCTGCTGCCCAAGCCATGGCCCACATGCCAAATCCATGAGTCATATCTGCCAATATCTGATTTTGAACAACCCATAAATTAAGAATGTTTTTATATGTTTAAGTGGTTAAAACAGTAATGATTCTTAACACATAAAAATTACATGAAATTCAAATTTCAGTGTCCTTAAGTAAAATTTTATTAGAACACATACTTTTTCTATATCTGTATTTACATGATTTTTCTTAAAAAGTAACTTTCTCTAGTACAGGATCCCCTGAAATCAGTATTTCTTTTTCCTTTAGATATATGGGCTAGACTGAGTAACATGAAATGCTATTAGAAAAAGCAAATACCTTCAAAGGCTTGAATGTTTCCCTCTTGATTTTCCTATATAATATGCTCTCAGGGAAAAGCATGATGTGAATGTGGTCTGTATTAATTTTTCCATTTTTTACCAAATTTTATTTCAATAAGAATAAACTGCAATTGTTTTATTTTGTTTTAAGTTTATTTATCTTATTTTTGAGAGAGAAAGAGAGAGAGAGAGAGCATGAGACAGGAAAGGGAAGAGAGAGAGAGGGAGAGAGAGAATCCCAAGCAGGCTTGCTGTCAGTGCGGAATTCCATGTGGGGCTTAATCCCAAGAACCGTGAGATTATGACATGTGCCAAAATCAAGGGTTGGACCCTTAACAGACTGAGCCACCCAGGCGCCCCTGTTTTATTTTGTTTTAATTACAACTTCTGAATTACAGTCTTTAGCTTTGCTGTGAATGCCACAGGTCAGTAAGTCTGTACAGTATCATTTGTTAGAGTAATTGTGTTTAGATACAACACATAATATATTCAGGAATGCCATTCACGTAGCAATGAATACCAACTAGTTTCAAGTCAGCATACCTTCTCTATGTTATCAGTCAGTTTCTCCATCTTAGATGCTGAAGTGGTACTAAAAAGAGATGATTTACCTTCAAGACTTGTTTGGTAAAGGTTACCTAACTTCTGGAAGTCAGAGGGTGAGTTTCTGAATGGGAGAGGGATTAATTTTAACCACAGAACAAAACACTAGGCTTTTATCTTCCTTCCTAAATGGTTAACTTAAGCTTTGGGGAAATAAACATTAACGGGTAACATATACCGAGCATCCACTAAGGGCCATGCTCTAAAACAAGCAATTTTTATCTTACTTAATTTAGTTATCACATTTATTACTGACATTTTAAAGTGAAACAGGGGCTCAGAAGTTAAATAGCTTTCCCAGGATCACATTACTACCAAAGGATAAAGAGCGATCCTGTTGTCTATGGATGCTGTATCATTATGGGAGAAGGGGGCTGGACTGCAACTTCTCCAGAAGTTACACCACTGTCAGTAGTGGTCATAATCGAGCATACACTTCCGGTCAGTTCACTTGTCTCCCATCAGAAGTAAAAAGGATGAACTGTACACTGGGACTGAGACACTTAGAAGGCGGGGGTAAGGAGAGGAGCACAGAAACCCACTCCTCCCTACCTCTCACCACTCAGAGCCTGACCTCCACTCTCTACCTTGAGTCCACTAAGTCAGACTTGATTCTGCTCTTTGCCCTATTGTCATTCTTTGTGTCCTTTGGATTTCTTGATCCATCTGAAGCAAGAATCCTTAATTGGCTCAATCTTTTCTCTGAATTTACTACCCATCTTCTTGCCTTGGTTCTCTCCAGAGGACCTTGTCATCTCTATACCTCTCAAATTACTGCTTGTTATTGTTTGTTTGTCTCGGTTTTCCTCTTATAGCTCTTGTATTACCAGTCTTCAATATTGGCTGAGTATCATTTCGTCCATCCTGTTATCCCTCACCTTCCCTAAAATCCCCTCTATTTGAATCTTGTCATCAGATTAATACCTTGCTACTGTCGTTCACTCTCAGGTAATTGCCTCTCATTTCTTCATGATCTTAGTTCCTTACTCTTTCTTTCTGATACTACTCTTGTTCTTATTATGTAAGTAGATGATTCTAGAACCTTTCCTCTCTTCCAATACTCCTGTTTTGTTTTGTTTTTCTGTTTTGTTTTGCTTGAATTTATTTACTGAGAGAGAGAGAGCATGATTAGGGGAGGGGCAGAGAGAAAGAGAAGGAGAGAAAGAAAATTTCAAGCAAGCTCCAGAATGTCAGCTCAGAGCCCAACTCAGGGCTCAAACCCACGAACTGTGAGATCATGGCCTGAGCCAAAATCAAGAGTCTGATGCTTAACCGACTGAGCCACCCAGGCACACCCAACATTCTTGCTTTCTACACTTCCTTACTTACTCATTCCCATGGTAATTCTGTAGACCTTGCCATAATTGATAACTGAACCCCTGCATATTTTAACCCTGCATTTCAATTACTAACCAATACTTTTATTATTTATTTATTTTTTTTAAATTTTTAAATGTTTTTTTTATTTATTTCTAGGAGAGAGAGAGAGAGAGAGAGACAGCGTGAGCAGGGGAGGGTCAGAGAGAGAGGGAGTCACAGACTGAAACAGGCTCCAGGCTCTGAGCTGGCAGTCAGCACAGAGCCCGATGCGGGGCTCGAACCCACGAACCGCGAGATCATGACCTAAGCGAAAGTCGGACGCTTAACCGACTAAGCCACCCAGGCGCCCCACTAACCAATATTTTTAATCTTCTGAATTGATTCCCTCCAGAACGCCAATTCCAACAAACCAGCAGCCCTACTGGGACCTATAATCCATCCATTCTTTCAGCATTCTCTGTTCTTTACCTCGTTGCTGTCCTTTACCTTCATTACCCAGATTAAACCGCAAGGTCAGTCCTCATGCCTACTACCTAGCTGTACTCTAAAACCAACTGTTTCAGCTTTCGTATACCTATGAATTATTAAATAAATTCTTACAAATAAGAAAACATTTTTTAAGAACGGGCACATACTACACAAAATATTAAAGTACTATTTTGGGTGTGGAGAGGAACATAAGGAAGCATCAGTTAAGGTTTGGGATAAAGTTTGAGTACCCAAATGCTACCATCATGAATATCCCATCATTTTTAGAAGATGGCAGAGAATAAAAGTCCTGTATGAACAACATAACACTTTTATCTCTCCCTTGGAAAGTGCTTAATATGAGAAAGCAAAGCTATAGCAAAGACTGAATTTTTTTTGTGGATAGCTGAGATGTTATGCCAGATTGAGGCTTCTTCTTGAATATCTTGAACCTGAGAATTGGAACCCACACGCTCACATATGCCTATGGAAGGAGAAATATTACTATGATTGTGCAGAAGATACAAGTCTATTTACTGAAACAGGCTTATGGTCTAAAAACTGGATCAGAAATCAAAAAGGACAGTCTTAACCCAACAAAAAGAAGCCCTGTCCAGGCAGAAACAGAAATGAGACAAGGGGATGATACATTTGGTAGTGAAAGAAGAGTTGAAAAAGAGAATGTTGGGTACAATAAACTACCGAATGTGTCCCAAGCGTTTCATGTTCTGAGCAATTGGATTAACAATTTCTCTTTCCAGAAAGAGGAAGTGGGAATGTGTTTGAGGGAGGAGAGTTTGAATGGGGAAGGTCAGAAGTATTCATTTGTTCATTCAGTACATTAATTTAATCCACATACTAGGTATTGAGGATGTGGCGATAAATTCCACAAAGCTCCCTAACCTTTGAGGGATATTTTTAAAGGGTATAATGGGCTACTAACAACAATAAACTGGTTAATGGTAAAGCTTTATACAGCTATATGGGAACCTAAACAAATTAGAAGTCATTTTAATAGTGCTGGAAACTGGATGAGCTTATCAGAAGCTTTTCGAGATGGACCTTTGAGGGGGAGGGGGAGCATTTGAGGTATGTAGCAATTCTTTAAGGTAATGAAGATAGGGAAGAACATTTCATTGGCTAGAACTACAAGAGCAATGACTAGAGATTAGGGTGTGTTACAAAGAGAAACAAAATTACCATGTCTTAAAGTATACAGGAATTTCTTTATCCTTAGTTAAGATCTGTTTAGGTAGAGACCCTTAGTTAAGATCTGTTTGTTGATGATGTACTGGTGTTAAAAATTATTTCTCCTATCTTGTTGTTATCTCATTGAAAATTAGATTTCCATCTTATGACACAAGATGGCTCCTCTTTCTACCATTGTGCGCTCTTGCCAGAGGAAATGTAAAATAAAGCACCAATCCCATCCACCAAAAGAAATATTTTGGATATTTCACACATTTCCTCTACTCCCTTGATCAAATATTGGCCAGATGGCTATATTTATATACAAAGGAGGATAGGTCAATTTAGACTCAAGGGAAGCTTGGAAACGTAATCTTCTTGGTTCATGTATTCAACTAAACTTTTGGAGGTTCCATTATTAAGGAAGAGGAAGAAAATGGTTTGGGGAGGAAAGAAGCAGTCATTGCTACAAATGAGAGTGAATTTTCCCCAGATATCTCCTCCATTGTATAGACTTTTTTTTTTTTTCACTTAACAGAGAATTTTCACTGCTCTGTATCAAATGAAAGACATATTTTGGACAAAACGAAGGGGAAAATATCCTAATACCTTCATCTGTGCTCCAACTTATTGATTGAAATTTAGAAATTTGGCAAATGGACCAAAAAGACTGAGAGACAAACTTACTTACGAATGTGTGTGTTCTGTTAGCTGTTAATATATGCGCACACACACCCCGTCCCTGTCTTCCTGCAGTTTCTTTGGCATACTTCAGACTCTTCTGTTAGGTCTGTCCTTTCTGAACCTTCTCTAACAGTGAGTGACTTACTACGGCTCAATCGTAAGCTCACTTTTCTTTCTCTGAGAGACCATGTGCTTTCACAAGTCTCACATGTGCTGAGAATTTCCAAACCTCCAGCTCCAGCTTAGACCTTGTATTCTAAGTTCAGATACGTAGCCCCAGGTGCCTCCTTGACATGGCTGCCTGACAGTCTGTCAAACTTCATAGGCACCATGCTGCAGTCCCGCTTTCTCCCCAGCTCCAAATCTGTCTTATAAGGTCACATTATTCCACTGCTGAAAAGCATTTAATTCTCAGTCCCTTTACAATAAAATTCAAAATTCTTATCTAGCCTACACGATTCTTTAGGATCAACATCCCCACTTTCTCTCTAAACTCATGTCTTACCTACAAAGTCAGGAAAGGCACTCCCACTTTACTCTAGCACTTGGTTTCTATATGTGTCAGAATTTCTCCTATTCCCAAATATTTGCACGTGTCTCTTTCTATCTCCACGGCTTCCTCTTTTCACTTTTAGCTCAGCTACACTCTGCTTGTCTTTCAAGTTACAGCTTTGTTGTCATTTCCTGAGTCCTTCCTCAAAGAACTCCCCAGTCTAAATCATGCCCCTCTCTTATTCTTCAAATCATCATGATCTTTTGCTTCGGTACATTTATGTAATTTTGTAATTATATGTTAAAATGTCTGTTTTTCTCTATAGAACATGGCCTTTCTGAGGGCATGGAATCATCAACATAAACTCTGAGTGAGTGAAAGGAAAAAAATTTTTTTTCTTGAGTGAAGGGAAATTTAAAAACTGAAGGATCACCTTTTCCCCACTCTATCCCTTTTAAGGGTCTTTGAACAATTCTTTATAAGTCTGAATCGAGTAAATTTGCCAGATCTGTCTTTGTGATTGCTTTTCTACCACAGTGTTATCCATCAGCTTTGAAAGTATACATGTCTCCTGGTATATTCCTGGGGTATATATCTAAGAATTGCTGGATTACAGGCTATATCTCCAGAATTCAGCAAATGCTGGTTTGTTTTCTAAAGTGTTTGCACTTCCACTAGCAGTTTATGAAAAATCTGCTGCTCTAAACCTTCTCAATACATCATTGTCAGACTAAAATTTTTGTCAGAGAGTGAAAAATTGTGTGTCATGTCTTTAATTTGCATTTCTCTTATTACTAATGAGGCTGAATATGTGTTAAAATGCTTATGGTTTTTCTGCATTTCCTCTTCAGGGAAATGGACTTCCATTACTTTTAGCCATGTTCCCATTTTGATTGTTTCTTTTTCATATTTTTTGTGAATTTTTAATATGGTTTAGGACTTGATATTTTGTTGGTTATACAATGCATGAATTACTCCTTCCAGTTGGCAATTTGTCTTAACTTTTTTGGGTCTTTGAACACAATTATTAATCATAACATATATTTTTTATTGTTATATTAACAAAATATGGTTCATGAACCTTCTCTGAAACCTGTATTATTAGATGAAACCTTTATAATTGTTGTATGTTATGGGTGAATGGCCTCTTATCATTATTGAGGCCTCTCTTATCTGTAATAATGCATTCTGCCTAAAAATCTTTGATACTTATCATTTAGGGCAGTTAACTTTAGAGTTAGTATTCTACTGGTTATTTTTTTTTCTATTTTTTTTGATGTTTCTTTTGTTTCTTCCTAAAAGTATCTGACTGCATTTTTTAAATATAATATGATTAGTGTTATCTTTTACATGATGAATTTTATCCGTTCAGGATTATTATGGCCATCAATATATTAGAATTTATTTCCATTATACCATGCTTTCTCTCTTTTTTTCTTTTTGCCACATTCCTTCTGGGTTACTTTTTTCCTCTTTGCATCCCTTCTTTTCCAATCAGAATTTTTCTTTATTATGCTATCATGTTCCCTCTGCTGCTCTGTTAGTTCAGAATTTTTAGAAATTCTTTTTTAATTATTTTTTTATTTTAGTGATTGATTTGAAAATTTAGCTTGCTTACTTAAGTCTATACTTGATCTTTTCACTCTTCTCCTGAATAAATAAGACCTTATATCTTTAACTCCTCATGATACGCAACCCTCCAATGCCAACTGGCATGCTAATTGTTGAACAGTATTTTAATTCCAAATGTAACCATCTAATTAGACACTGTTATTGTTATCTTATACAGTCAATGCTTATTTAGAATGATCTACATGTTTAGTTTTTTTCATTCCTCATTTACTTCTTCTTGGATTTCTGAACTTTCATTTGAATCATTTTTCTTCTTGCAGGATAACTTTTAAAATATACTTCAGTAGAGATATTTTGGTGGTAAACTCTCCTTTTGGATTGTCTGAAAAGTGTCCTTTTCATTCTCATTTGTTAGGTATGCAATTATCTGTAAAAAACATGTAATTTTATTCTCTTCTGGCTTCCATTTTTTTTTAATTTTGAGAATTTGGCTATCATTACTTTGTAGCTAATTTGTCTTTACTCTCCTGATGGTTTTAACATCTATTTGTCTTTGATTCTGCAATTTCACCATAAAGTGATGATTGTGTCCATTTCTTTTATTTATATTGTTTAAGGCATTGTACTTTTAAATTGGAAAGGATGTGTCTTTTATTAATTTTGGAAAATTCTCTGCCATTACATTTGTAAATCTTCCCATAATTCTCTGTATACTCTCCTTTAGTCATTTTGATTACAATCAATGTTAGAGTTTTTTACTCTGTGCTTATAATTTCTTTCAAAGTTTTCTTTTTCTTCTTGATGGATTCTGAATACCTTTTTCAGAATTGTCCTTCAATGTATTACATATCTTGACTAGTTTGCAATCTACAGTTTATCTCTTCCAGTAAGTTCTTTTACATTTTAGCTATTATATTTTTCATTTATATGAGATCCGTATGGGTTTTTTTTTTAAAGCAATGTATAGCCATTTATGATAAGCTGTTATTCCTTAGTCATGTTTTAGTCCCCTCCACTATTTCCACTAGCATACCAAGCATACTAACTTTACATTTAAGGAATAATTCCAACATCTTAAGTCTGAAAACCTTATTCTTCTCTTTAGTGTTTGTACTTACTCTTAACCTTGGTATCTTGTGTCATTTTGTGCATGTTTTTACTGGAAATTTTTCTGTAAGAAACCAGTGGCATCTGAGTTGAAGATGCTTGCTCCTTTTGAGAGAGAACATTTACTTTTGTTTTGTTAGATACCTAGAGGAACATAAACTAATTCATCAGCTAAAGGTTGTGAAAGTTTTTTGGTACCCTGAAGTTTAATTTTAACCCAGGTCCTACACGAAGGCTGGCTTCTGGCTAGAGCTTTTTATTTCATACATTCCCCAACTCCAGCACTTACCTGGGAGTGTCAAGCATTGTCAATCTTCCCTGTCAATCTCACTGTAGGACAATTTTCCCTCTAGTTTTCTCCTTTTCCCAAGATAGCAGCCCTGTGTGGACTCTGGTTTTATGCCGAAGGTCTCTAATTGGACTCCCCACTTTTAAGTCCCTGTCTCTTGTTGCTTGCGAGCTCCAATAAGACTTGCAGCTCCACTGGGAATCGGCACGAGTCCCTAGGGCAAGCTTCTGGCTTTGTACATTTTTTTAAATGTACATTTTAAATGTACATTTGTACATTTTTTTAAAAGAGGCATTGCCTCTTCCTTTTGCCTTCTGAAGATTCTCTTTAATTTCTTGGGAGCTGGGCTATCCGTTTAAAAAAGATATTTTAACATTTTGAAGATTCTGTAGGGATAAAAGTTTCAGGATTTATAATCTTTACACTATCAGAAACACATGATCAGAAATACAAGTCTTCATGTTCTAAAATCCTTAAGAGTGATAATCATCAATTGATTTTTACTTGTCTACAAAGGCTTTAAATAATTTAAACAATTTGCAGTTTTAGGAAAAATAGAAATAATACTAAAAATTGTTGTAGAAATCAAAGAATTGGTACTGTGAAATTATTTTTCAATTTTCTAATTTTCCTTTTTACTTAGTAACCTCCCTTTCCCCACAAAGTAAAACCATGGTCATTAATTCTATTTCCATCTATTGATAGCATGGCCACATCATGATTGAGATCACTCTCTGATCCTTGGTTGTTACACAGCATTTTGATCAGACCAAGCTTGGGTACCCAGGAACCATCAGAAGCACATGAAAGAAAACCGTCATGATATTACATTATGTTTTGCAAACGGACGCAGAAAGAGTCTGAGGAAAAAGTTCAATGTGTATGGCTTTTAAGGATGTCTGATGTGTCCATATATACCTTTGCTTTTGAGGTTATTCCATGCCAGAATGCCTTAACTTGATCATTGTAGTTCATGGTCATCAGCACTTTATCATATGAAAGCCCTTCTTAATTGAAGTAAACAAATTTCAGAGGTGTAGAATTTAAATTTTTTAAGATAATTCATATCTTATAATAAGTACCTTATGGTTTTAAAAAAGTTGGCATTGAATATAAAATAATAGCTTTTAACAATTGACATAACTATAGAAATATGCTTCTATGTGTTTATATGGTAACAGAACAATAAACACTTAAAACAATTGCTGGAGAGAAAGTTGGGTGTGTTTGTGTATGTGTGCATGTGCGTGCAAAGCCATGCGTATGTACGTGACTCTCCATATTTTAACCAGCTTCCCACATTGTATTCTGGCCTGTTAGCATGTCATGACCTCATATTTTGGAATCTATTACGAAGTGACTTGTTTTTTGAGAAAACTTTCCGTGGAATAAAGAATGTTCAATCTAGGTCTTTCACAAACAAGTATAAACTTTTCCCTGGATTGGTTATTATCTATCTAACCTTCAGTGGGCAATTTTCTAGGAATTTCTTAAATGGATAGAAGCTTAGTAAATGTGATCTGAGCAAGCATGATTTCCTTTTTGGTTTGGGCAGTCTTTTTCTTGAAAATATACAACGTTAGGGAAAATGGCAAGATGTACCTGATACTAGGCAGCACCATAACACTTACTTCTCACAGAGAAGTTAAACCCCCTTGACAAGGAAGATACTGGTGAAAAGTGCTGTTCTCCATTGCTTATCGCTGTCTTGAGAAATGGTACCAAGTGACAGAAACCCAGGTTAACTTTTCTTCTCTACCACTCCTTCCCTACCTTGTTTATCCTTTTTCCTCGTTTGCATTTTCCCAGATCCTTTTTTTCGCTCCTTTTCTTCTCCTACAGTCATATTTGCGGCCCCCCAATGGCCCTCCCAGCTCCACTGCTTTCCAGGTGTGTGGTGTAGGTTGACTGCCTACTCCTCTCTCAGCTTTGGCTTCTTCATCCACAAAATGAGCATGGCAGTAAACAGGGGCAGAGGATTAAAGCAGGTCATGTACAGGCATTGCTCAGTGCCGTGCCTGGAGCATAATTAGTGCGTATAATAACCTATTATAAATAAGTAATAAAGCATATGAATACTACTAATAAAAGCATAAAACTGGATAATAAAATGATACATGATATTAATCAGAAAGCTTTGGATGAGACATGTGTGAAGTCAGATCATGAGAAAACATAGTCCAGGCTTGAATATAACAGTAAACCGATGTAACAGAACACAACTGAATGACTGAAAACAGATTATGGTTGTTACTTTTTATTATTTTTCGTTCTATGTTTTACTTTGCTCCCAGCAGGTAGTCAATGATAACTGAATTTAACACCAAAATTTATAGAAGAAACAATGTTTTCAAGTCTGTGATGAAAGTGAGAATAGTCACAGATGTGCTTCCCATTTCACTGATGCTACTATTCCAATCGACTAAAACAGAATGTGACGGTCTTTTGAAGAAAGTCCTGTTAAAGTCTGTTCCTTCCTTTTCCTTCTCAGTGACCTAATTTCAAGTCAGGTTTCTAATAAACAAAGAGTTTAACTTTGTACGCAGCACTGGTGCCTACCATAGTCTGAATATGGATGCAGACCAAAACATAGGACTTCTGTTCACTTAAATTTAAGGGTTTTTTTTTTTTTTAGCCACTTCTGTTCTAGACCAGAATAGACAAATTCCACCCCTAGGATCTAAGAAAAGTAGACAAAGTACTGTTCCTCATTGGATATGGATACTGAAGGCAAAATAGTATAGTAATTTTTACAGAAATAAAGCTGTTTTTTTAACATTTTACCAAAAAAGGACTTACTGCTTAGTAGAATTTTATGTTATTTTCTTTCCTAGGACTATTACTCAACTTATTTTCCCTACTTCAATACCCTAATTCTCAAATGTATTAATGGCTAAGTAATTGAAATCCTTGGAGAAAATGTAGATTCCTGGGTTCCCCTTCCAGAGACTCTGATTCAGGGGTCTCCAGGTGCAATCACCTGCATAGCAAGTCTCCTTGATCAAGAGTCAGGAAACCATGGCCTATGACCCACAGGCTAAATCCAGCCAATGGGCATAATCTGTCTCTTGCCCTCTCTGTAAAGTCTGAATAAGAGTAGTTTTGACACTTTTATTTATTTATTTATTTATTTATTTATTTATTAATGTTTTATTTATTTCTAGGAGAGAGAGAGAGAGACAGTGTGAGCAGGGGAGGNCACTTTTAAAGGGAGGAAGAAAAGAAAAGAAGTGAGAAAGAAAAGAAAAGAAGGGAGGATGAAAAGAAAAGAAAGGAAAAGAAAAGAAGGGAAGGGAAGGGAAAGGAAACGAAAAGAAAACGAAACAAAAAACCTAAAAGAAAACAAAAAAAAAAAACAAAGAAAGCAAACAAACACAAAATAAAACAAAAGAAAGAAAAGAAAAGAAAGGGGTGCCTGGGTGGCTCAGTCGGTTAGCGTCCTACTTTGGCTCAGGTCATGATCTCGCAGTTCGTTAAGTCTGAACCCTGTGTTGGGCTCTGTGTTGACAGCTCAGAGCCTGGAGCCTCCTTCTCTCTATGCCCTTCCCCCACTCACATTCTCTCAAAAATAAATAAACATTAAAAATTTTAATGATTAAGTTTAAAAAGGAAGAGAAATACCTAAAAATCAATAGTAGTATTTGTCTTATAGATCAAGTTGAATATTTTTCTTCACTTTGTGTTCTTGCATAATCTTAGGGGATATAAAATTCAATATTAATCATAGACTAATGTACTTAAATACATATATTTAATTCAAATCTGGAATTTAAGACAATAATGACTTTAAAAGTATTTTACTTTTTAGGAAACTATATGTGCCCAAGTCTGAGTTCATTAAAGATAATGTTTTATTTTAAGTTATGAAAGAAAAATCTCTTAAGTTATAATCCTTAGTCCCTCAGAATGGGTCTTAGACCACACATATTTGTATGAAATATAAAAAGCACTTTAAAAAGAGAGTAATTTTTGGTTTTAGTAAGTTAGTGCTTCTCATGGTAACTGTGATATATTATGATGACTTAACCATAAAGGCAAGTGTGAGAACCCAATGAATAATTCACGCCATCTGACCCTGACATCATGCATTAATTTCATTAGACCTCAGCTTAAGCTTTCAATGGAAAATCCACTTAAAAATAAACTGAATGGCATTGAACACAAATGGTAACAAGGGCTCTAAAAGGCCATCTGGTAAACTGCAGCATTTATTATTTTTAAAAGTTAATTTTGTTTTGTCAAAGAAGAATATAAATAATGCCTAATGTAAAACTTATTCATGGTCCCCACACATTTCTAAATAGAAACATTCAAAATACATTTTCTTAAAAAATCACATCCAGCTGGCACTGAACTTAATGTTATTGAAGGGAAACTTCTGGGACTATGAATATGGCAGCACAAGCTGAGAAAGTCAGTGATTTCTCAGTTGCCTGGGAAATCATGAAAGATGCTCATGGCCCATCGATGTTTGTATTTCTGATAAGACCATAAGCTTAAGAGGGTATCATTCACTATGTAGTACCTCATATTTGTAAGCACCCAGTAGATGTTTGCTAAAAGAATGAATTAATTTTCTTCAGGTGCAAAGTATCAAATAAAATATTAACAATGCTAAACTATTAAAGACACACCATCAGATACATGTGATGAACAGCACAGAGCTGGTATTAAAGCCCTCGTGCAACATTTCTCGGGGTGCCAGAGAGAAAACCCGAACTTCGTTTATTTTCCTTAGAATGGGAGTATGGAGGTGAGTAGCGAATGACTCTACTCCGAAGTTTTGTTTTGTTTGTTTTGTTTTTTTCCTCAGCTGGTATTAACTGTGGCTAGTACTGAAAGTCAGGTCAGAAATGAGGTGGGTAACAGGAAGTTTTTGGTATTAAAAACACATAAATTTTGAATGTTTAGGTACTTAAAGCAGAAATCTTCAGTTACATGGAACATCACTATATGAATCAGCTTATTCCTAGATGTACTAGATTGACAAAATGCTATGACAAAAATAAAATCTCAAGAAAGTACAAAAGTTAGATATCCATGAGATATGCAGAGGATGGGATGGACAGGAAGGCATTCAAAGAAGATAGAAGGAACGAGGCCTCACAGCTGTGTTTATTAACTTTATTTGTTTCTCTTACTAAAAGCAATATGTGTAAAAGCAGCAGTGTGTCCTGATCGGAAACTTAGGAATTTGGCTCTCACACGCTTTCCTTAAACTCTTTTAAATGCCAGTGGGACTACAATGAACCTTTAAAAAGGAGGAAGCCCTCCCTCCCCCAAACAGAATCCAGAAAGCTGCCTTTTCTTAAGTAAAATCCAAAACAAAGACCTGGAAACTATATCATGTGTAGATATATGGTGGGCTAAGAAAGGCAGAATGTGTGCATAGACCATGTTATTTCTATCGCTTCCCTCCCCTGCTAATTTGGACAGGATGCTTAAAGAGCAAAGGTTACACTCTCGCTCCAGTTACTTTCGTTTTCTCCTGCCTCTTCAGTGTTGAAGACCACCCTGACCTGCTTCCTCAGTGACTCACTTCCCCCTTCCTGAGGTCTTGAGGGTGTGGCAGCATTTGGGCCTGTGACCTGGTTGCTTTGTAGTCTGAGAAATGAAATCTTAAGCAAATGAAATGATTAACCTGAAATGACACTTTCAGACCTGAGGCCATCAGTTTGATACTGTTGATGAGGGAGCATGGGGCAAGCTGAGGGCAAAATATAGGCTGGTACCCGCCGCCCCCCCCCCCAGGTGGAATATGTATGATATTCCTCAGACACTCCTGGCTACCCAAGCAAGAGCAAAGGAAAGGGGTTTAAGTGCTTGCCATGGTAATGTGGGAAACTAAGGCAAATGAAAAATTAAATTCCCTTACTGCCTATAGTCCATTGACAAGTCCCTGAAAAAAGCAGTTACCTCCCTCTAGGAGCTCAGCTGCCTCAGTGATGACACTTTGCTGGGGGCAAAAGGAATCTTGGTTTAATATTATCCCAACCTCGAGGATCCTGTAAGTCTACTCCCTTTATCTCAACTGCCCCAGGATATATGCTGGCAATCTTACTCCAAGCTTATGCCCCGCCCCCCCCATATACATTGGAAGAGTCTTGTGAAGTGAGGCTTTATTAAACAGTAATAAATGGTGTTTCCCTAGCACAGCTAGCCCTTCAAGGTCCTGGAAACCTTTCTTCCAAAATTCCTTAGAGACTTACTCTATCCCTGACCCCCTCCCAACCTGAGGGTATATAATGAGTTACCCCTCATGACCCCAGTGTAGCTCTTCCTGCCCAAGGGTCCTGTCCCCGTGCTTTAATAAAACCACCCTTTTTGAATCAAAGATGTCTTCAAGAATTCTTTCTTGGCCATTGACTCCGGACCACTCCTTCCAATCACCCCAACACTTCATCACTTTCACTCACCTCCCTCAGGTCTTTCCCTTCCCTCATTTCCTTAGAAATATTCTTTTAAAATAATATTATTTTTATAATAATTATAAATAATAATTAATGAATTATTATCAATTTAATAATGAATTGATATTATTTTAATGAATAATGAATGTAATGAATTTAATAATTAACTTAATGAATTTAAAAAGGAAAAAAGACAAAAATGTAAAATCATACCACCTAGAAAGAGATATTATTAATATTAGATTAACACAAAAAAGCACTAGATTAACATAACTCCAGAAATATTTATGTATGCATATCTATAGACAGAATAAATACATTTATAAAAAGTTATCACACTCTGCATGCTATTTTAAAAATTGAAATGGTCACATTTAATTTTCTGATTAAGATAAATATTTCTGCATAAGAGATATTTAATTTGTAAAAGCCCTTCTAATTTAAAGAAATTATGAAAAATGCAAAAATTAGTTATATTTTTAACTACATGTTTTACTTTAGATAGTACCAATAGGCTCCCCAGCCATCAAAATGAGGTAATTAGTGTACTTCCACTCTGATCCATACTGTACCCCCTAAGCCTAAATTCTGTTATTTAGATATTTTTTAAGATGAGAAAGGACACAGTAATGTGTCCATTCTATTGTATACTGATGTTTTTCCATTGTATTTAGCCTTTCTGTGGCTTTCTACTTCTGACCTCAATTTAAATGGTCTTTTGATTGAGTGAATTTCACCATCATTTGTCTGAAGAATGCTTCTGAACTTTTACTTTCCCTGAGTACTTACAGGCTTGAGAATGTCTATTGCCTTCATTTGCTTTCATAACAGAATAATACGTGCAAGTACAGAATTTGGTCACACTGCTTTCTCTTGGCACGTTGGAGACATTTCTCTATGGTCTCATGATACTTAATGTCTATCACTGAGGCTTCTTCATTCATGACTTCATTGGCTTGATTTAATTGAATGGTACTTTTTTCCCCAAGAAGGACTCAAAAGTGCTGTGGTCCCTGAGTCCTTTTACATTTGAAGGTGTCTGTCTTTTGTTTTCATACTTGAATAACAGCATGACAACAGCAGGTATTGTTGGGAGGCACTCTGCACACTTTTGGATATCGCTCCTCTGGGTTCTGGCATTAAATGTGGCTAGGATGAAGTCTGAAGCTAGCCTCTTTTGCTCCCATTTTTTCTAATAAGTACATTGTTTTTCTACTTGGATGCATGCAGAATTATCTTGCAGGTAACATAACCCATCCAGGATATGCTAAAAGGTTGATGGCTCCATATTAATTTTTTCCTGGAAGAGGGTATTTTTCTTCACTCTGCAGATGCAGTTCTTCCTTCATGTCGGGGATCTTTTCTTCATATATATTATTTTTTTCTCTCTGCATCTTCACTGTGGTTATCTTGGTCTTCCTCTATTAAAAAACTCCAATTAAGCCCTATTTGTTATTTCTAATTTGAGCAATGTCTTGGTCTTCAAAGTTTTTCCTCTGTAATCCTGGATCATCTCATTCTGTGGTTTTATGATGTCTTCTTGAATTATTATATTCATGTGATTATTATGTTTTCTGTTAGTAAACCTACATGGAGAATTTTCTTCGAATTTTTAGCCTATGTTCCTAGGTTAGGTTATGGGTGGCTTCTAGATTGCTGTAGACCCTTTTTGTTTTAAGCCTTTCAGACATAAAAGATCTGGCTAAATTAAAAACTGTCCTTAGCTGTTATTGATTTTATTATTTTGCCTATTTCAGCCAATGATATCTTTTATTGATCTGAGAGTATTGGATGTGGAAAGTAGATAAAATCTGTCAGATGTCCAGCAGAAGAACTCCTTTTCTCTATTAGTACAGACAAAAATTATTGATTTTGTGTTACCAGCATTTCCACTGCCCACAGGTGAGACACCATTTTTGCTCTTCCTCACAATAATTTGTGCCAATGGACTTTTGGCTTTTTAGTCATTGTTGTTAAAAATATTTTCTTATCCCTCTTTGTTTGAATTGATTCATAACTTAATAAAGTGTAACTAACCTAAAGAATATTTGAGTCTCAAATCTTCATATGTCTTCTCAGTGATTTAGACTTTTATTCTCTTCTTTAAGGTCAGTAGCCACTTCCAAACTTTATAACAGTTTTATTTACATTCATATAATGAACTTACATTGTTCTGGCACTCTCTATTCATTTAATCTTCTCATGCTGAAAATATCCCAAATATCTCAGTCCCACTCACAGTCATGTGGCTTTAAAAGGGCTCTGGGGATGGGCATGTGACCTAGACCCCTCATCACTTAATTGGTGAATTCCATCATCCGGCATTAGTGATTTTTCAGGAATAGGAATACATCCAATTCTGGCCAAGAAAGTCAACTCCAAGATTTAAGTTTCAAACTGTTGGAGAAAGAATTCTCACTTCCTCTGAACTTGAACTTGAGAGGATGCTGCTAGAGCTGCTATGGCCATCTTGCTACAAACAGAAGCTTGAGAAAGGAATCAACATAGGGGGAAGGGTGGGTGGAATATGGAGAGAAAAGCTGATTCCTGATGTTATTTTTGTGGCTGCTTCGAGTACATGAACCAACAATACCTCCTTTAAACTCCATCCGCTTTGCATTAGACAGTTTCACACTTGGAATGAAAAGAATATTTCTCAGCTGCTGTTAAAGGGGCTGGACTGACTGAATGGGAGTCAGGAGACTTCAGTTCCCATCCTGACTCTGCCTTTGATTATCTTTGACCTCTTCACTTTATTCACTTGACCTGGCTACGAAAAGTGGGAGTTAAATGAGACATTTTCTCTGCTTTTCTCCAGTTCTATCACTCTGTGAAACAGCTCATATGGAAGCATGTGACTCAGAAGACCATAACATGTCCTGAAGTTCTCCCACACTGGAACACATGAAGTCTGTCTTCTGTCAACTGTTCACAGAGGAGGAGCCAGGACTCATTCGCACAAGTGCCCAGTTTACCTCCTTTCACGTGTTGGTGTCTCCTGCTAAAACAATCATCAGGTGGCTCTGGGACATGTGCAAGAGCCTGTCTAGCTCTGAAGCATGGTCCAGCACTGAGCCAAAACATGTCGTTTTCAGGGGAAACCTGGCCATACGGATTGCTTAATTTCTATTCCTGAAAATGTCACTTTTTCGTTTCCATTTTGGACAATTGCTGGAAAAGGACTTTTAAGGAGAATGATCAAGAATGAATTAATTTAAACACCCCCTTTAAGAAATATAGACCGTATTTTTTAAAAAGTGAGTAAGCAAACTTAAGAAATACATATTCCCATGCCTCTTGCTTAGAGGACCAGCATTAGGTTTAATGGGGCTGTGCAGGGGTACCTAGAATCTGAGTGTACGAGCCCTAAAGTTGGGCAAGTCACTGAAGTTTTCTCAACTTCACTGGACTTTTCTACAAAATGGTGATAACAAGATTATACGTCTCATAAGGTTCTTATGAAGGTGAAATGAGAGAATAAACATAGAATTTTGAGAACATTTCCTGACATGAGGGATTATTCACTAGCACACATAAGGAAGACACCCAATTATAATATACACATGTATATTAATTATCCGTGTATATATGTGTATGCACATATCACGTTTGTCATGCATGCACACATTTTTATCATCTCTAGTTATGAACATTGAATGTATTTTCTTGTATTTCTCATTATTTCCTGTATGCAATTCTAAAAAAAGTGAAAATTTCAGGAGTCACTCATTTTATACAGACAGTCCCCAATTTACAATAGTTCAACTTCAAAATTCTCAACTTTATGTTGGTACAAAAGCGATACGCGTTCAGGAGAAACTGTGCTGCAAACTATGAATTTTGATATTTTCCGTCGTAGTGATATGCAGTGGGGTCCTGTCTTGTGATGCTGGGCAGGGGCAGCGAGCAGCAGTTCCCAGGCAGCCCTGCGATTCCTGCGGCCCAACAACCGACACTCTTATAATCCTTCTGAACCCAGACAGCCGTTCTGCTTTGTACTTTCAGTACAGTTTTCAATAAACTACATGAGATACTCCATACTTTATTATAAAAGAGACTTTATGTTAGGTAACTTTGCTCAACTTACCTTTATGTTAGGTAAGTGTTCTGAACACATTTAAGGCTGACTAGGCTAAGCTGTGATGTTTGGTAGGTTATATATGTTAAATGTACTGTTGAAAAAAAAATAAATGCATTTTTGAGTTACCATATTTTCAACTTGTGATAGGTTTATCAGGAAACAACCTCATTATAAGTCAAAGACGATCCATAGTTTGTAATGTAAGTTATCCAAATTCTTCATCTAAATGGATTATTGATAACTGGATAAGTTCCAAATTAAACACTTCATGGTCTACTAAGGTAGAATATAAGGTCTACCTTATATTCTGAGGAAATAGAATATAAATCAGCTTAAAACATTGTGTGTCCATATAATGCCTGACTGGAAGTCCCAAGGATCATGGCAAATATAAAAAGGAATAATATTCTAGAATGTTCTGTCCACACCCACAGAAAATATTTTTTCATTGAATCTTTAAAAAGTAAAAAGCTAAGATTTTTTTCTCATTAAAATATCATTCTGTTATTAGAGAAGGAAAAAATTGTCTTCTGAGACAATGTTACTTATTGAGAAACAAGAGGTTTATATAATCATTTAACCCACTTAGCTTGTGGAAATCCAAAGGCTATATTTAACTAATTTTCCATTAGTAATTTTCTATTATAGTTTTTATAAACTATGTGAGTATGTGTTCACTTCCAAGTCTTAAATTCACACATAGTAGAGGTCTATAATTATGCTTTTTTAATTGATGTATAGTTGACTTAAAATGTTATATTAATTTCAGGTGTACAGCATAGTGAGGCAACAATTCTATGTATTATACAGTGCTCACTACGGTAAGTGAACTTACTATCTGTCAGCATGTAAAATCATTACATATTATTGGGTATATTCCTTATGCTGTACATTTCATCTCCATGACTTGTTCATTTTATAACTGGAGAGCTATATCTATATATGATATATATGATATGTTATATAATTGTTCTTTTAATAACAACTCAATTGTAAAAGCCCTTGTATAAATTTCCACAGCTATTGTCTAATGAATTCAAGATCTAGAGGTGCCTGAGTGGCTCAGCTGGTTAAGCGTCTGACTCTTGATTTTGGCTCAAGTCATGATCTCACACTTTGTGAAATTGAAGCCATCACTGTCTGCTCTGACAGTGTGGAGCCTGCTTGGGATTCTCTCTCTCTTTCTCTGTCTCCCCTTCACCCTCTCTCTCTACAAAATAAATAAACAAACATTAAAAAAAAAAAGAACTCAAGATCTAGGTCTCATGTTGATTACAGTTTCAAACTGGCAGCTTAACAGCTCTGTTCAGTTTTATTTTTAATGTTTAAATTTTTAAGAACATACACTAAACATGATATAAAACTTTTGAGTATACAAATTCAAATAACTTACTAAAATTTGTTAAACTTTGCTTTATAGTTTTTAATACTGAAATTTTGGTTCATTTTTTAAATAATTCAATTTTTTAATTTGTCTCTAACTTACGCTTATATCATAGAAGAGGAGTAGATTTCTTTCCGGGTCAATCCACATAGATATTATTTATTTTCCTTCTTCTGTACTAGTGTTGGGTTTGCCTCTGAATGAAAAAGGGAATAAGTTGAATCTACATAGAATTAGAGGGGAACTTGTAAAAAATGTAATTAGGTGTTATATGGAAACCAACTTGATAATAAACTATATTAAACAAATGTAAAACAATTGGAAGCAGAAGATAAAATAAAAACCAATATGAAGAAAAAAATAAAAAATGTAATTGGATTGGGAATAATAACAAGAAAGACACTTGAAAAGTTGAGAAAGAGTAGGAAACATTTTAAATGATAAAACACAATGGAAAATTTAAGTGTAGCAAATTTCATGTGTTTGTGTTAGAGCATAATATTTATATTAAATATTTGACAATATTGGTCAAATAACTTTTTTGTTTTAAGGTGAGAAGGCAAAAGTTAAACATTGGATATGCCTTAGGGGCTTGGTTTATAAACTTTGATTTGCATTAAAAAATAACACACTTACTAAATATATACACAAATTAATTGTATTTCTAAAAAGGGATTGTGGTAATTCCAGGCTTCCATGCTAACAGGTGGTATTAAGGCCCCAGAAGGATACATAACATACAGTCATCTTCAAGAATTCCTCATATATGTGTGTGTGAATGAAAAACATGGAATATCTAAAGTTTAGGCTATTTCCATCTGGTGTAGATTCTATAAATTGTCATATCACTGCAGAACCTTCCTAATGGAAATTTGTTCTTTTTCTACCTTTCATATTTCAAGTCCATTTTCCTCTTTTTTATACAGTCTGATTGCTCAGACTTTTACACATGTATGGAGTACCTCTTGAAGAGTGGACATTGTTTCTAGGAGCTGGATTTACAAAGAAAAATCATCTTTGCCTTCTTTCCCATCCCCTTCTACCTGGTGTACTATACAAGCCTTAGCTGGAGGATTCCTTCCCTCAAGAAGCATTCTCTGGGATCCCTAAGTAGCACTGAGAGTCATACAATTGCCTTGAATGCTTAAGAGATTCCGCACAGATAGCTGGTATATAACCCACTGCACTTTAGGCGGCAACTTTGCTTCCATGCCTATCTTTCCCAGGTCTGTAGGGGATGAGTACCATGTTTTATTTGATTTTCACCCTCCCACTCAGCATCATGTTTATCAAAAAACAGGCAAATTATTTCTTTGAATGCAACTTCAAACATTAGACTGAGTTCCACATGGGAATCCCGTTTCCTGGAATGACTCTATCTTTCTGAGCTTAAGACTTCCTAAACTCCAGAAGGGAAAAAAAAAAAACTTAATCTCTTCAGTCTGAGCTTATTCCCAGAAGGTAATTTATTACCTTTCCAACAGATGACGCAAGTGTTTGTTTAAATTTTGTTATATTGAACCAAATAGAGATTCACAGAAGTTGTAAAGGTAGTAGAGAGAGATCCTGTGCACCTGTTCACCAAGCTTCCCCAAATGGTTACATCTTACATAACACTAGTATAGCATCAAAACCAAGAAGTTAACATTAGGACAGTGAATGTGTAATTCTGTGCCATTTTATCAAGTGTAGATTTAGTGGTGTAACCAGTAATGCAATCAAGATGCAGTTATTCCATTAACACAAAAATCTTCCTCTTAATAACCTATTATAGTCACCCACTCCTTCCCCACAATTTCCCTAATGCCTGTCAACCACTAATTTGTTCTCAATCTCTATAATTTTGTTATTTCAAGAATGTTATAGAAATAGAATAGTACATACCATTATTACATCATTACACTGTTCATATATAACTTATCACAGTCAATTGTTAACACTTTATCAGTAGAAGTGCAATGTAGAAACCTTACTACTATTATATCCTTTTACCTTCCCCTGTTTATAATATAATTGTTTTTAAATACTTCCTCTACATATGTTAGAATCACATCAGAAAGTGTTATAATTTTGGCTCCAAATTGTAAAATATAATGTAGAAAACTCAAGAAGAAAGGACAGTCTACTGTCTTTACTCATATTTTTACTTTTTTGGTTGTTCTTCCTTCCTTCCTAATGTTCCAAGATTCTTTCTCTTATTATTTCTTTACATGTAGCAAATTTCTGTTAGTCATTTCATTAGAGTAATAAATTATATTAGTCTTCTTTTACTGAAAAATGTCTTGATTTTTCTTTCATTAGTGGGGATATATATACATCCATTTCTTTGGAGAATTCTGACTGATATACTGGTACACTAGATATGCCATAAGGCTATAATAAATAATTTTTAAAACTAAAAAATAAAGAAAAGAAAGAAGGATGAGAGAGAGAGAAAGTCTTTGTGGGTTATAGCACAGGAACAGATCAATAGGACAATGGAATGGAATAGAGCTCAGAAATGGCATTTATGAATATATGGAAACTTTATCACACAAAGAACACCACAAACCAGCAAACTTTAAGAGAAAGAATAGAGTTGAGTCTCCAAATTATAATGTACACAAAGCTGAACACCAGATAGAGACCTGAATGAATCAGTAGATATCATGTCATTAAAATTAAGAAGTTTTCTTCATGTACAGATTAACATCTTGGTGACACTCTATCAGGAACCTAAAACTGGCAGAGATTTTTTGACTTACAATCATTAGTAAAAATGCAAATATAAGTATTCAAGAAATATAGGGACAGATGCTCAATCTTAGAGTGATCACAGAATAATACATTACAGTAATGATATCGGCAAAAATTAAAGTAAGATACAGCCAAAATCTGGTGAGAATATGAGGGGTAAGGGATGAAAGCTGATGTGTACCACTACAGGAGTATAAACGAATACATTCTGTCCTAAGAGCATGCTGAAAGTACTAATTAAAATTTTGTGTATCTTGGGATTGGGACTCAATTTCAGATTGGGACTCAAGACATCAGATTACTCCTGGCTCTGCCAATCGTATAACTATGGATAAACCAAGAAATCCAAGAACTTAGTTATATTTTGTTCAGTTTCTAAAATGAAACAAAGTGGAAGCAAATTCTGCAGGATTTGGAAGAGGGGGGTATATAATTAGGAAAATTGCCAGCTGTGTACTAAAAACAAACCAAGCATAGAGCAGACAAAAAGGTAGAGTAAGTTTCTCCCAGCATATGTAGGAATGTGTACCTTACATGTGGAAACTACAGGGAGAGCCCATGCATTAGAAACACTAGGGTACGGGCCTCCAGAGGCTTATTTTCACTGTATGGTTTGAAAATATGTGGTTTACCAAAAACATGACATCTCTGAAATGATTTTTCTGGAAGACAAAGATTGTGTCTCATCTCTTCCAATCTGAGTAGGAAAATGGAATTACTATTCCCTCTATTTCCCACTCCAATTATGTACTCATTTTCTAGTGAAGAAAAAAAATGCAATATAAATACGTAATACCATCCTGAAATCAGACACTAATTGTCAGTGGTTCTCCACTGAAGGCGGCTGTGCTCCTCCCTCTCCCAGAAACATATGATAATGTCTGGAGGGATCTTCTTGTCTGAGTTGCGGAGGGAGGCATTGCTGCTGACATCTACTGGGTAGAGTATAGGGATGCTGCTTAAACATCTTAGAATTTATAGGGCAGCCTCCACAGCAGAGAATTATCCCACTCCAAACATCCACATGGCCACCATTGAGAAACCTTGTGTATACTATTTTATCATCATTCTATTTATATCATGCCTAATCCTAAAAAGCTCTCCTAGGAAGAATTTAGTAAATCTACTTGCATCTGTCCTATAGATAAGATTCTAGTATTAAATAATATGCACCTGATTGTCCCTCCACTTATTCATGTCTGGTTTCTTTTTTAATTCACTCAACTAATGTGCATTTAAATGTTTACCCTGTGCTAAGAATCAAAATATTCTAACCCCAAGGAAGAATAAGACCTACTTATTGCTTTGGAGATAATCTCAATTTACTCAGTGAGATATGTCAAAAGTGTTATGATAAATCCTGTAAAAGAATCATAAGAAACTGACATAGAGAAAAGAGTAATTAAATATTGCTATAACATATAAATTAGTAAAATGAGATAAATCATCACAGCATTTCATCATGTCAAATCATATATATAAATCTGAACAATGAAAATTGTCATTATTTTAATTTTACACTTTTTAAAATCTTTAAAAAGTCATTGCTCTTTTCTGAAGTTCTCCAAATAGATTGTAAAAGTGTGTGTGGTGATTCATTTATTAACACGCTACAGGGGACGATCAACACAATGACACATGTCATATACAAGGTGAGATTAAAGAGGCTTGTTCTGGAAAAGAAGCATGAGGAGGGCCACTTTTGTGCACATGTGCATCAAAGAATGAACCATTAGTACATTAAAAGATTCAGAGAATCAAAGGAAGGAAGGAGAAGTATTATCTTACATGTCAAAAGAGAGGAAAAGAATGAGAATATGGCCCATAATATATTCAACATGTGCTTCTGTGGATTTGGAAAGTCTCTGTAGAGAGAGGGCAGACTCTTTCCTACTTACTTCAAGAGCCACACATCAAAGTTTTCCTACTGCAAATCTCTTCCATTCCATTTCATTTCTTTTCCAAATTTCTAGAAATTGAGTATGAAAGCTGCTACTCAGATTTATGAGTAATGGTATTCATTCATTTTGTTTGTTTCATTTTTTTTTGTAAATAGCTTGGAGATAAATTTTCCACATGGGAAGAGGGACTCCAGCAAGCACTGTGGTAACAGGTTTGTCTTCTTCAAGCAGCACGAGTCTCAAGGAAGGAATCTTTGGGCAGGATGTGGTGCAGGAAGCCAGTACTCTACTGGAGCTGGCCAGGAGCTCAGGGAGATACTCTATGCTTCCAGCATCTCTGGAGAAGTGATGGTGAAAACTTCTTTACCTAAAAATCCCACAGTGACTCACAAGTCAGGAAAGTGCTGCCTTCAAAGAGTGTTGTGAGTTTAAAAGCTATGGTGCTTTTCTCTAAGCCTGTGTGATCGGTGGCCCACATACTTACGACCTCATTGTCTTTAACATCAGGCTAATTGAAGCTAATGGTCTTGCCTCACAAAGAAAAAGCCAATTCAAAGTAAGAAAATGGATTCAAGGACTGAACTTGTGTGTCATAAATTGATGTGTTCCCTGAGACATCTGAGCAGACAGAGTCAATAAAATGTTAAAGACTTTGACATGACACAGGCATATGGAACATCTGATGTATGTGATTTCTTTTTTTTCTCACTAGGAAATGTCATAACTGTTCTGTCAGTTTCTTCAAATGAATAGACATGAATTTAGAAACCTTTCATGGAAGTAAAATGTATTCATGTACCAGAGAAATTGCTACTTTAAATTTATTTCTCAAGATGCATTTGTAGATTTTATTTTATTTTACTTTCAGAAGATATTTTTAGTATTTAGTCTATTCATTGTACAAGTTGATATACCATTCTACTGAAATATACTTCCATCTGAACATGAGAAATTGGTCTGACATGCTGAAGCCTTCCATAGAAGATGAAGAAAAGTTAAAGCATGTAACATTCTAGAATGTCATAAGCAAAGAAGGAAAAAGTAAGTAGGTGAGGAAACTTCTGAGGCAAAAAGGCAGATAAAGACAGCAAATAATGTTCACATTTGCAATTTAATTTACAAACTGTACAAACCCCAGGAAGGAAGAACTATATATGTTATGTGCCAATGTGATTCATAGACTTTTTTCTGACACAAAACTGTCAGAAATGTCATGATGGAAGATAAGAACAATAAATACATAACCCAGATACCTAAATCATTCTTTCTCCACATACCCAAGATCCTTAGAAATTATGACAGAAGAAACAGAAAGGGGACGAATTAATCCCACCCTGATTTAACACTCGCTGAATTGTGCTATCAATTTCTTTCTTTACTTTCCTTAAATGCTTTTTAGTTCTGATTGTGAAAGTCATATGTGTTAACTGCCAAAAAAAATCAGAAAAATACAAATAATGATGAAAACAAAAATCGTATTGTTACCATCTAGAGCTTAAAATATATTCCTCCAAAAACATTTTCATCTTAATATTAAACTAAAGAATAATTGGCAGATGGTAGTGCTGACTTTGCAGAACTTCTCAGTGAATCTGTACCCTAGGTGGCTTATGCCAGCTTCCTACCATCTGTAGGGACTTTGGGAAGCCCACCAAGACATCCCAAATAGAGGAAGAGAATGGATGAGGGAAAGAGAAAAGAGGAGAAAGAGAAAAAAGAAAAAGAAGGGAAGTTTAAACTTAAGTTTCATCATGCATTAAATGAGATGGAATAAGAGGATAATATTTGGAACATCAGTTCTCAGTATGTGAAGATGGGGTCTTCCAGAAACCCTGAAATCATGTTCTATAGATAGTTCCTTACTTCCCCTGCTCAGTATTTTCTAAATTGTATCTAAGAACAGAAATATTACAAATCTTTCTGCTAAAGAGTGCATGGACATCCTAGTACCAATGGATGAATAAAAGACAGTTTGTGTGTGTGTGTGTGTGTGTGTGTGTGTGTTGATCCGCTTATCTTTAAGATAATAATCAGTAATTTTTGTTAATGGTTTTCTATATACCATGAACTATGCTAACAGCTTTACATGCATTATATCATTAATCTTCTTTCTCTCATTTTATAGATAAAAAAAGAAGGAGTAGGAAAGAAGTAGGAAAAAAAAAAACCAGATATAACCAATGGTCACAAAATGGCAGAGCTTGAAAGCAAACCTAAGTTCAGTTGGTACCAGGGCCATTACTCTCAACCACATTCCCCACTCCCTTCCCTCTCCCAACAACTCTGCGGACCTATTTATTTTAAGAATATCTTTCAAGGCATATAATGTTCCTCCCCAAATTATGAACAGTAGTGAATTGTTAACAAGTTATGAGACATTATTCAATAATGTACTCTATAGAAAGGCAAATGAAGACTCTGAAGAGCCAACTGGCATTGATTAATACTTTGTTCATAAGGTATTGCAACTTTCAAACATTGGTGGTGATAGGTAATGGCATATTTGTTTCACAAGTTTATTGCATTTTATTACATCTTTTCTGTATCATATTTGAAATAGGCATAATGTCATAAAATCTAAGCTGTGATCATTCTTGGCCTGCTGATCTTTCAAACATAGCTATGTGATCCTAAAGATGTTGATAATACATAAACAAAAAGAAAAGCATCGGCCTCAGGTTAGACTGTTCTCTCATGACCCTCTCTTTTGCTCTACTCTGGGCCTTCTTTTCACGTCATAAACTCAGTTTGTGGGAGAAAGGGCAAGGTTCCATCATGATTATTAGTATTTCTAAGAAATATCAGTACCTCACCTGCTTATTATCAGGTTGTGGAGATTTTCACAGTTACTGTAAATAGTGCAGAATTATTTGCTTTCAGAGCTGATGTATAAAATGGTTCTCCTCTCACTCTGGTTTCACTTTTCTTACTAGAATTTTACCAGTCTTTCTCTGGGACTTCTCATAGTCCATGTCAGGCTTAATCATAACCCTCACTGAGAATTAGCTTCATCATCTTTTAACATAGTTACCCTTTAAGAGGGGAAGACTTCAAATCTAATGCCCACTGCTTGGCACATTACAAAAAAAGAGACCTGCACAGATTCCCTTTGCTTCATTAGGATCTGAGAGTTAGACCAATTGTTTCTCAGTGGACACTTGGGTTGTTTCTCACTAAGTGGCACTTCTCTGGGTAAGCATACCTTGCGCCTTCTTGTCAGAAGCTAGTGTTGGCAGGTCAAAAAGGAGTCACTTGACAAACCAATCTTCAGGCAGTTGGCCACATGAGGACATGAGGTAGTCTAGTCCCGAGAGCCCAGACTATCTCTTTCTAGTGGAGATTAGGACCCATGTAGAATTCCAAGCATATCAGAGCTGCTTGGAAAATGTACACTTTCCAAATTAATCAAAACCCAAGTTTATTATGGTTCCTCCTACTGGGCGATATTTCTCTTGGCCTTAATCTAAGAAACGGTTGCCCAAAATAGGATCTCCTTTCTACTAGAGTCAAACTCAATTGTACTGTTGCTCTTAGAGTTTGACCAGTTTCAGAGAGCGAGAGCTGGAAATAAAGGATCAAGGAAAACTAACGGCTTTCTCAAGATACAGACTGGAACACACGTGTGTCAGGAGTAGCTTTGCTGACCCAGCTTCTCCTTCAAGAATTTGGCTTGACTTTGAGGTGTCCGTTTTCAGGGAGGTGAATGAAGAGTTGGCAGTCTGGCTCTCACTTACTGTAATTGAGTCAGACAATTAAATTGCCTCCCAGTTACTGAAAATGTAAACCACATACACCGTATGTAGGTCACAGCATTCCAGTGGTGCGTGTCCGGTATAGTGACTTAATGCCTGGATATAGACAGCTCTTTTGAGTCAAAGCAGCATAGCATACTGGCTCAGCTGATGCGCATGCACGTAACAAGGGCAACACTAAAGAAGGTCTGTAGGTTTGGAAGATCGCCTAGAATCAGCACTCCAACACATGGGTTTATTTAGACAAAACAATGTGTCAGCTTATTGTGCCATAATTTTTGGATAGCTTTTCATAAATTTTAAAATGAATTGTGTCTATTAATGAGCTCCTTCCCTTACACACCACCTATAAAAGTCTCCATGTTTTTCCCAAACCAAAGTTGTACTCAGAGATGTAAAATAAAAAAAATTTACACCAACAAAGTACCTAAAGTAGACAGACAAATGTTTCAGCCTCAGTGTGTAATGTTAGACTTTGGAGAAAGTGGACTTAGTCACATTATCAGAACCGGGGGAAGGGTTTGTCTATGTTTAATATGAGAACATGGATGCCAGTACCGTCAATTGATGATTGTTAGCATAGATGGTGATGAGGAAGAAATGAATTTTATCATTAATCTTCCTTCACATCAGTGACTTTTTCACAGTATATAGGGTATCTTGTCTCCTAAAATGGACTACAAACAATAGACTGTTAAAAGTTTCACTTAAAAAAACTCCTTGATCTGTGTTTGGATTTTCCATGGCAAACCTTCAATCTTAGGGCTATATTCTTCTCCAAGTCCACATGCTTTTTGACATCTGGCCCCATCATCAAGTGTTGCAGGTTTAAATAATTCAGTTTTCCTATGCTGAGAAAAGCAGAATTAGCAAGAGCTGTGTGTGTGTGTGTGTGTGTGTGTGTGTGTGTGTGCACGTGTGAGCGAGGGATGTTACCTGTGAAAGCATCCTAATAGATCCTTATTTCAATCCCTTTCCTCTTACTTAGCAAACTATATTCTTAGAATTACATTAACTATTTAATGAGGAAACAGTGTTTTTCTGGTGGGCGTGCTCTAAGGTAGCTCTCCTCTTTGGGGTACTCCAGTCACGAGGTTATATATGGAAGCACCAACCTTCCTCCTATAATCTTGGGTTAAGAGGAAAGGTATAAACTTGTGAGATTGGCTATTTTTCTGCAACCAACCTTTATTGTTTCCATTTTGAGTGTCACAAAAGGATATAAAATTTCTCTACTTTGGAGTGGCACGTTCATGCTAGTTTCACCTCTTCAGAGCTCTCTCAAAGTAGCTTTCTTCTGGAAGCTTCTCTCACTCAGAACATGCAGCCAAGTGCTCCATGAAAAAGCTGCACTTGGACTATTTCCAACTGTAGATCTTAATATAGTGACAGGAGAAAATGCAACAATGATGTGGAAAAAAAGTCATTATTCCAAGTCCTGTTTCCATTAAATAATTTAATTTTTTAATTTCTAATTTAAAGTACGCAATGTTTATAGGGAAGTATGTAGTGTTTGAGGAAGTTATGGATTAACATGGGTAATGCATGTACATTCTAATTGATCTTTTTAAAGTTTATTTTTATTTACTTTGAGAGAGAGAACATGCAAACGCCAGGGAGGGGAAGAGAGAGAGAGGGAGAGAGAGAATCCCAAACAGGCTTTTGGCTGTCAGCTGGGATTCACAGACCACAGACCATGAGATCATGACCTGAGCTGAAACCAAGAGTCAGTATTTAATGGACTGAGCCACCCAGGTGCCCTTGTATGTACTAATTTAGACCAACTGTTATATGCATAGAGAACACGTGAAATCTTAGAATATATTTCATTAAGATCAAGTTTCGTGTTCCTATGAAACCTTAATGAGATTCTATATTATTCTTGTTATATAGAGTTGTTTGTTATACATTTGTTATAAAGGAGCCCTTATATAGCCAAGATAAACAAAGCATAAATGGAGACGAAATTATTGCATACATTATAATTCTGAAAATTAGTTTAAAATTTTTATAATGAATTTTAAGGATGCCCAGATGCCAATAAATTTACCCTCACAAAATATCCCCCAAACACAGAACATATTATCTCATACATTACCCATAAATACAATAAAAAACCTTTTACTAACAATGACAATGAATATACAAACAACCAATCTTATCCTTAATGAGAAAAATTTTACCACGTTAAAGACAATTACATGTTAGTAGAGCACTCACAACAAAATTTGAATGATAAGAAATAAAATGTTCTTATTTGAAAAGGTGTCAGTAGTTTTCAACTTATAACATGATATAATACTAACAAAATCCCAATGAAACACTTAAACAAAAATGACAAAACTGTATAAAAATCATCTAGAATGACCAGATTTGCTCCCATTCGTCAAGCGCATGTCCAGGATCTGGCACCATTGCTCATCTTTCGGGCTGTGAGATGGGGAAGAGTGTAGCATTCCGCAACCCCCCCCCCCCGCCCCCGACACACACATAGGAAAATGTCGCACCTCAGGCAGTGGCAGGCTCCAAAGACAGATGATCAAACAGAATTAGAAATTGTGATAAAACAAAGTTCAATACCAGGGAGGCAGGCAAAATTGATGGCAAAGTAAAAGGAAGGAGATATCAAGACCCAAGTAGTGTGCCAGAAATCTCCAAATCCTAGAAGTTTAGAGAAAATGTAAGTGAGAACTAGTACATTTAAAAGGATCTGAAGAAATGAAAGCAAGCCTGCTTCTTGTCACTTGGCTAACCAGGAGGCAATATGTGAGTGATTTGGTACAGATGTCTAAGAATAAGCAGGGCAGAAAGAGAAATTTTGGACTGAGAAGAAAGGGGGTGACTACCTTCATTGTTTGCTAAAGCACATTACCAAAGCCATGTTAATTCAAGCAGCATGAAACAAGTGCAGGGAGCAGACAGGATCTAGTAATGATAAATATAGAACAGAGAAAGCACCACAATGTAGTGTCACCAAAGGTGTTTTTGAAAGAACCAGTTAGCAGTTTCTATCTCACATTTCAGCATAAAATTAAATACATTTGCAAGAGCACAAAGAATTAACTATGTTTAAAAACAAAAGAAACAAATAAAAAAGGAAATGAAAATTCACTAATTCAATGCCTGTTTATGGAGTGCCTACCATGTACCTGGTGCTACTCCTGGTTCTGGGGGTACAACAGCAAACAACACTGATAAAAGTCTCTGCCTTCATGGAACTTACATGTTGGTGGGGGGAGGTGTGCAATATACAGACCGACAAGTAAAATCAAAGCTATGTCCAGGGTGGCAAGGGTAAAAGAGCATTTAGGAAGAGAGCATGGCAAGTACAAAGTCCCCATGATGACAGCATCCCTGATGGGTTGGGAACATAATGTTCTTCGGTGTGGCTGGAGTGAATTAGTGAGGGGCAGGGTGGTGGGAGATGAGGTCACAGGCACAGAATGACACGGCATTGGGCCAGGGCATCGGAGGCCACTGTGAGTGAAATAGAAACTCGCAGAATAGTTTTAAGTAGAAGAGTGAAATCGTCCAACCTATATCTTAAAAAGGTCCCTGTCTACAGGGATGCGTGGGTGGCCTAGTCAGTTAAGCATCTACCTGACTCTTGACTTTGGCTCATGTCATGATCTCCCGGTCATGGGATGGATCCCTGCATCTGGCTCTGCGCTAAGCATGGCTTGCACTTCCTCTCTCTCTCAAAATAAATAAATAAACACTTAAAAACAATAAAAATAAAACAGATCCCTGTCTACTATAGTGAAGATAGACCATAAGGAAACAAGAATTAAATTCTGTTTAGAGAAATCTAGGTGAGAGATGGTGGTGAAAAGTATTCAGATTATGAATGTGTTTAAAGGAACGTAAGACAAACTCAATGAGGATTTTGAGGAAAAAAGAAATCCCAAGATGTCTCTAAGATTTGGCTGGAGCAACTGGAAAAATGGAGATGCCATTTACTGAGATGGGAAATCTGTGGGAGGACCATTTGGGGACATGATTAGCAGTTCGCTTTTGGACATGTTAGTTTGAGATTCTGATGTGATATACAAGTGGAATTTTCAAGTGAGCCATTAGATACAGTTTGCAATTTGAAAAAGCGTTTGGGTTTGGAGAATTTAAGTATTAGGGTCCATTAGATATAGTTTGCAATTTGAAAAAGCGTTTGGGTTTGGAGAATTTAAGTATTAGGGTCCATTAGATATAGTTTGCAATTTGAAAAAGCGTTTGGGTTTGGAGAATTTAAGTATTAGGGTTTTCAGAACATAGATAGTATTTAAAATCATGAGATATGAGTAAATAAAGATGAGAAGAAAACCAAGGACTGGGCTTGGAGCCAACATTGAAGAAATGATGAGAAATCAACAAAGAAGACAAAAAGAGCTACCAGTGATGTGGGAGGAAAATAAGGAGAGCATATGGTCTTTGAAGCCACGAGGGAAAAAAGCGTTTCAAGAAGAAGGTACCAATAGAGCTAAATGCTCCTGGTGGTCAAGTGAGGATGTATTAAGAGGAACCAAAGACAGTGAATACAGATAATCTTTTGAAGAGTGTTGCCCTAAAGAGGAACAGAAAAGAAAAATGTCTGGAGGGAGTAATGTATTTGGGAGAGTAATTTTGGTTTCTTTGGTTATTTTTAAGAGGAAAGAAATTACACTTGTTCACAAATGGGAATTACAAAGAACTGGTGATTCAGGGGAAAGAAGAAACAAGTATGGAAACAATGACTTTGAGCAGGTGCAAATGGATTCTGATGTAAAAGCGGTTGGTCTTTGTTAGGTGAGGGGCAGTTCATGAATAGTAACATGAAGGAACATAGACATGTGGGCACAGGTACAGGTGACGTGGTTGATGTGGTGGTAGAGTCTGGTAACTAATATTTAATTGGTTGTGGTAATTTTCAATTATGTCTACCAATAATTCCTCCCAACCCATTCACATGCAGTTTCTCACTTCAAGGGGTTGACTCTATTTTCTTCCTCTTGAATCCACCAGGTCTTGTGCCTTGCTTTGACCAATAGAGTAAGGTGGGAGTCATGTTCTGGAATTTCCAAGCCTGGGCCTTAAGGAGCTGGGATATCCTACTTCCTCCTTCTTAGATCTCAACTGCCATGCTCTAAGGAAATCCAGGCTATTGAATACTTAGGAGATTCATGCAAAGCCGTGGGGGATGAGAGGCCATTTTGGAGATCTAGGCCAGTGTGTCTCCCACCTAAACAACCCTAAATGCTGCACATTGTGTGGAAGAACTTCCCAACCAAACTCTGCCTAAATTCCTAATCTTTTTTTTTTTTTTTTTGTGATACGCCATTAATTTTGGGAAGCTTTGTTAGGCAGAAATAATTTATTGAAAAAGCAGTGAAATTAAAATATTTTTCACTTGAGATGGGGATGCAGAAAGTGTTAGGTGTTTAAGGGGAGAGGAAAAGATATGAAAAAGTCACAGGAGGGGATTTAGGGAAGAAATAGCACTGTTGCTAGGAAACACAAAGGTGAATTTGAAGGGAGAACAATCAGTGTGTCTGTTTTTCTCCAGTCATATTCAGCTACACTGGTGTAGACTTGGACGTGGGGAGGGCTGGATTTGAGCAGAATGGGTTTGTGCCAAGTGAGTATGGGGAAGCACATGGAGGGATGTTGAAGGTATGCACGAGAGGGATTATAATGAATGGCCATGGGGTTCCATCTCATAGGCAAATAAATCCTACATTTTCACTACTTCTGTGCTGATTTAAAAGAAGTAACACAGTGGGGAACCTGGCTGGCTTAGTTGGTTCAGCATGAGCTCTTGACTTCAGCTCGGGTCATGATCTCACAGTTCATGAGATTCAGCCTTGCATAGGGTTCTGCACTGACAGTGTGGAATCTGCTTGGGATTCTCTCCCTCCCTTTCTCTGCCCTTCTCCTGCTCTCTCTCTCTCTCTCTCAAAGTAAATACATAAACTTTAAAGAAATAAAAAAGAAATAAAAGAAATAACACACTTTGTCAATCCATATTGAACTCGACTGGGAAAGAATTTCTACCTGTATTTTTTTGGCTCACCTCATAACCATTTTATTATTTTTTAAGAAAGTAAAGAAGTGTAAAGTACAATATTTATTTTCTATTACTTGAGGAGCACATTATGCAGTCATTTTTGATGTGATATTATAGATTTTAATCTGTTTGCGGTTCTGTATGTAATTTAAAAAATCCTTCATAGAGCGTAGCCAAGTGCTTCACATGGTAATCTAGAAAAAATTATTTAAGTGAATTAATAATTAAATATGTGCTTTAGTTCTATTCAGATTTTATAAATAAATATTTCAATGGGAAGGCCCGACCTAATTGGATGTGAACTATTCTAGTTGTGTTACTCAGGCTAATGAGGACACTTGGTCCACAGTCGACACCCAGTATGCGTTTTTTGGCCGGGTGAATGAATGATCTTTCTGGTAAGATTCACAGTCTCATGAAGTGAAGAAAAGGTTACTCTTGCTAAAGATTGTTTCCAGTAATTTTCCACATACATTTATAAAACTTCCAGGGTAAGAGTGTTTTTCTGACACAGAGTAAGAGTCGGGCATTTCAACTTCTCTCTAAATCCCACGATCCTGATTTCAAGAAAGTCAATAACAGTGTCACCTTCAAATCCCCACTTCTTGTATTTGCTACAATTGATTCGGGCTGTATTCCCCAAACCATGGGTACTTGGGTGAACCATTGACAACCTATGAGCTATCATAAGTCATGCAACTTCCTTTAGAATATGCTTCTTGTCATGCAGTAGTAACATGTGGCCTATTTTGAAGTGTTAAGACATGTTGACTGAAAGAGAACACTTCTTTTTTCTGGTGTGAATGGATACAGACTTGTCCATTCTGTTCCAGAAAATGAGTAAAAGTCTACTAATGTACCTCTACTTCGGGAAGATTCCAATTTCATGACTCAGCCAAGGGGGCAATTAAGATTCCAGAGGTAAAAAGTGCTTAATCTGCCAAGGATAGATGGTTGAGGATACTGTGCTTCATCATCCATTAATGCTTACTTTCTTCAGAGAATTGCCACTATCAAACTTTTCAGTTCTTTTTCCAGAAAAGAGTACTGCTTACACACAATATCATGGTGACGAGAGAGTTGGTTGCACAGCTACAAACATATGAAATATGATTTCATCTTGCGGTTTCAAAACCTGGTCATATGAATTACCAGCAAAGCTGTTTTAAAGTAAATATTCCTGGACTCCCTCACCCTAGAAAGATTTGAGTTCAGGTGGATTGGAGAGAGGTGCAGGTGGATTTATTTATAACAAGCTCCTTGGGTGATTCTTCTCTAGTCAGTCTGGCACCGCTTCACTGACAGGTCTTTAAAAAACACTGATTTATTGAACTGAAATATAAGGCAGGTGCTTGCTTGTGTGATTCTATAAAGGGTGACATGGCAATAAAATATGTTCTTTTCTCTGCACTAAAGCAGATGCGCTTATGACTGCTGCTGTCACATATAAAACAACTGATACTTTTAGTTCAGCATTCAGCTCTCCAAGCATGTGTGACCACCGTGTGCTTCATAGGGGATGAACTTCTCAATGATTCAAGAGAAATAATTCTAAATCATAGGGAGCTCCGTTGTATTTCCTTTTTTGGTTGTCATTCTCTATAGTGCATGTTGCTTCTTCAACACCCAACAAATCTATGATTCTAAATTAGAGAGCCACATCCCCCTTAAGGAGTATATTGTAATCTCAGAGTTGTAGAAAGAGCATATGTTGAAATCATATTCAATGTGATACTCTAGTTTTTAATTTGGGGGGAAGGTTGTTTTCATAATATAATCGACAAAAATTAAAGTTTAGCAAAACCCTGAAGAGCGGGAATACACAGAAGACAATGAATTCCGCTGGGGGGGTCCCTCTCCAGAATAATACATCAAAGTTGGCAGGGATTGCAAAAGCATCCTTGTCCTCTAGGTCTCAAAAGAAATGTATTACAAAATATGGATCCACATTGGTCATGCGCTCATTGTTTGTTCTGTTCAACCCTAAGGCACCATGGGTGTTAGCATCTTTCAACAGCTGCTCTCTGTGACTCACTTCTTTCCTTCGTACCACATTTTCCGGCTCCAATAGCCCCTTTCCTTTTTTTGCTACTTCTACCCAGATCCTAATGATCCTTGGCTCTGCCCACAGTCAGGATGATTAAGATTAAGACACTGTTGCCCAGGAGGAGTTGCCGCTTGAGGCCTGCGTATTGACTTTCAAATTAATGAGAGCATTGGAGAGGTCTCTCTTGCAGTCTTAGGATAGTTACTGCTGTGTGTTGAAGCCATTTACCCTGAAGCTTAATCCATAAATTTGTAGTGAAAATGAAATAAAGATCCCATGAATTATGTTCAACATCAAACACCTCTTACATTTGGCATTTGGAAAATGTTAAACCACTGTAAAATAGCTGAATTTCATTTGCCAAGCATTTCCATTACCATGAGCTTTTGTTAGAAAACCCAAAGCCCGTCAGGGAAATTTAATGTTAACGAGGAAATAAATGCATATACACACACGTATTTCATAAGTGTTTGAGTTTCAACCACCAAAATGTCCCTCGTCCTTTTCTGTTTCATTTTAGCAGCAGAGAGAGATTCTGAATTTAGGTAAGGAAAGCATATGGCACATTTCCAGTTCTAAGTGTTCTTTTTTATGAATTGGCGAATTCAAACTTCTCTTTGGTATCAATGCAATATACTTTTATTCATTTTTGTATTTTACGTTTTTTTTGTCTTAGTGTAGTTGACACAAAATGTTACATTAATCCCACTTCCCTAGACGTTATTCCAAGTTGATTTTCGATCATGACCATATGTAGTGTGAAAAAATTCCTCAAAATACTGAATGTCTGGTCATTGTTTCTGAGGGCATTCCAATGAACAATGCTTAAGATATAAAGGTCAAGATCAAGGCAACATATGCACTGTTTTTAGTGCATTTAGTGGTTTATATGTTTACCTCCTCCATTAAAATAAGAAGTTCTCAAAACAAGACCTGTTTAACTTTTTAAAAAAATTTTTGTTGCTTATTTTTAAGAGAGAGAGAGAGAGAGATTTAGGGAGAGAGTATGAGCAGGGGAGGGGCAGAGAAAGAGGGAAACACAGAATCCAAAGCAGGCTCCAGGCCCCTAGCTGTCAGCACAGAACCCAACATGGGGCTCTAAGTCACAAATTGTAAGCTCATGACCTGAGCCGAAGTCAGGTGCCCTGAGTTGTTTAACTTTTAAAAATCTTTTTACCTAGAAATAAATAGTAAACTTCACTTATTTTTCAATAAAGGGATTTCTCAGTAACATTCTTGCAATCTGAAAGAAAGAAAGAAAGAAAGAAAGAAAGAAAGAAAGAAAGAAAGAAAGAAAGAAAGAAAGAAAAGACAGACAGGTTTGCAATGGCCTAAATAGCAGACTTCTCTGAGTTCTGGTAACTGAAGAACATACAACTGTGAACTTTATACCATAATTTAAAACAGACTGGAGGATACTATAACTTTCCATAGATAGTCATTTAATTATTTCCAAGGAAATACCATTCTTCTTAAATTTCAAATGCTTAAAATTTTGTAATACACCATAGTTTTGCAATAAAATGTTTAGAGAAAAGTAATTTCAAAATTTTTTGCTGTCTGGAGAAAAAAGAACAGGACATTTTTTTAAAGAGCTGAATTGTAATGGTTAGACTTCTTTTGATTATAAGTGAATGAAAATCCAAACCAAACTGGTTTGTACCAAAATAGAATTTATTGCCTCACCTAACCCAAAAGTTCAGGAATAAATCTAGCTTCGGTCAGAGCTTGACGAGACTCAAAAATGATATCATCAGACACGGTTTTTCTCTGTAACTCTTGGCTCTGCCCTCTACTTGTTGTAGAAAATTATTGTTCAAATCACAGACAAGGTTGACCTCATGGTTGTAAGTTGGTTGCCACAGCTCCGGTACCTCAAGCTTCAGGTTCCACCATGCAGGGCAGAGAGTCTGCTTCTCTGAGAGCTGAACTAAAACACCTGGAGTGAAGTCTTAGCAGCTAGGATTGGCCACCAGGGATCACTGTGACCAGAGAGAGAAGGTATACCTTCCCACGGGTCTGGTCTTGAATCAGATGCACCATTTTGGGGAGGTGGGGAAGAGGTAGTTTTACCTGAAACATAAGGTCTAACAATGGCAGAGAGGTGGCTCTCCTAGAGCAAAATGGGGGTAGTGTTACTGCTTTTGGTTTACTGCTCTTTCTGGGTAAGTTGTAAGCTACATAAAAGTAAGAGCCTTATTGGGCGCCTTGGTGGCTCAGTCAGTTGAGCGTCTGACTTCGGCTCAGGTCATGATCTCACAGTTTGAGAGTTCAAGCCCCCACACTGGGCTCTGTGCTGACAGTTCAGAGCCTGGAGCCTGCTTAGGTTTCTGTGTCTCCCTGTCTCTCTGCCCCTTCCCTGCTTGCACTCTGACTCTCTCTCTGTCTCTCAAAAATGAATAAACATTAAAAAATATTTTTTTAAAGTAAGGACCTTATTGATTTTGCTCACCCTTTTATTGATTATTTATCGGTTTATCATTTATTTAGTACATAGTACTGTGTCTGATATAGCAGAAGTGCAATAAATATTTACTAATTACATGAAGATAATAACGGTATGTTCTAATTTACACTAGGATGAATAAAGATGGGCTATGGTGAGGATTCCATTAGGCTGTAACATTTTACATTCTTTTTTTTTCTTTTCTTTTTTTTTTTCGAGAGAGAGCGTGAGCAGGGGAGGGTCAGAGAGAGAGGGAGTCACAGACTGAAACAGGCTCCAGGCTCTGAGCTGGCAGTCAGCACAGAGCCCGACGCGGGGCCCGAACCCACGAACCGCGAGATCATGACCTAAGCTAAAATTGGAACCTTAACCGACTAAGCCACCCAGGCGCCCCAACATTTTACATTCTTCCATTCAAGTACTAACAAGGGTCGATCAGATGAGATGAGATGAGATGGGGCTCAGAATGGTATGGCCATAGACAGGAGCATTTTTCATTCTTGATGAGCTCTCCTTCTTGGTCTTCATCCTTCTTTGGCTTTGATGATTCTATCCCATTCAGAGTCTGCTTCTGAGAATTAGGCTGCCTCTCAGCATCCCCTCTGGTAGTTCCCACTTTGCCATTCCCATTGCCACTGTGGTAGTCTTGATCTTTATTATCTGTCACCTATAAAAGGTACAGCCTCCTAATTAGTTTTTCTACCTCGATTCCCTCTTTTCATCTACACTGCTTTCAAAATAGTTTGCTTAAAAAGTAGTTTGAATACCGTCACTCAACAGCAGTCATTTCCTGTTGTCCCAGGTGAAGTTCAAGGTCCTTAGTATACAAGTAACATCCCTATTCTATTACTGTATTTATTTGCTTTTCCTCTTTGTTCTCAAAAACACTGTACTTGCTTTAAGAGGAAGGATTATGTCTAATTTATTGTATTATTTGGTTACTTGCATTTTTAGACCCTATACTGATGGTGTTGTGCATGATAAACTGTCAATAACCGAAAGTTAATGAATAAACAAAATAAAAACACACACCACGTTGAATGTATAATGTTATTTCTGGAATTTCATCCTTTTGGGATAATAAAGAGCAAAGATCTATCCAGTGAGTAGAAGGTTCTTTTTTCTGTAGTCTATTGGAGGTGGTTCAGGATAAAATCCACATTCGACTTCTTGGTTGCTTTCAGAGACAGCTCCCTACAATTGGCTTTAATAACGCATAATATTTGTACAAAGGAAAGAAGGGAGTTGGTCCATCTTGGTTTTGAAGGTGTTTTTTCCCTCACTTATAGCGTCTTATCAGGCATATAGCACAGACTGTAGTCTGATATCTTTTAAAAAAATCATTGCTAGGCAATTCACTGAAAAAGTAAAACAGTTTGTCAATAAATATAAAATGCTCGACCTGAATAATTATCATAGAAATTCAAATTAGTGTAACAATTAGTTAGTATTTTTCATTTATCCAGTTAGTTAAGATTAAAGTTTGTTGCGGGCCAGTTTGAAAAAAAATGTGGAAAAGCAAATTCTTTTCATAAACCTATGGTGGAATTGCAGTGTAGCAGTGCCCATTGGAATTTTAAAAATGTATATTTCTTTGACTCATCTATTTCAATTCTAGTAATTTGTTCCATGTATAGTCTGAAATAATTGCACAAAAATATATGCACAGAGATGTTCATTGCATCATTATTTGTAATGATTTTAAAAAAGAATTGGAAGCAATACTAATGCCCATCAGCTGGGAACTGGAAATTAATTGTTCTTTAGTCATGCTTAATATTTAGAGTCAAATTTAAAAGAATGTAATAGGTATATACATGTAAAGGTGGCAGTGTGCATAAATGTAGAAAGATCTTCAAAAACTATTAAGTGGGGGTCACCTGAGTGGCTCAGTTGGTTAACTGTCCGACTTCTGCTCAGGTCATGATCTCATGGTTTGTGGGTTTGAGCCCTGCATTAGGCTCTGTGCTGACAGTTCAGAGCCTGAAGCTTGCTTTGGGTTCTGTGTCCTCTCTCTCTCTACTCCTTTCCCATTTGTGCTCGCTCTCTCTCAAAAACAAATTTTAAAAAATTTAAAAATTTAAAAAACACTATTAGGTGGGGGGTGGGGGGAAGCATGCAAAATAGTACATAGCATATGATCTAGTTTGTTAAAAAAAATTTTTGTAGCAACCCTAGAGAATGAGAGATGGGAAAGGGAGGCAAGTAGGGGGAGAAATCTTTGCATCTTTCTATGAGAATCTTTACCAAGTACAGTCATTACTGTTATAATACAAAACAGTCTGTTTTTAAAAAGAGATACATACACAGAAATGTAAACAAATGAGTTCCAGGGCACCTGGGTGGTTCTGTCGGTTAAGTGTCCGACTTTGGCTTATATCATGCTCTCATGGTCCATGAGTTCGAGCCCCGTGTCAGGCTCTGAGCTGTCAGCACAGAATCTGAGCCTGCTTCAGATTCTGTTTCTCCTTCTCTCTCTATCCCTGCCCCCTCCCTCTCTCTCTCTCTTAAAAATAAATAAAATAAGGGGCGCCTGGGTGGCCTAGTCGGTTAAGTGTACGACTTTCGCTTAGGTCGTGATCTCGCGGTTCGTGGGTTCGAGCCCGGCGTCGGGCTCTGTGCTGACTGCCAGCTCAGAGCTTGGAGCCTATTTCAGAGTCTGTGTCTCCCTCTCTCTCTCTGACCCTCCCCTGCTCATGCTGTCTCTCTCTCTCCTAGAAATAAATAAAAATATTTAAAAAATAAATAAATAAAATAAAACATTTAAAAAATGACTTCTGTAGTATTGTACACAGTTGATATTTCATATTCCCTTATACAATAATTTGTTCTGTAGCTATTTATTGAGTGTTTTTACGGTTCAAACACCATGCAAGTTTATTATTTCCTTTCTCAAAAGCTGTACATGTCACTGGTATTCAAAGGTGCTTTTGTCCACAGGTCCCTGCCCAAGGTATGGAGTATTTTGCTTTTCCTAATCATGTTAAAATACCATCTTAAATGGCCCCCATATTTATGTAGCAACCTGTCAGGATATTTCTACTCACATGTACAAAAGCCATGTTAATTCAATTGGCCATTTTCAATTCAATTGCCCCAGGCTTGTGACTTCCCTTTGGTTCGGATGAAGGGCACTTTGTTTTCCTTGAAACACAAAATAATTGAAAACAGATTTCGGAGCATAGGTTAGCTCCATAACCAACAGTCCGAGAAAGCAGAGCAGTGCTGCCCTCTGACTGAGACACCACTGCTGATTGTGCTTCGGCTGATGGTTTGGAGGCAATTTCCCATCATGCTCTCATAGGATAAAAGGAAAAGTCACTTGTTTACATTGGACTTAGGTCTGAGAGTGAAACTCCACTTTTCTTGGCACTTTAAAGCCAACTATGCCTCCATGGGGGTCTCATCACACATTCCATTATTCATCAAGGAAACACTAGATAGTGCTGACATTTGTGATCCAACACGAATTTTATTAGGGTAGATCTGCCAGGTCTTTTCAAAAACTAATTAACTTTTTCCTTTAATAAATATGTCTTCATGATGATGCTTATATAATATTGACTGAAAGAGGGATGTATGCTTTAATCCTGAAAAGAACAGAACACTCAGATTATGAATGAGAAGCTAACTTAGTCAAGCAAAAAATTGAAATCCTCCTTACACAGGGTTCAATGTGATTTGTGTGGTGTTTTTTTTTTTTTTGCCAGAATGGAGGAGCCAGTGGCACTGAGCCCAGGCCATAGTTTAATGATGGCTCTTGTAAACATGCGTACAATGCTGTAAGCACTGTAGCTTTCAACATAACCATGTTAACACAAAGGAGGATTAAATAATAATGAACATTTAATGTTTGTGCTTTATATATTACTAGCGCTAGGTAACCAGAAGCATCAGAGAACTACCTTATGCCAAGGACTCAACCAAATGGTACTTTCCCAAAAATATCCCCATTTTCTGACTTTAGGTGTGTCTATGGCTCATAGAATTTCTTTCTATGAGAAAATTTCTTTCTATGAGCCATAGACACATGGGGTAGATCAGTGTAGATGGCTAATGTATGTTCCCAGGTTTTGAGGACTATCCATGTTGGCAGTAGATAATCTAATGAATAACAATACAATTTGTGCTAAATTTAAGTGCTGTGTTGTAGAATTTTGAGTTGGTCTTCCTCAGATGCTTTATACTAAAGCCTATGGCTCCTTTCCAGTACCTTTTGCCATTTTTCAGCTAAGAAGGCAAGTTGTTTTTTATCTATACTGGATATGCTCTGATCCTGTGGAGCGTTTATATTCAAGTTACCTACAAGCATATCATTTCAAATACTTTCTCCTGTTCTCCCATAAATACATTTTAATTTTTGTTATGGTATGTGTGCCAATTTTGTGCTCAGAAAATATTGCTTAACAAAAAAAGGAATTATTAAAAATCTTAGCTTCTTTTATTTCTTAGAAAAATCTATTATCACGTAACTCTTAAAACTGAGTGACATCTGTAGAAACACTAGGTTTATAGCATAGTTCTATTCCTATGCCCTTGAGGAGCTAAAATTTTCTTCTGTCCTTTTTGCATAATACATATGCAAATTGTCTGCTTGGAAGAGCTGATTCAGCTCCCCTCCCCCAAATCTTAAAGGTCTAAGTTACTAAGTCCAAAAATAAAGTGAACCAATATTTTGAATACAGAGAATGTTCTTTGTTTGCACTGGGTTGTTTGCACTGGGTCTTCATCAGTCAGTGAAATATTAAGCAGTTCTAAATATATCATCATATTCCTCTTGAACTACTGGAATTTCCATTTGCGGAAAATAGGACATATGCATGAAATAAATATATTCAAATGCAACTTCCACAGTGATGTGAAGAAAAATAATTGAAAATAAAGTTGTATTCATTGGGAGTTTGCTTCTTTGGTTGTGAAGCATGTTATTCTAAATAAAAGTATCCAAAAATATGAAGGAATAAGATTACCGACGCCAACTATTATAGGATATAGAAATACTTGAGTAAATCCTTATGAGAAGGAAAAATGCTTTCAAATTCTCAGCTCTTCAGAACAGAAAGAGTGTTGATTCTGGCATTGAGTGTAAACCACCTACGTATCATTTTTCATGAGCTACCAAGAGATGAAGCCAAAGGGCAAAAATGTACACTGAAATTCCCTGTTGAGAAGATGGAAAAAAAAGAGAAGAAACCCCAAAATAATGGAAATATTGTCTGCATATTTAATAATTCTTGACTATGTCAACTGAGAAGTGAGAATTATAAATACTTGGTCATATTCACTTCTTGTATTTCATATATTGTCTATTTTGAAAAACACTAGGCACCCTGGCCTACATTTTATCCATGTGATTGACAGTGTGGATATGCCCAAGTGGAGCTCCAGTGAAATGAAGTTTTTTTTTTATCTGCAGATTTTATTCCTCTGAACCATATCACTTGAGAAAAAAGGAAAAAGGTTAATGCCAAATCTCACCATTTTTGTTCTTGAATATATATCTCTTTTAACTCCAAGGTCATATTCTAAATAGAATATAATATAATTTTACTATGTTAGTACAAATGACATAGTTAGATCTTTTTTCTTTAATTATTTTTAATGTTTATTTATTTTTGAGACAGAGGGATACAGAATGTCAGCCAGGGGCGGGGGGTGGGCAGAGAAAAAGGGAGACAGAACCTGAAACAAACTCCAGACTCTCCCTTGTGAGCACAGAGCCTTACATAGGACTCCAACCCACAAGCCCTGAGATCGTGACCTGAGCTGAAGTCCAATGCTTAACCAACTGAGCCAACCAGGTGCCAACACCCCCCTTTTTTTTTTAAAGACAGAAAGACAAAAGAGAGTATGAGCAGGGGAGGGGCAGAGGGAGAGAGAGAATCTTGAGCAGGTATCACACCCAGCATGGGGTTTGAACCCAGGACCCTTATCCAGAGCCGAAATCAAGAGTCGGATGTTTAACTGACTCAGCCACTGAAGTGCCTCCAAAATTAGATCTTTTAAGTAAAACATGAGGAAGACTTTTTATCCAAAGATGTAGTTGATTGAGGAGTGCCTGGGTTGTTCAGTCAGTTGCGTGTCTGACTCTTGATTTTGGTTCAAGTCATGATCCCAGGGTGGGGCTCTAGGCTAAGGGTGGAGTCTGCTTAAGATTCTCTCTGTTTCTCTTTGGTCCTCTCCCCCACTTGCACTCTTTCTTTCTCTCTAAAACAAAAATTAAAAATAAATAATAAATTATAAAAAAGATGTAGTTGGTTGACTCTTGTCAACAACTTTTTGTTATTGTTTTTTTATTTACATATTTAAAGAAAGAGAGAGAGAGAGAGAAAGAGAGAGGGAAGGAGAATGACTGGGGTAGGAGCAGAGAGAGAATCCCAAGTGGACTCTGAGCGCTGCAGTGAGCTGGACTCAGAGCTCGATCTCACAGACTGCGAGATCATGACCTGCACCAAAATCAAGAGTGGGATGCTTAACCCACCAAACCACCCAGGTGCCTCTGACTACTTGTTTCTAAGAAATACTGATATCATTCCTTGTAGAACATGTTACAAGTACTTCAATCTAACCAAATATTTAGGTAACATTTATTCAGGCATCAAATGTAGTTTATAGACACTGCCTTTGCAAGCAGTTCTCATCAATTTCCAGAAGAGTGTTTTATTGCATAGGTATGCAATACTAGGATAACTATGTTAAATCCGTCCTATGCAGTTACTATTCGGTAACTGTACTTATGCAGTTACTGAAAAGTTTGTTTAAAAATAATTTTTAACAATTATGAAGTGATGCTTTTTACAAGAAATGATGCTTTTGTCAAATAAAAAGCAAGATAAATCATTTCGATGCAGTATTAACTTATGTATAAACTATACGAAAAATAAAGACAGAAAGGAAATATTTCAAAATATGAATATTGATTGCTATGCATGTGGAACTATGACAACTTCTTTTATCTTTTTATCCACACATCCTCAAACCTTCTCCTCTTCCTCTCTTACTAGTTTTTGTCCACGGCCTAACCATGCAGTCAGAAGGGTGCCTAGACTTCCTCTCTTCCTCAGTCATGTCAGACCCAATCACTCTCCCCCAAGAACTCTTTCTAAATATTTCTTCTAACTTTTCTTCCACTCTGCATCCTTGCTAACACTCTCCTAAATCAGATCCTTGCCACCTTTTTTTCTGTTGCACAGCCTCCCCCCTTGTCTTCCTACTGCTAGGCTTGTCCCCTCCAGATACTCTCCATAATATAGTCTAACAAATCGACTTCAAGTGAAGTTATGAGCACATAACTCTCCTCTACTATAATACTTGATTCCTAATGTCTCCAGAATCAAATTTCTTAGTGAGGTAGAGAATAATCCCTCTGTGGCCCAACCCTGATCTCCCTTCTCAGCCTCATTCTTCTCTCCCCATACTTTGCTGTAAACTGTAGAATGTATATATTATGCAATTTCATACTTTAAGGGTTTGCTCAGGCTAACATGTCCTGAATAAAGCTTATTCCCAGTGTAACTTACAATTATGGTAGCTTTCCCTTCCTGGAGCATTCTTATCGGGACTAAGTTAACTAAGTATCTCTCCCATAACTGCTGGTGCTTCTCAGTTAGCCTGTATTATATAATACTGAGTCAATTTACTTAGAAATTTGTTTCTTCCACTAGATTACAAGCTGTTGGAAACACAGGTTGTGAGTAATTCATAATTCATTCACACTGATGCTTAGCATGGTTCTGAGGTAGAGCCGGTGCTCAATAAATGTCTGAGGAATCAACCTATAGTCACCTAAAATTAACTGTAGACTCAATGTATTGCTCTAGAAAAGTAACGGTCAATACTAGGAAAAGGTGAATAGATTTTGAACACTGCACATGGGCAGCGTTGTCACTTGGTACTAATATTTCAAGAAACTAGTTAAACTTTTGGTGTTTCTGCCTCTCATTCTATCCTAGAGAACTCGTACACTGAAGTTCCTTAGAGGTACGAGGGTAAAGGAGACATATTCTTCTTGAAAGCTGCATAATAAAAAAGTAGGCAATAATACTGTTTCACAAATTAGGTGGGCACAAGGTCAAACATTGTCTCAGTTCTATGTAGTTTTTGTGGCTTGGAAACTTCTGTTAGAGGCATCGTATTTTTCCTAACACTTACCTAAAAGGACATACCTAAGGTTTGGAAATCAGTAGAGAACATCCATTCCTGAGAAATTTCCAGTACTCTGTGGTTCTGGTCAAGATGGTCAAAAGCACTGTGCCATATACCCTCTTGGTCTGGTCCCAGGCTGAGTAGAGGATCCCTGAGATCCAGGTTCAGATACTGATTAACCACAGGCTCTGGGTAAAGCACGTAAGTGCCTGGGTTTCAGTTTCCATCTCTGTGACGTGTCAACATCAATTCAGCCCAGTGGAGAAGAGGTTGTCTGTCCCACAGAGTGAGGCCAGACTGCCACTTTTGTGACCCATTTTAGTCAATTAGTGAATTATTGGTTCTTTAAGATCCTTGTCAGAAATGAGGCCAATCATTTCTGTTTTTTTACGAATGAGCAATATTTGCAGGACAGGTTCTGCTTCTGTTTCACCGAGCCTCTGCTGACCGTCTATATAACTCTAAAAGTTATCAAGACCTGTAACTTCACTTCTTTCATCTTTTCAGGAACAATTTCTATAGTTTTTTTCCCCCTTTCCTCGTAAGCCAAATATTAGATGCCCGTTGCTCACACGTATTATTTAAATAAAAACACAAATTGCATTTAATATTAACAATTGGAAAAGTGTCTTTGAAAGGTAGTGAAAGCGCTTGGATAGTCCTCAAAGAATTAAGTTAAATATAATAATTTTTTCTTGGCCCCAAACTGTATTATTTCATGACCAAACATTATTTGTCAGAAATAAGAATCTAATACAAATGTCTTAAATGCATTTAGCTTGCTGCAATATTATTTAAGATTAAGAGAACAAAATGGATGTATTTTGTATTCATTTTTTATTTTATATGTTTATATTTTATATGTTAAAGTAAGCATTTTAGTGGCATGTAAGAGAATAAGAAACAATGTTGCCATGGTTATCTGTATGAGGAAAATATTAAAATGGAAAATACCAGATAGTTATAATAAGTCATGCATATCTTATGGAGATAAATATGAAAAATTAAGAGATTTATTTTAAATAATAGAATCCACTCCTTTGGATCAATTATCACTGTCATATACTGGCACTTTCAGTAACTACATAGTAATAACCAGCTATACTGGTCAGACTTTGCCATTTGGAGAATATAGCACCTATCCAATAGTCCCTGATGGGAGAAATTCTTAGAAATTTTAGAAGAGAACTATTATAAAGCGAAGCCGGTATCTAAATATATTTAAAATGATGTAACTTAACCCCTGGTGATTTTAGAAAATTAAGAAGACAAAATGTCTTATTAAACTATATTATGGGGTCAACCCATTCAAAATAGTAGCATGAAAAAGCTACTTAGAAGAATGCAGTTTTTGTCCTTAAAATTGAAACACCCTAAGTGTAGATGTATGAATTGTATCGTGCTATGAGGCTCAAAAAACTTAGGTCAAATTCACAGGGGCGTGGGGGTCTGGCTTGCTAGGGGCCAATCATCTCCCTATTTGGAAAAATGACTTATAGAGTTTTTGTAAGGTTGGGTTGCATGCAGTTGTTGGATGGAAGATTCAGGAACTAGAAGGATAGAAAAGGGGATGACATATCACATGGTCTGCATTATATAGTGAATAGATGGGTGGGAAAAATCAGAAAAGACATTATATGGCCCCTTTGATCAGGAGTCAGCAACCTCCCCTGTACAGGGTCACATAGTAAATATCTTTGATTTTATAGACCATTACAGTTTCTGATGTAACTACTCCGCTCTGTTATGTAGCGTAGACAATATGGAAACGAATAAACACTACTTTATTCTAATATAACTCTATTTATGGGCACTGAAATTTCATTTTTGTGTGCCATGAAGTATTCTCTTGAGTTGCTTTCAACTATTTAAAGAAGTAAAATCATTGTCAGTTGGTGGACCATGCAAAAACAGGCAGTAAGCCAGTTTTGGCCTACAGGCCATGGTTGCCAGCCGTGGTTGCCTTAGATGAATGGATGGTTTTTTGCCTGGATGGAAAAAGAAGACTTGGAAGCAAAGTTGTTGCCTGGGGAGCATCCACATGCCACATCTCGATGCTTGCGGTGAATACGGCCAGGGCAGGTCACACCCAGTTCTGTTTTGACCAGCACTCAAGGACACTGTGAGTACAGGGCAGTGGCAAACAGTGAAAAAACAGCTCTTTTGAACTATAAAGACCGGTTTGGTGTGTAGGTCTTCATAGTCCATGTCTGTCTTCTCCAAAAGCCTGGAGACTCAGGGAAAGCAAGGGCTCTGTCAGTCCCATTTCCTGCTCTCGCCAGTGCTCATCCCCACGCCTGGTGCAGAGCAACAATCCTTACATATTAGATGAACTGAACTGAATAGAGATTTCACAGGGACCCTAGGAGGGTCCAATCTATTCCAAATGAATCAGGTCTGCTGCTTCATGATAAGGATTCTGACGTGGAAAGAAAAAAATAAAATACTACAAAGAGATATGGCAGACACTTCTACTTATTTACTTCACTAGTGAAAATGTCACACGACAGCTTTGAGTGACTTTGACAGCTAACTAAGAAGGCAATGATACGTTATGTAAATGCAGCTCTATGTATTTTTAATGGAACTTCATGAAGTTGCTGAGTCTATATAAAGTTTTCCGTAAACTTTAGCTGATATATAAAGAACAACACCAGAATGAGGCCTAATGAAATGTGTCTGCTTCAGCTGGAGCACAGAAGCTCAGCCCGTTCTCCGCCCCTGAATCAAATCAGGAGCAGATGGTAATTGGGACCAGATGAAATTTCAAAGGGAAGAGATGCAGGACATTCCAAAGAGCACACTAAACTTTTTTCCACAAAGACTAATGTTAATAATACAGACATCGTATTCACTGAACTTACACACGCTGCAACTGAATTACCTCGAAAGTGAAGCAATTCATTTTTACAGATTGACATCATTAAGTATTTGGGGAAAAATTAATAGCAATCGGTAACTTCATAGGTATTTTTTGTTGTGTTTTCACATGTTTCATTTTACGAGAACCACTCCTTGTAAAAGGAATAGTCCTTTTATATTTTGCTTTTCTTTACTCATAGTAATCCATTAGTTTCAGGAAAAATGAACAAAGCCAGCAAACAAAACAAAACAAAAATGCAAAAACTTTCTGAAAAATATAAACAGTTAAGCTGACCTAAAATTTTCTGTCATATATTCTATTTTTCCTGCTATATAATCCTGGCACATTCTTTAAACAAATAAAAACTCAGATATTTAGGTGATAATTCTCTCAACTTCAGTACAATCCTGAAACAGACTTTTTGAACTTTAGAACACAGTGTTTGACAGCTATTTATCAGAGGGGAGGAGCCACATGAAAAGGTATTCTTCCTTATTTGTCCCCTGAGGTCCCCACTCACTTACTCTAGTAGTGGCTCTAACCACCAGCCATCAGCCATGCCAGGGAGATCATGTCTGCTGCGGATTAATCACACTGAGTGGAAATCACTGAAGATTACTACTTTCCATATTAAACAGATTAGCAGGAAAAGCAAGTCCTGAGCATGAAGTAGTCAGGGGGTAATGATTTAGGGGACAAGTTAGTTAGATATAAGAGAATACCAGTGTCACTGTCCTCAACAATCTTTAGGCGCTACACTTAATGCAGTGACCCAGCCAACTGGATTACCTTTTTCTTCTGGACACATGCCTTCTGCTTTCTTGCCTTCAGGCTTTTATTCATGTCATGCTCTTGTCTATTCCCTAAAACCAATGACTCCTTGCCTTCATTGGGACCTCAGCAGCCAAGTCTGTGGTATCTCAGTCCACAGCAGTTATCAGTTTAACACAGAGGTTACCAACTTAGCTGCATCCAGAGGCCAAGATCGTAATGAATGAGCTGGGCTGGGTGTAACAAGGTGTCCCCTTACATGGAGCCTCAATGTCGCACAAATGTGTCTCATCTAAATAGAGGTGCTTCCTTTCTGACCCACTCATGTGTGCCAACATGGGACTATGGGCCCAATGTTGCCATGACGTCAATGTGAAAATTTCTAATTTGTAGGTGTTGGACCTTATAAATGTAAATTATCAAATATGTGTACGGCACATCCTTGGCCTGAGGGCAACCAGATTGGAATCTCTTTCTAAACATTCATTTGATAAATTCATTTATATGTGATACTCTGAGTATTTTACATTCACTATATGAGCATCAGAGGTTTTATTTAAATAGGTCATAGTTTGATAATACTTTTTGTTCTTTATACAAATAGAACACAGATTTCTTTAGATTGGGACTATATCATGTACATTTTTAGTTCAGAATCAACAAAGTAATTTATACATAAAACTGTTTAATAAGTGATCATTTGGTTGATAAGCTAATTAAATTTTTAAAAGAAAGTGAAAATTAAGTTATCATAGCCAAGTATTAAAGGGGTAATATCGAAATGGAATAATAGAAAATTGTCAATAAAAATGTCTTGAGAAATATTATTCAGCCATAAAAAGAAAGAAATCTTGCCATTTTCAATAACATGGATAGAGCTAGAGAGTATAATACTAAGCAAAGCCAGTCAGAGAAAGGTAAATATCATATTATCTCATATGTGGAATTTATGAAACAAAACAAATGAGGAAAGAAAAAAAAAGAGACAAATCAAGAAACAGACTCTTAACTAACTATAAAGAACAAACTGATGATTACCAGAGAGGAGGTGGGTGGAGAGATGAGGGAAATAGGGGACAGGGATTAAAGAGTACACTTATTATGATGAAAAAAATAAAATAGAGCACCTGAGTCGCTCAGTCAGTTGAATGTCTGACTCTTGCTTTTGGCTCAGGTGGTGATCCCAGGGTCAAGAGACTGAGCCCCATGTCAGGCTCCACACTGAGCGTGGAGCCTGCTTGAAGTTCTTTCTCTGTCTCTGTACCTCCCCTACTTGTGTTCCGTGCCCTCAAATAAATAAATTATAAAATGGAAAAAATAAAGATACAATACGATTGAATACTACATGGCAATGAGAAAGAATGAAATCTGGCCATGTGTAGCAACATGGATGGACCTTGAGGGTGTTATGCTGAGCGAAATAAGTCAGGCAGAGAAGGACAAATATNAGATACAAATAATCCTATAAGGTAGACATTAATGAAATAACATGCATTGTAGGTTATTTAAAATATTATAATTGTTCATAAAATTTTAGAGATTTTAATGATTAATACAGATTTATTCATGTCTACAGTAGATTAACATGACATACAGATGAAAGAGACACAGGAGGCTCATGGAAGGCAGAGTTGAAAATGTGAATGAATTTCTTACCTAGTTAAGAATTTCTCAGAAAGTTGGACAAAATGCAAAGAGTGAAAGCATGGAAGACAGAGAAGTCCTAACCCATCTGCTATGCACTTATTTCAATGGAGCAGATCTAGAAAAATTATTAAAGTAACTATTGCTTGATAAGCACCAGGTTTAAGACAAACTATTTGGCTTTACAGCTTCAACAATTATCATCTTATTAAATATCATTTGCTTAACACTCACAGAACTTTGCTTTTAGCAAGATAATCCCAAAAGGACAGAGTAAAATACCCTGCAAATGGATGCAGATACTTAATTGGCTTCATATTATCAGAATCTAGAAATCTGATTCTTTTTTAAGTATTGAAAGTTAAGAGGATTTTTGCTGAAAGGTTTAGTTAGGCATGGTCATAGTTCCCAAAAGTTTTCTTACACAATTGTACATTTCTCCAAAAAACAAACAAACAAGAGGCACCTGGGTGGCTCAGTTGGTTAAGCACCTGACTCTTGGTTTCGGCTCAGGTCATGATCTTGCGGTTTCTGAGTTCAAGCCCCACGTGGGGCTCTGTACTGACTGCACTCTCTCTCTGCCCCTCACCCAATCATGTGCACGTGCATGCTCTCTCGCACTCTCTCTTTCTCAAAATAAATAAATGAACTTAAAAACAAACAAATAATAGTTCTGGCTTTTCGAGTGAGCGCACAATATTGGTTAAAATGTCTTTTTGTTGCTATTTTGTTCTGTTTAGGCTTAATAACAAACAAGGTGTTAACCAGAAAAGAAATATGTATCTTAAGAGAAACACTAGCCCAAAAGACGCATTTGCTACAAGGCTCAGATGAGATGTGGGATCTGAAAACTCTTTATAAACTGCAGAGAACTATATAGATGTTAACCATGTTATTATGATAAAACAAATACACAGAAACCTTTGTACTTCTATAGCAAAAACAATGACACTTTTATTTGCTCACCCATTAATGGTTGATACCTGTGAATATTTCTGATGTATGGTTGGTAGTTTGACACAAAAAAGAAATACCTGAGTAAAGTGCTTTTCAATTCTTTAGGATTTCTTCCCTGTGTGTTAATTTCCTTTCAAAACAAGCCTGTGTTTTAGTTTCAGGAAGCCCATAAATTTGAGCAGGACAAAGAGAAATAATCTGAGAAGAAATAAACTAAGAAATTCCAAGGCAGAGCTTGTTACTTCTCTTTGTTTACTCTGGTAGCATAGCTCCCTTGAGACAAAAGTTTTTAAATGAAAACTTGTTCCAAATGAATAACTTCTTAAGACAAAGAAATAATTAAAGTTGTTTGAATGAAAACCAGTTTTATACTATTGTAATGATGGGGAAAATACAGAAAATGGGCTTTTTAAAAAATGTCCTGGGAAGTTTTATATACACTCATTTGAAAAAGAACACAGTGCAAATAAAATGTTATTATGTTTATGTCAAGAAGCAAGAATTCTTTCTGACCTCGATGGGATGGTCAAAGAGGGATGTCAAAGAGGGAGTTCTGTTTGCAGTGAAAGGTAGGTCGTTTATAAGATCACTTTCCAGTACACTGTTACATTTTAGAGGACATCATTATGCTCTAATTGATTCTTTTTCTCCCCAACAAGGGGCCTTCTTATGTCTGAAAGGAATACAGTAGAGGGACCCGGGGTTAACTCAAGCCTTTGTTTTCACATTCCTACTTGTGTTCCGAATGATGGGCTTGCCTCTGCCCTTGGCATCCAAGCAAGCCAAATCCTGACTGCCAAATCCAAGTGAGAAACAGTCAGCAGATTAAAAAGAAAGTGGCACGAAACCCTCCCATCAGTAACCAAGAGTAGAGACAACAGGGAAAGAAAGTGTCTCTGGGAGCAGATCTGGTTGGCCAAGAAGGGACTGAGAGATTCGAGGTCTCTTTGCTACGTGGTCAGTCGTGGGCTTTGCTCTGTGAGTCTCCCTCTCTCTCTCTCTTGCATTTCCCAGTGGATTTAAGATGTGAAAAATATTTACAAAAACCAAAATGATGTTTGGGACCAATATTTTGCCTTTGATACACAAGTTCATTCAACTGTCTGGGTTACTTACAATTTGTTTGCGAAAGAAAGAGGTTAAGAAAAGAAAATTTTTAACTCAAGAATACCTTTAAGAGGGAAGGGAAACTTTCAGTTACAGATTCTTCTGATGAAGTCCAGCAGAACTGACAACCATTTCTGAGGTTTATTAGCTTTGCTGGTGACGTTGATAAGTTGCCAATATCTGAGGAATAAATTTGTTATAACTTTTGGAGTGTGAGGAATTCGGGTCAACTATACTTTCTATAACTAATCATCTGGCTTGGTAGCTTCCATTCTGGTCCTTTGGCTCTCATCTCAGCTGCCTTCAGCCTCCACCCTGGGAGCCCATGGGAACTTCTAAAGGCCAAAGGAAAAAAAAAAATTAGCAAGGAATGGGGAAATGTGGAGTATTCTAGGCAGAAGCAGCTAAGAGAATAAGAGGACTTTAATAACCCCAGTGCTATACCTTTTCAAATCATCCTAAATGCTAACATTTATATAAAACAAATATGAAGCTTTGACCCTATTCTCCTGCTAGAAAGTTACCATTGACAGCAGAACAGAGTCCAAAATGGAATTTCCAGGTTCTGCTTTAATCCATTGTTTTTATGTTAAATAAATGTTCATTGTATTGACCACCTATTTATAAATTATATAAGCTCTTTGAGCCTAAATATACTCATTAGTAAAATAGGAAGAAAGAAAAGTTGGCATATTTCCTATCTATATGATGCCTTCTGAATTCGTTGAGTCAAAATAGCTTGACTAAGCAATGTAGGATACAATTAGGCCAGATTCAATATTATTCAGACAAAATATATGTTCTAAGGCCAAAAAAAGCTCATGATAATAATGAAAAAGAGAAGCCCATTTTATTTTTAAAAAAATTTTAATGTTTATTTTTGAGAGAGAGAGACAGAGCATGAGCAGGGCAGGGAGAGAGAGAGAAGGAGACAGGCTCCAGGCTATAAACTGTCAGCACAAAGCCCATGCGGGGCTCAAACTCACAAACCTGAGCTGAACTCATCATGACCTGAGCTGAAGTCTGATGCTTAACTGACTGAGTCACCCAGGAGCCCCAAGAAGAAGCCCACATTATTTTATTTTTTTTAATTTTTTTTTTAAATGTTTTATTTATTTCTAGGAGAGAGATAGCATGAGTAGGGGAGGGTCAGAGAGAGAGGGAGTCACAGACTCTGAAACAGGCTCCAGGCTCTGAGCTGGCAGTCAGCACAGAGCCCGACACGGGGCTCGAACCCACGAACCGTGAGATCATGACCTAAGCGAAAGTCGGACGCTTAACCGACTAAGCCACCCAGGCACCCCGAGAAGAAGCCCATTTTAAAAGAGCTCTGATACAATGTTCAGTGCATGATCTTTGAGGTTCTAAGATTTGAAGCACTAAACACATAAAGCCTCCAACCTATGTTTCTTTTATTTAAATGATCTTAATGGAATATTTATTAAGACCAACAGAAAAAAACTAATTTGCACTAACTATAGGAAGCCCTGGAGACCGGCGGGCAGCACCTACTCAATGTACAACCCCAGACACCCAGGGTCTGTTGGTTAATGTATCCCAGACACATCTTCTCAGATAGCAGATTGTACAACAGGGTCCTGTAAATCTTCAGGACCCATCTGCCCCTCTTTTAACAGACCTGGGTCACAGTCAAAGTGACCATTTAGAATTGCAGTTTTATTCCATGATCTCACTCTCATATAGCCCTATTTTTATTTAGTTGTTTAGTTTTACTCTTTTTTTTCTTTTAGATTTCAAACACACAGCTTTTAAATCAATTTTTAACGTTGGAAGTTTTTAATAAGGGTCATAAATTTAAAGGCTTTAATCACATATGTACCATATTTATAGGATTTCTCAAGGTCTATTTCTTTTTCATTTTCTTTGTTATCTGTTAGGATTTAGTTGGCCTTCCTATCTTGTAGATTTCATAGATATAAAGTAAGGAATGCGTTCTGGGCTGCCCAGAGCTATAACTTTTCCACATAGTCAACAGAAATAACTCAAAAGGCAAACTAAATAATCTTTTTCTAAAAACTGAAGTATAATTGACATACAGCTTACATTAGTTTCAGGTGTATGACAAAGTGACTCAACAACTCTCTAAGTTATGCTGTGTTCACCACAAGTGTAGCTATTGTCACAATACACTGCTGTTAAAACACATTGACTATATTCCCTATGCTGTACCTTTCATCCCATGGCTTATCCATTCCATAACTGGAAGTCTGTACCTCACCCTCCCCTTCACCCATTTTGCCCATCTCCCCAACACCCTTCCCTCTGGCAGCCACCAGTTGTTCTTGGTATTTATGGGTCCTTTCTTTTTTTGGTTGGTTGGTTGGTTTTTTTAGATTCCACTTATAAATGAAATCACATGGTATTTGTCTTTCTCTGTCTGACTTGTTTCACTCAGCCTCATATTCTCTAGATACATCCATGTTGTTAGAAATGGCAGGATCTGTTGGTGGGAATGTAAACTGGTACAGCCCATCTGGAAAACAGTNGCAGGATCTTATTCATTTATGGCTGAGTGATATTACACTATATATATTACACACACACACACACACACACACACACACCACATTAGCATTATCTATTCCTCTATCAGTGGATATTTCAATTGTTTCCATATCTTAGCTATTGTAGATAATGCTGCAATAAACATAGAGGAGCATAGATCTTCTCAAATTAGTGTTTTTGTTTTCTCTGGGTAAATACGCAATAATGTAATTACTGGATCATATGGTATTTCTATTTGTAAGTTTTTGAGGAATCTCCATAGTGTTTCCCCCCAGTGGCAAAATAAACTGGAACCATCTTTTTTCAGTTTTTTGATGTTAGGAAGTAACTATGACATAATGAACTAAAAGCATATTTTCTCAAAATAATCTTGATTTCAAAAATGTCTACTGGACAAACACTCTCAATGTGTCATTCAAGCATGAACCTAACAGGATTTAGTTAGTAGGAAACCTTGGACTGGTTAAAACTGGTTTTAAAAACTGTTTAAAACCATGTTTGCAAGCTGGGATTCATAGACCTCTAGGGGATACACAGCCATGTGTGGGAGGAACAAATACTCAAAATAGTAAGGGAATCAATTTCCAAGTCCTCCCCTTAGGCAGGCTTCCCTAAAACTCACTTGTCTCTGAACTTGGTTGAAAGCATTCAGGCACGGCTGGCGTCATGGGTGTGTGTGATCCCTGCAGGAGCATGGGGCCCTGCCCTGGGCTTAGTGTTCTGCTATGATGACCTTAAAATTCTTAATCACTTTTTAAGAAGAGCCCTGCATTTTTTATTTTGCAGTAGAGCCCACAAACCCTGTAGCTCATCTCGCATTCTGTCACCACTCTTGCTCTACTTTATGGCCACTCCTTTCCCCAAAGCGTTTCTTCCACTTTAGGAAAGCTGTACCTTCACTTACCAGTCTTACTATTACATTGTCCTGGAGAAGCGAGGAGGTGGAGGATGTAAAAACCCTCTGGCAGCAAATAAAGGGACACTTTGAAAAATTGATGAAAGCCTTGGTAGGACATCCTGTTTTTCTCTGCTTTACACATATCTCCTTAGGATTAAATTTTGATGTTAAAAATTCGGGATCTTGTCATTTGTGTAAATGTTCTGACTGCTAGAGTAATGAGAATTTTTATTCTTGCCCTCATTTTATCCTTGGACTGCCTCCAAAAAATGCAGTGCTCTGGAGGGAGGGTCCCACATGGGCAAAGCCAAGCAAACAGTAAGAAATGCTAAAGTGGCAGCACCCAATTCCATCTAGGTCACCGGTCCTAGGCAAGGCTGTGAGCCTTTTCCATCCACCACGCCAGCCCCCCATGGACCTGCCCACACCTAACCTTCTTACCCAGCTGTTCTGGAATTCAAATTCACAGTTAAGACCCTTGCCTTGAGGTTGAAAACTAACACAATTATTTAAAAGGAAAGATAAAAGTAGACATTTTCAGACAGAAGTTAACTCAAATTTAGTTGATTGGTTCATAACTGGGACTGGATTGGAAAATTAGATTTTTTTAAATGAACTTTTCTTTTTCGAATAGTTTTAGATTTACAGAAAACTGGAGAGAATTCCAAAAGACTCCTCATGAGTTTTCTATTGTTAATTTTCCTATTAACACCTTACATTAATTAGTACTACATTTTTTATAACTAAGAACTAATATTGATACATTCTTATTAACTAAAGTCCATATTTTATTTAGATTTCCTTAGTTTATACTTCGTGTTCTTTTTCTGTTCATCTCATCCAGGATATCACATTGCATTCAGTCATAACTTCTCTTTAGGCTCCTTTTGACTATAACAGTTTTTCAAACTTTCCTTACTTTTGATTACCTGGGCAGTATTGGGGAATACTCGAGTATTTGGTCACATGCCCTGCTATTTGGATTAGTATGACTTTTTTTTTTCAGTAGACTTTATCTTTTTTTATTTTTAGAGCAGTTTAATGTTCACAGCAAAGCTGAGTGTGACCCCCTGCTGCCACACACGCACAGCGTCCCCTGGCTATCAACACCCCCCACCAGAGTGGCACATTTGTGACAACTGATGAGCCTACACTGACACATCATTGTCATTCAAAGTCCATCATTTGCATTAGAGTTCACTTTTGATATTTTACATTCTATGTGTTTGAACAGCAACTAGGTATTACAGGGACGTTTCCCATAATTGAATGAAATGTACCTTCAGGTCCAGTGCTTTTTACTAAAAATCAATTATTGAGCAGGTATTAAATGCCAGACATTATTCGAAGAGTTTGAAATACATTAATAATCAGGACAAAAAAAAAAAGACCAAGGTTACAGCCCTCACATTTTGGGGAAGACAGACTAAATAAGTACATTATGTTGTCTGTTAGAAAGTGGTAAGTGATTGAAAAACAAAAAAAATAAAAGGTAAAGTAGAATAAAGGTGAATTCAGAGTGCAAGTTGAGAGGGAGTTGGAATATTTAACAAGGTTATAGGCCTCACTCAGATGGTTTCACATATACATACAAAAATTTCTTTAAAATATTATTTTGGCAAAAATACACTTAAATGAATAACATTGTCACAATGATTGCTGAACACGTTGTGTTAAATGAGATGCCTCTAAGTGAAGAGGACAGTCCTAATTAATAGTCATTTCTGAAGTCTTATTAATGACCTTGTTCGTATACTTCCCAGGAGAGGAACACCTTTGCTGTGTAACAAAACTTTTGCAGATAAGGTGTTTTCCAACTTTCAAACAAATTTGAAGAAAATCTAATTGAACAGCAGTTTGATAAAGTATGGAAGTGTTGAATCACTAAATTGTATACCTGAAATTAATACTGCACTGTATGTTAACTAATTGGAATTTAAATGAAAAAAGTATTAATATATACATTTTGATGCTATTTTTTGGCATATAACTCAGAAGTAGGGCAAAGAATTGACTCACATTGCCATACCAAACTCTATTTCTATTTAGTTGTTGATGTGAACAATGTTTCATACATATCTATCTATCTATCTATATCTATCTACCTGTCATCTATCTGATGTATAAAATCCATCATCTTCTTATATCTATAAAAATTAAAAAAAGGACAGAGTTATGTTGAATCTTATTTTATGCTAAAATAATACTTCTTCATAGATACATGAACTAGCTAAAAAAATAGCTTAATTCATGTCATTAAAACTTCACTCTAAATTTTACTATTTATATTTAATAATTATAAAAACTTATAAATACATTGGTAGCTTTGATTAATTTAATAATAATGATAATTGTAGGGTTAAGTTAATCTGAAAACATGTATAATGTTTAAGGTAATTAAAAATAATATTTCAGTTTATGTATATGTCTCTGTTATGAAAGGCAAGAAAGATCATCAATAAAAGGATTATGAAGTTATAAAATCATATTCATTAGCATTAAATTCTGTGGAAAGTGGAATGGAAATGGAAACTCAGAGAGTAAAGAAAGAAAAAGAGACAATTTCTAACAGTTAAAGAAGAGCTATTTCATATGTTTTTATAATAGACAATGATGGCTATCAGATTGCTCTGTTTTTTATATTCCATTGCGTACATCTGGAAGAGTCATAGAACACTATTTTATGACAATATTTATAGTTGCTGTACATTATACTACATCCAATTATTTATACTTACGTTGGAAAATTTTCAATATTAAACATGAGAGAGGGCACAGTTTTTCAAAATTATTTAGGAATAATCTCAGCAAATACTTGCAGACACCATAGCACTGGCCCAGACCTCCTCTATGTTTTCATAAAAACTTTTCCTTTCTTGGGTTCTTTGATGTTGCATCATCTGTCTCCCAACATCTCTGAACTTTATCTTCCTATTTACTTACTTCTCTTCCCTGTATAATTCCTAAATCATGAATACAAGCCTCTTTCCTCAGGCTTCTCACACTATTATTTCACAGTCACTGTCAAAATAATCTATTTCCTTTACTCTTTCATTCTGACCTCTCTGTAGATGGGTCCTAAACATAAATGATGGTGGCACCAGCCTTTGTCCTGTACTGCGATGCCTCACTGCCAACAGCGTGCTGGCATTGGTATCTCAAACTTAAGGGGCGCTATCTCCTCTTCCTTAAACAAAATCATTCCTTCCGCCTCATTTATTGAAATAGTTTTGCTAGAATTCTGTCAGCAACACTACTTAAAACTTGGTTTAATTTCCTTACTCTTCTACACCTCTCCCAACATTGATTCTTGTTTTTAAAAAGCTCTGAGTATTTATGTTTGGCAAAAAAAGTATATGTACAGTGAGAGAGGTGGCTCAATAATTGAATATTACTCCTTTCTTTAATCAATGAAATCTAATTAGGAGGTGGCTTCATAATCAATGAGTGGTTGCTATGTTTAGCAACATCTAAACACAAAGCATCTGGATTTAATACTTTTGTGAAAATGAAATCCCTTCTAATTATTCATTCTATAGTAAAATATTGATGAAGTGGAACCCATCTCCCAAGTCTCTCACATCCATAGAATTATTTGTTGAAGTTCAAATTTAAAAGACCGTGATAAATAAAAAACATCTTATTTAGAAAAAAACAAATATTTCTTTTAAAACAATTTCCTATAACTCCTTCACTATGAAGATATGGAAGGTGTTCATAAAACACTGTGAAAACAAAATTCCAATTATCAATATGTGCACTTGAAATAACCTTATAAAGATAGCAAAGTATATTGTATATTTGTCACTGCTTTGAAATAAAAAAAATTCCTTGATGAATACTGTATTTACCAGAAAATAAAATTACTCAAAACACATCTTATCCCTAACCAGGAGAATTAACAAGGCTTTGTTAGTTTGTTTCCAAATGTATAGAGAATTAACTATTACATACCAAAGTAACTACCACTTAGAATTATTCAAAGGGGTTACTTTTTTTTTCAAAAATATAGAGAAAAATTAAGGTTTTTGAAATTAAGAAGTGTATATTATAAGAAAGAATACTGAATGAAATGTCCTTCTAAATTAAAACTGAAGCAGGGGGTGCCTAGGTGGCTCAGTCTGACTTCCGCTTGGCTCAGGTTCTCAGAGCCTGGAACCTGCTTCCTATTCCATGTCTCCCTCTTTCTCTGCCCCTCCTGTTCACATGCTCTGTCTCTGTCTCTGTCTCTCAAAAATAAATAAACATTAAAAAATTTTTATAAAAAATAAACAATTTTTTAAATGTTTATTTAGTTTTGAGAGACAGAGAGAGATAAAGACAGAGACAGAAACAGACTGTGAGCAGGGGAGAAGTGGAGAGAGAGGGAGACACAGAATCCGAGTCAGGCTCCAGGCCTTGAGCTGTCAGCACAAAACCCGATGGGGGCTTGAACTCACAAGCTATGAGATCACGACCTCAGCCAAAGTCAGACGCTTAACTGATTGAGCCACCCAGGTGCCCCTAAATTTGTTTTTAATTGTAACCAAAGGGATATAAGATATATACTGCAAAATTATATGGTCAAAAATCATGCCTGAACTTAACAAGATTAAATACAGTTCTTATTATTAGACACATGCATTCAAATCCCTTATTTTATGGCGTTATTTATGCTATATTTTTTGTAAAGAATAGATAGAATATAGACTGCTTTTTCTGGGAAATTTTTAAAATCACATGTAGTAGGAAAAACATGGACTCATAACTGGATAATTTTTACACAACTGGAAAAACCATAAATCTGATGTAGAAATTATACCATCATGGGTATGAAATCATGTAAGTAGCTTTTCATTCTAAAATATCTAAAAAAGAATTAATTTATTGAATCAGAAAACCAAGTGCTTTTACTTTTTCAGTTTATAAACTGACTAAATTTATGTTTGTACCTATAGTTTCTCAGATATGGACCAGTTTATATAGAGAATATAAAAGTATATTATTTACTTTATTTTAATCACATCCCTAAACTCTGTCATGTAGATTTTAAGCAAAAATAATTCCTTGGTCTTTTATACTAACAGTTAAATTTGAAACTATATCACTTAGTAAAAGGAAATAGTATGTGTTTCATAGAGTAAGATAAAAATTAGTCTACTTCTTTCCTAAACTAAATGCAACTTAACTAAGAACACTCAAATAACTTGATTAAAAAATATCAGAGGATCAATGTTTTGGCCCGTTTTTAAAAATTTCGCTGTGCAGTTGGAGATACTATTATTATTCTTCAAGTTCTGCAATATCTAAAATAATGATAAGGTCTGCTAACTCACCTTCACAAAATTACTAGGAGAATTCACTGAAAACTAATTAGGACATATTGGTATACTGCTTACCTGGAAAGCTAAATAAATTTCCCTAATTTTAGATCAATGTTTGATTGTCAAGGAAATTAGGTCAATTTATGTATCATTATAAAATTGACAACTACGAGCCATCTCTGAGCTGAGTGCTGCCAGTTTCACAGTTTTGCTTTGTATTGGTTCTTTCAATGTGTGCTTCACTTCCCAGTTGTTTGTAAGTTTTGTTTTTATTTTATTGCAAATGCTTTAAATCAGATAATGGTGGAACACCTGGGTAGCTCAGTCGGTTAAACATCTGACTCTTGATTTCAGCTCAGGTCATGATTGATCCCACAGTTTGTGAGTTCGATCCCTGCATCGGACTCTGCACTAACAGTGCAGAGACTGCGTGGGATGCTCTCTCTCCTTCTCTCTCTGTGCCCCTCCCCCACTCACATGTGCTTGCCTGCACTCTCACTCTCTCTCAAAAATAAACAAAAATTTTTTAAAAATTTTAAAAATCAGATAATGGTAATGCTTGAATAAAATTTAACTTGATCATAGTAATTTAAATTGCCAAGTTCATTTTTCATGGTGGAATATTTTATAGAATTTGGGATGATAATCAAAAAATATTTTATTTGGAGGATATGGGGTACATCAGAGGTTTCACATGATAGAGTCTAGTGTTAGCATGCTAAAACAGATATCTGTATGAAAAGAATATGATACAAAAACCATAGTATTGAAAAACATAAAATTTTAGAAGCTAAATGACTTTTTTTGAACTATGTGGAACATATTTGGGTAGTACTTTGATAAATGACTGCAATAAAATATTTTACAATAGTTCCTTCTTAAAACAGGGGTTTCACAGCATAAAAGCAGGTAAGGGGAGAAACTATCATGTACCATTTTTTTAAATGGCTGTCATAAAACTTCCTAGAGTCTCTGACCATGAAAACTTTTTACAGTGGTGTGTTTAATAGATCAAAGAAAGCCAAATAGCTAAATAAATCAGACTGAATAATATATATTTTTCTGATACATAGTGTATATTATATGCACTCTTTCCATAAGTTAATCTTCCATCAACATCCAAAGAGGAATCTTTTAAAGATAGTACACAATCTTTCCATTTCAATAAGATCTCACATGATGAAAAGACTTCCCTTATCGAAGAAATATATAAATGGCATGTGTCGAACAATAATTCAAGCAAAATGATTCATAATTTTAAACACCATTTTTAGCTTTTTAAAAGAGGTATAAATGAGTCCAGAGCAGGAACTACCTACCTGATGGTTACAGAATTGCCCACCCAATTTACAAATCAGGAGAGACCTTATAAAATATCTTGAGCAATCACACATTACATTTCAAAACATGAGGCATGTTACTTTTCGGTAGTAACGTAGGAATGGCCCACTTGAATTGGAAAAGAGTCTGGTAAGGCAGAATTCTTTCATGGTGTCTGTTTTTATGGCAGCCCACTCTGGTCTGTGGAAATTTCACTCAATGGTTGTTTGAGTCTCGATGGACTCAGACATCACTCTTCAACAATACCTGAAGACAAGTGTATGTGCTCGGTGTAGGGAGATGATTTTTAACTCAGGAGTCAATGAAAGGATTACTAGAGAATAAACATAAGTCATTAAATACTAAGTGCATACAGACATGTTCTCAGTATAATCGCAAAGCTCAAATAATAAGCCGTATAATCCCAGTGCTAAATCCAAATTTTTGCAACTAGAAAACTTGATGAAGTCCTTATTATTGGATTAGGAAACATATTTTCATCCCCTATCTGTCCAGAACTTGACTCTGTGGTTTGTTGGTACTTATCTGTCTTGACACTGGTTCATATCTATATTAGAAGCACTTTCTTATAACAGAGCTAAGAAACTCCTTGTACATATTTCTATGTTTGTTCATAATTATACAATGTTCATAAGTCTAAGATTCTCCATCACTTTTTATTTTTGGTAGTTCTAGTTGCTGTTCTTTCTGTTTTGCTACTACACATATCCTTAAAATCCTGGCATGTAAGCAGGTTTCCTACTTTCTCTACATTATTGGATGATACATGACCAAACTTAGCTGTCCAGCTCAGTCCAGCAATCATTCCTGGCCTCTGTCTCTCTCTTTCTTGGTCTAAGGTCTTTTGTGGTCATTTCTGCAGGACCCAAACTCTAAAATGACAAATGAGTATAGTATTATCTCTGGATTTCATGTTTTAAAGCCTGAGTTGTTCTCAGAATGGAGCTGCTCTGGCTAAGAACCCAGAGCATAGAACTCTGGGAGATCTTGAGCTAAAGCCTGGATCAGGCTGAATCGCCTTTTCTGCTGAAGCATGAAGGGATTGAGAAGAAAAACAGAACAAGACAGTAAATGGGAATGGGGTTGGAGTAGAAAACGGAAGGTGGAGCCTGGAGATTGCTTGTATGGGGGTTGTAGCTACTATACCCTTCCAAAGGATACCTTCTGACCTGCTTGTGGATGGGAAGGAGGCAAGAAGGGGACAGAGCATGATTGGACATCAGCTTTATGAGAAGGATACTTGCAAAAATACGCTTCCGTTGAGCCAAAGTCACTGACCCTATGTCATTTCCTTTGTTGAACTATCAAACATCTTTCCTTCTTGTACCAGTTTAGAAATTCCACACTGCACCATCAACAATGGCTCTCCAGGGTTCTCTTTCTGGCTGTTACTATGTGTTTGTGCTTGACCCATGTCTCAGGGACTATGGCTTACAATTGACCACTGAGGTTCAAATACAGTTCACCAGAACTGGGAAAGACTTTTTGAAGATCATTATCAAGGACAGAAGCCAGGGTGGAGAAAATCTTCAAAGCATATTTAAATTCCATGGTTTAGATAATGCGAACTTAATTTCAATCCTTTGGGGATTTGTGAATTTTTATTTGGAAACTCGAACATACAAATTGGAACCTTATTATATTTTCTACTTTCTAACATAGGTGAGACCACAACATGATTTAGCTATTCCTTTACTCATTTCTAGTCATCAATTCTTATCTGGGAAGTGTGTTATTTTCATGAACTTTCTACCCCCAGCTTCACATTCTATTTTACAAAGAGAATGAAAGCCATTAAACATTTATTTTGGTCAACAAGTTGTCACTGAGCACCCAATATGTGTCACAATCTCCTAGGTGTTATGGTGCAATGGTTGGGACATACAGTTACATTACAGCTATGATAAATATGGCCCAGTCTCAGCTAATTGGACATAAAGGAACTTCTAATGGGCTTTCTAGAAAAGATGATCTCCCTTGACAAAAGGCAGGGACACTGAAAAGGGAAAGCTCTTTTAATCCCTTCTCTTTGTCCCTGCTTTGGATTCTGATGCCTGTGAGGATAAGATGGGACCATTTTGCAACCAGCAGGGACAAGATGGAAGATGAAAACCAATTTTCTGATGGTGGTGAAGCAGAAGAATGGAAAGAACCTGGGTCCTTGTGAGCACACTGAAGTCACTGAACTATTGATGATACTGTCTACCTCCAGACATCTGACAGATAGACATTTAATGTTCTTACGATCTACTCCACTCATAGGTTTTCTGTTATTTGCCTCTGGAAGAAGCATCTTGATGGAAAAGATTCCATGGGGGAGTTTAGAAAGGGCACTTACTCCCACCTTCATGGAGAAGTAACATCTATCATGAAACCTGCATCTTGATATTCGATGGAGGGAGAGGTCTGAGTGGGAAGGAGATTCCAGACAGAGGTAGGTGTGCACGGAGAAACTTGGAGGAAGGGAAACTTCAAGTAATTAGTGTGTCAGGGAGAAAAGGAGATGAACAGTCAAATCCAGAGAGATCGTTTCGTTCTTCTGTTTGAATCCCTGCAAGAACTTCCCTATTTCCCTCTTAATAGAAGCTAAAATCCTTAGAATGACTTTGAAGATTTCATGGTCTGGCTCTAGACCCTGCTATGACTCCTGCTTCTACTTCTTTCTATTTTCCTCCCAATCTTTCTTCTGTAGCCATAATGGCCTAATTTCTGTTCTTCAAACATCCTTTGCTTAATCCTGACTCAGGGCCTTTTCACTTGCTGTTCTCTGAACCTGAATATGTTCTCCACACATACTCACGTGGCTTATTCTCTCCTGCTTTCTTCAGATCTCTGCTGAAATATCACCTTCTCAGGGAAGCTGTTCCTGGCCACTCTGTGTAAAAGAGCAACTCCTAATCTGCTCTCCCAGCTCCTCCCTATCCCCTTTAACCTATTATTATTATTATTGTTATTATTATTTGCTACAACCTGTGTCACTATCCTACATGCTGTAAGTTTACATATTTGTTGTCATTCTTTCCCTGTGAGAGCAGGGATTTGTCTGTTTTGTTTCACAATATAGCCCTAGCACCTAGATAAACAGCTTCACGCATAGATCCCTAGCATGCCAACTCTTACCAGGAGGCTCATAGAAAATATTTGTTGACAAAGTACATGAATGAATAATGATAAGCCAAATTATCTAGGTTTTTGTATCCATCATAAAGACACATCAATTGCTTTAACTTGCTTCTCTCCCCTCCCTTTCTGAATGTAACCAACTCTTCTTTAATCCTTTCCTTCTGCGCAGATTGGAGGGGGTGATGGGTATCAGGCCAAAGGAGTAGGTAGGTCCCAAAGTAGTGTCCTGTGGCTGCATAAAACTGTCTGGGTTTCATGCTTTAGCATTTGCAGTAAGAGAGTGATTTTTATCAACTCACATTTTTGAAAGATAATGTTCCCTTCAGTGTAGAGAATAGATTTTGACTGGATAACAGAGTAAGAAAGGAGGCCCGCAAGGAGGCTATTGCAACAATACAAGTGGGAGATTATTAGGATCTCAGCTAAATAACTGACATCTGGAATTGGGTCAACGATGTTGACTGAGACCTGATTGCAAGGGAACCTGTAAAGGATTTAATGTAAGAATAGATGAGGAATATGAAAGGGGGGACTCCAGCTTGGGAATCCTACAGACCTAGCCAGACAGTTCATCAAGAAAGGACAGGTGGAAAGAGAAAGTGCAGTTCTGGAAACTGAACACAGTGGGCTCAGTTTCGGACATGCTGGGTTTGAGGTATCTGTACAGATATGTATAGGCAGTTGGATATGTTGATCTATGTCTCACCAAGAAGCTGCAACTACATCCTAATGGGTGTGTAGAAACAAAAGAATTGCTGAGAGGCTAATAGAAGACTTTCATACAATGAATCTGGGAGGCTGGACAAAGCGCTACACAGAAGTCAAGCAGGATGGATCCTGGAAAGATACTACTGCATTTGACAACCCTAAGAACACTGAGGACATTGGACAAAAACATTTCAGTAGGACATGGACAGAAGCTAGATTCCACTTGGGTGAAGGATAGTAATAGTAATAGTAACCCTAACTGTAACTGTAACCATAACCATAATAGTAATAGTTACATTTTCTGCATATTTACTGGGTGGCAAGACTTGACTCCATCTTCTTTGCATACAAATGCATTGATCTCCACATCTGCTCTATGAGGCGAGTGATGCTATCATCATTTCCATTTCTCTGACGAGGAAAATGAAGCACAGTGAAGATAGTAACATTTGAACATCACACAGCTTAGGAAAAGTAGCAGAATCAGGATTTGAACCAGGCCACTTGTGTTCAGAACCCATCTTAACTACCATGCTCTAATCTTCTCTGGTGAATGACAATAAGCAAGTGAAGACAGTAAGTACAGGTACCTCTTTCAAATACTGAAGATGAAAAAGAGTGAGACAGAAAATGACAGGTAAAAAAGAGGCAGGTCAAAGGGGGAGAAGATGGTGCAGAGGCTATGAGCTCTAAAGTCAGAAAGAGGTGACTCCATCACTTGCTTCCACTGTTATTTCAAGAAATGAACCCATATTCATTATTTTAATTTAGAAAATAGAGATAATTATACCAAAACATTTGAAATGTTGCAGGCATTAACTGGATGATAAATGCTTATTATTTTAAGCCACTGAGTTTTTTTGGAAGTTTGTTACCTAACTTCGTTTTGGCTATAAATAGCTTGTAAGCTCTATCCAAGTTGAGCATTTTATCATTTATCTGCCGAAGCTACCCTGCTTCTTGCTGAATTACTTACGTTTCCATGAAAACCTCCCAGCTGTGCTCTGTCATAGAGAGAAAAGGAACTTTACTCAGAAATGCTTCCCTGATACTACAACATTTGGCCCCCCTTTTTCTATAATTTTTTAATGCTTATTATTTATTATTGAGAGAGAGAGACGGAAAGAGAGACAGAGTGCAAGCAGGGGAGGGTTAGAGAGAGAGGGAGGCACAGAATCTGAAGCAGGCTCTAGACTCTAAGCTGTCACACAGAGCCCAACATGGGGCTCGAACCCACAAACTGTGGGATCATGACCTGAGCCAAAGTCGGATGTTTAACCAACTGAGCCACTCAGGCGCCCCTTGTCCCCTTTGCCCCGTGAAGGTTGGTGGGAGAATTAGATCAACCTAATGGCCATTTGCAGACAATATATTTCTGCCACTCCTTAATTCTATGTAGTTTGAGCTTTCTACTTAACAATTCAATTCAAATGCTTTGACAACTCTCTTTTAGTGGGATAACAGAGCATGGCACAAATCCTCCTGCTGAAACGTCATTAACCAGCCTTTCTTTAGCCTCACACTCTGCAGTCTAAGCAAATGAATAAGAAAGCACTGCCTGCATTTCTGCCCCCCACATGCCATCTATGTGAGTGTATTCAATTGCCCCTGGGTCCTGCTGCCCTCAAGCTCCCTATGTCTGGGAAATTACTAGCAAATAACTAACCCTTTATACTATGGCTGGGTGTAGGGTAGCCACAATCACAGAATGCTCCACTTTGTGAGGCTACGAAGCAGATGGGTAAAGTTGCCTCCCCTCCCCTGACCCAAATCTAAAGTGTTTAAGGCAATGCAACTATTTAAGTAATTGCCTTGGAGCTGCTCTGGTTCCAGGTTTTTCCAATGCTTTGCTACAAGGTAAATGCTATCTTTATACAACATGTATCTAATATAAAGTAGGTGAAATTCTAACTATGCTGTCTCTGTGAAATTCATAATATAGAAATATAAGGTCAGAAAGGTGTCAAAAACTTCTTGGCCAGTATGTGCAATTCTTGGCCATCTTTTGGGGAGCACGGAACAGCTGGAGACTATCTGCTCCATTCTCCTTATACCATCCTTTACCTTTCCTGTCCACGCTGCCATACACCTAACTCCCATTAATTCGCTTAAATATACTTGCACACTGTATATTCAATAATTCGCTTAAATATACTTGCACACTGTATACATTTGTTTCTTGATAGCCTTTCTGCTATCAAGTAATGGTAACTTCATGTGATAGGTGAGAAAAGGAGTTATCACGATTTCTCTTTAAAAACTGGGTTAATAGCTCCCAGTTTGATAGAAAACTTGAGGCTACCATCCTTATTTGGAGACTGTTTTGGGATGGAAAATGACATGTTTTTTATAATGCCTGTTAAAAGACTAGGAAAATCCTGAAACTGAATATTACTACAACATCAAAACTTGGAGGTCGTGCACACGTGCATGCACACACAGACACAGACACACACACACACACACACACACACACCATTAGACCAATCTGGTAGGCGTTTTAAATTTTCTTGGCCTGCCCCAAAGTAGAAGCCCAGTATAATGGTGTACAAGACAGACCAAGATCAAGATCAAGACTTTAGTTTTTCTTTCTCCTTTCTTTTCCTTGAATCTCTTCACTTTTTCTGTTTCACTTGTTGAGTGGTTAGAACAACCCTTCAAGGAGGTGAATAATGAGTGATCTATATTCCTTATTTTCTTACTCCCTGACAGTACTGTCTCCCTCTCTCCCCCTCCCCCTCCCTCAAACAAAGGCGTTTCCTCCCAAAGAACTGCCTCTGCTACTGTTGCGGTTTACTCTCCCTGTCTTGCCTTTTGGAATGTACTGTGAAATGCCAGACAAGATGACTCAGGGAGAAAAGGGGAAAAAAGTTTTCAAGTCTCTTGGTCTCACATGGTGTATGTAATAGAATACTAGTAAGGAGAATTCACTTTGCCAAAGTAACCAGAATAATATGCTGATAATATTTTCCACTATCAAACGCAATACCATGAGGACACATAAATGATGACTACGAGCATGAAAATGTCCTTAATGGTTTAATCTGTGGAAGGAACATGGAAGTGGGGTGTCACAGTCTGGCTAGCAGCTCTGTGCACATTTAGACACTGAAAAAACAATGTGAATTTGGTCTAAGGAATGGAACCAAATGAACAAATATGTACTTAAGAGATCTGTGCTTTTCATTTAGTGAAAATATGCTCTTGATTTCTGTCAATGTACTTGTAAGTGTATCATTTAGTATTTGAACTTTTGCCACTGGTGCAAAGAATCCTCAAGCACGGAAACTCAGCAATTCCAGAAATCCCTTGATCTCAGTCTCCCCGTTTTCATGCTCAAAAACATTTCCCTCTTGGGTGGAGACACAAAAGGGTCCAGGAACAGGGAAAAACAGCAAGGGTTGGAGTTGGAGGGAGGGGTGAAGAAAGATGAAAAGATGAAGAAAATAAGAGTTTCCATAAACAGACCTTGTTTTTAGTAGGCTTTCAACTAAGAAGTACAAAATTACTAGGAACTGAGTTTTATTTTATTTTACTTAATTTTTGCTATATACTAGAGTTGATTTCATGTCTGGAGAAAAACAATGAATGATTAGTTATGTCAAAATTCTACAACTTAATTGCTCTTTGTCGTAAGTACTAAGATTATATTTTTGAAAGGAGGAAGGAATGAATTATTACTAATAATATCACCACAGATTGTATAACTTTTCAAAGTGGTTTTACTACTGGTGATGTTACTTTATCTTTTGTGAAATGTTGTCTTAATCTTCATAGTGTCAAAGCCCTGAAAGAAAATCCTGGAATAATTCGTAGATCGCAGGATAACTTGATTCTTTCCAAGGGATATCCATTCCATGTGAGTGAATGTGGAGTCAGGGACATTCTAACTTACATCCTACCTTAGAGTGTGTTGTTTTCCATTTACTTATTTACAAAATTAGGGAGTTGGACTAAAAGTCTTCCAAGATCACTCTTCCTTTGAAATCCTGTGGTTTTACGAAACTATGATAACCTATGTCCTTACTCTTCCTCCTTCTTTCCACTTTCTTGCCAAGGGATGTATCCTTCTATGTGAAAATATCTAGCTTCTGGAAGTTCCTAGAATAGAATCAGGTTTTTATCCTTAGACAGTACAGCCTCTTATTGCGTAAGTATATTCTTATATATGTGTATATCCTTGTAACTATCGCAAGTTCTTTAGGGATAAATATAAACAATTAAGACATCTACTTTGCCAGTTTCCTGTGAGTATACAAAGCGTGGATTAAAGCTATAATTTTCAAGTGGAAGAGTAAGATCAGATCTAGATAGTTCACTGATAATTTCAAGGCAATATATGAAATCACTTGGAAAACAGGTGAAAAATACCTGTTTCAAGAGAAAACAATAAACAACTCACAGGGGCATACTTGCCAGGTCGTTTGTGATCAGTCTTTTGGGATCATTTTGCAGCAGAGTATGGACACACTGAAACTAGTATCTTCTGCCAAAAGCCACAGCTGACCTTGCTTTGCTGTCTGCTTTTAGTAAAAATGTTTTGTTTTGTTTTCAGAACATGTAGATAGGGAGTCAAACTGGCCAGAGGCTGCAGTTAAATGAAATATGCTACCACCAGAAAAATAACCCAGACCTTCATGTGTTGGCATATATTTCAGCCATGGAAGGGAACCACAGCCTTCAAGCACTCTGGACGCTGCGTATGCCCCAGAGAGGTACCTGTTGAGAAGATAAGGTGAGGCCCCCATGCAGGCATTCTAGCGATAACTCTACATCCCTGTAGTTCTCATTCCTTCTTAAAAGATGAAAAGGGAGCAACTCAGGGAAGTCACATCAATGGTTTGTCAAAAGACGCTTACTAATTAATGACCAAATTGTGACCCCCAGACATAGGCTGGTTTGAAAGCTTTGAAGCAGACTGTGGCAGGATTAATCTGAGTACTTAAATTGAACTCTACACTTCAAGGAAAAATTTAAAGCTATGTTTCCCCTCTAGAGCACTATATTAAACTTAACTTCATATCCAGGTGGCTAATAGGCTTACTTAAATCCACTGGCACTATTTCTTACAGGTTCAAATCATGCACATTGCCTCGAAGAGGAGGACCATGGACTTATCAGAGAAGAGATGGATTACAGGGGAATAGCGTTGGTTTTGAGTCAGACTTGAAGCTGGACTTTGACTCCACTGTTTACATGGGAAAGGCACTTAAACTTCCAAAGCTTCTCCTTTCTCGTACATTTAATGGAAATAACAATTCTACATAGAATTGTAGTGAGATCAAAGGAGTATAGAAAGGATTCAGCACGGTGCCTGGCAGATAATAAATGGTACGTAACTCTTATTGTGATAAATTCTAAATCTGTATAACAAAATAAAGACAAAAAGTGAGATCAAACAAGCCTTTTCTTTAAAGGGAAAGATAGTAAGTATTTTAGGTTTAGATCATACAGTTTCTGCCATAACTACTCAACTTTGTTGTAGCACAAAAATATCATAGATTTAAAAAAAATGAATGTGTGGCTTTGTGCCAATTAAACTTTATTTACAAAAATGGTTAAATACACCAGATTTGGCCCATGGGTATAGTTTGCCCACCCCTGGCATAAAGTGGCAAATAGATTAATTTTAAGAAAATAATACTATAATTATGTGTCTAACAGTCTTCAAATGAATTATATCTAGAGTTAAAGTGCATAGTATATTGATCTCCATAAGTAATTTCCAAATGTCTGGTTTGGTAGGTAAATCACTTTAACTCACAAGTCATCCTTTGTGTGGGATGGCATTTACCACTTTATGACTGTTAATCATTTTTGCTGACTAAATTGCAAATGGAATCACTAGTTCAAATCACATGCCAGTTTGTATCAGGAAAATCTGGGATTTGGAAGATCAGTTTACATCGTTATTTCAGAGCAAACCGAAATCCACTATTGAAATGCCACACAAATTTTCCAATTAAGGGAGCCTTTGGGGATTTGAAGCTTTCTTACTAAATGTAAAATTTGGCAGAGCCCACCCTGGTTGAATACATGAAAGCCTGAGATATTTGAATGATATAGTGCAATTTAAAAAGTTCTATTAATCTTCTGAGTTGCACACAAATATTTTTAACAACTCAGCTCTACTTTTTGGTAATCACTTCACCTTTCATTGCTTGGGAAGTTTTTGTGCTATCATTTATAATTTGATGTGGTCATACAGAATTCATTCCAATCTTGGAGGAAAAAAGTTCAATTGAAAGAAAATTCAAAATTAATTTCATATATATAGTCAGCCAAAAAGGCTAAGTAAAGTTTAAAAATAAATAAAAATAAAATTGCTATGATTCATAATTGACCAATGTAAATTCACAATTGTATTAAACTGATGCCTCATATTCAAATATAAACTTCTTAGAATGAGACCTATACCATGGAGTCTTCGAGGACTTGCGTATTTTAGGGAAACTACTTGGCTTCTCTATTCCAGAGTGGAATCTGATTGAGCCCTGAATTGCTGAGTTTTCTGGCAGAAAGCTATTCTCACATCAAGCAAGAAAAGGAAAATGTTCCCTGAAATATTCCCTGTGATTAAACATAAACTGAGTTGTTCACTTGGAAACTTAATTTGCTTATCAGATCTCCTTTTCTCTGCTTTATGTGATTCAAAGTTTCATTAGTTTTCTTTGTATTACTTTTATATTAGCTCAAGACTCCAAGAGCCTGGGGTAGCTTTCTTACTTTCCTTTGGGCAAACATGTCAGACACAATAAACTAAAAGGAGACCCCTTTTAATAATAGCTTCTAGAATATAATGATTTGAACAATAACACCTGTACTATAGTACACTGCCTATCCCCTCCCTTTAAGCACAAAACTTAACTTAAAGGAGGACTCTATAGGCAACAAGTGTTTTTTGTTTGTTTTTAGCATCAAATTGTGGATTTGTCTCTAAGCCATACTTGCAGAGCAACTAAATCTGTTTTCTTTGGTACATTTCTTTGAGGTGGCTTGTTGGGGCCAAAGGAGATCATGGGGTATCTGTGGGCCCTCAAGCTACCCATTGTCTTCACCATCGTGCTTCGAGCTTCCTCAATTCCCCAAAGTCCATATACTACCTACAGTCTTCTAACGCACAGGCCATATTATGTATGCACAGCACATAGGAAGTGTTGACATTTTTCTATATGCTCCTTACTTTCTGTACTTTAGGGTAAAAGAGAGGATAGAGGAAATTCTATCCCACATAGGAGTTTTTCTGGAAACCTGTCTCTCCTAAAGATGTGCACAGCAGTTATCCAGTTAAAAGCTGACCACACAACAGTCCTCAGGAATATTTACTGAAAATGGAGGGGAGGTATAGCCTGTAGATCAGTTAAATAGGGTTGTGAATTTGATGTGTTTTTTTTGTAACCCTTTTCTAGATTTTCTGGTGACTATAAAATAATATTCTGGAACTGAAATAGTTTAAAAGCAGTCTTCTCTGTAGACATCTTATCTCTCCTTTCCACCTGGAGTGCACCGTATTTAAGATATTCTTTTTCTCTATTACAATACTCCACTCAGAATTCTGGTTACCAGTTGTGTGGTTTTTTTCTTCTTTATCCCATATCAAGTAACTCCGTGACACCAACTAAGTCTTACAATTCAATTCAGTCTGACACTATCTACCTGGAGCTCTATCACATCCCACAGGATCCCAGCCTCACAAGATTGCCCCTTCCTTCGCTTCAGACACCAATGGCAAGTCCAAGCTGTTCAGATCCACTGGCTATAGATCAGGATTCCCCCTATCCCCTCCTTGGGTTGCATTAATTTGCTAGAGCAGCTCGCAGAATTCAGGAAAACAGTTCCCCTACTAGATTACTGATTTGTAATAAAAAGCTATAACTCAGAAATAGCAAGATGGAAGATAAGGGTAGGGCATGGTGTGTGAGAAGGGGCCAAGAGTTTCCATGTTCTCTCTGGGTGCCGCCTTCCTAGCAACCCATGTGCTCACCAACCCAGAAGCTCTCCAAACCCCATTATTTAGGCACAGTTGATTAAATCATTGGTCATTGGTCGTAGATTAGACTCCGAGCCTCTCTCCCTTCCCCAGAGGTCAGAGGGTGGAGTTGAAAGTTCTAACTCTCTAATTGCACAGTTGGTTTCTTTGGCAACAAGTCCCCATCCTGTGGTTATCTAGCAGCTTTCCAATAATCACCACATTAATATAAACACAGATGTGGTTGAAAGAGGTTCATTATGAATAACAAGAGATACCCATTTCACTTCTGTCTCTCTCTGTGCTATTTCAGGAAGTGGGAACAAAGATTAAATATTAAAACAAAAGATGCCTCAGTGTCTTCCATCACTTAGGAAGTTACAAGGAGTTGTGTGCCAGGAACTGTGGATGAAGACCAAAATATATATATATCTTATTATAAATCATAATATCCTAGGTATATTTCTACATTACAGTAAAAATATTATTTGTTAAATTTACATTAGCCATCAAAACTTTAATATCAGTAGATTGATTTATTGTTTTCTTAGAAAACTATAATATCTAACAATGTTAGGATGGCCTTCCCCTTTCCAAATTTTAAGGGCACAGGTTTGTTTCAGTGTGAGATAAGAGAGGTTGTAGGAGGAAGTTGGTTCTGAGAATGGTCCAGTTCTTGTGCTGCAAAAACAGGCACATAAAAATTGATGGTGTATGAGTAAAAATCTCTGTGGGTCTTTGAGAGCGTGCACTGTGAGTGGCCTTGATGTCATCAGTTTTCTTTTGCAATTAGAGATTGGGGTTCTCTCTTTCCCTGCAGATATGAGACTTGATGACACACTTTGCTCTAGCATCAGCAGCAACAGGAAATTTCACCACAGCAAGCAGAAATCAGCAGGCAGGGAAATGGGGGTGCTAACTAGTGGCCAAGGACACTATCATATAGCATGTCTGTAGAGTACATGGTAGATTTTCCAAACCACCGGGAGTAAATGTGAGAGTGTTTTTTGTTTCCAAAGAGAACTTCACAGAATTCCACAGGAAACTACTAATTATGATTCTTTTTTTTTTTAATTTAGAGGCTGGTGGAAGAAGAAATTTTGGTTGNTGTTAAATTTTGTATTATCTAATACATCTCTCGCCAAAGGACTTCTTAAAGCTTTTAGACAATTTACATTGCAAAAGAGTACCTGACACAAGTATAAATATATTATCATTATTACTATTTCTGGATTCTTCTTGCATTTTTAAATGAAGAGAGTATCTTAAATCTTCAATCCTTGATGCAGTTCTTGTTTTCAGAATGTTAGCCAAAAAAGAAAGAAAGAAAGAAAATCACTATAACATAGACTTTAGCAGCTAAATATTAAGTTCTTTTTAAATTTTTAAATGTTATTTATTTTTGACAGAGAGAGAGAACAAGAGCAAGAGTTTGAGAGAGTGAGAGCATGAGAGAGCCTGAGTCAGGGAGGGGCAGAGAGAGAGAAGGAGACATAGAATCTGAAGCAGGTTCCAGGCTTTGAGCTATGAGCATGGAGCCCGACACGGGGCTTGAGCCCATGAACCACAAGATCATGACCGGAGCTGAAGTCAGAGACTTAACCGACTGAACCATCCAGGTGCCCTTTAAATTTCATAATAAAACGTTTAATGGTTTTGGATGAAAATGATTTCAAGTCTATGATTCTTTTGAAGTAAATTCTTACAAAGCAATACTGAATGCTTGAGATTATTTAATCGGCACACACATATTGAAATATTTAAGGACAACACCATACTTATTAAGATATAGTTAGCCGCATCAGAGGATGAAAGAATTTAGTAGCCTTTAAAAAAAATCTAGATTGCCAGTTGTGTTACTTATGCAGACAGTTTCTGCTCTTAGCACTTTGACACATAAAATGCATTAGCGGCTCACTGACAAGGACTGTGGAATAGAATTTCCTTTGCAAACTTCCATCTCAGTCAGCTAAATAATATGAAAGCTATTTGTCATGCCACATAGATTAAACATGAACTGCTTGCAAAATAAATTACCTGTGAGGTCATTTGCAGGCCACGTATGATCCTGGAAAAAAAAATGTGTATATGGAAAGATAATACAAGTCAGTGAAGGGAACAGTTGATATCCTGTTCTAACTAAAAAAAAAACAAAAAAAAAAAACAAAAAAAATAACCCTAACTTTTTTTTCCAAATTGGAAAAAGTGAATAATTAAAAGGTCTTTGCCTTTTTATTCACACTGATCCTGTTTTGTAGGCAGGCACTGTGCAGCGATACCTCCAAATTAGGCTATTTTTACCTAGGCTACCATCTGATGCTCAAGTTTGACATATAAGCAGATGAGAGGTTTTTTCTGTTGATAGCAGATGTTTCTGTGGTCACATTGGCTTTGGTGTTTACTCAAAAATAGAAAACTGAATATCAGGTATGGGTACACACCCAAGCTTGTGATGGAGTATGTTTGTGTGTGTGTTTGCATGTGTATGTATAGAAATTCACCCTGCAGCTAGAATTTTTAAAATTAAAATATAAGGTTTTTGCTGTGCAGGCCATACACAATTTTGCCAGAAATTATTGCAATATTTTTGTGCAAATTTACTTGTGGAAGACGGAGAGCTCCTTGGATATAAGAAGTGTTTTGTCTTTGTATCGCAAGCACCAATAGAGTGGTTAGCTCATAGTAAATATTTAATATATCTTCCTGTGGCCAGAAACTGCCAGTGGGAAACTATATTATAAATGAACCAACTTCCTCGTGGCATCATAATTGAAAAAAATGTATTTGAAGTAAAGATAAAATAATGAAAAGATCTGGATTTGAGTCTTGGCCCCCATAAATCACTCGTCTAACACCTGGAGGTGAGCAATGTATTTTCAATGGAAAAAAGTGGAAGGGAAGAAGTAAAAAGAGTAACTACATAAGAAGAGTAGAGGAGGATTCTTGATTTTTAGGCGATGTTTTTCAGTCATTCAAAAAGCATATTTTAAGTTCTTAGTATATATCAAGCATGGTCTGTAGAACTACAGAAGGAAATTTTCTGTTTTTCTGTTCTTAAGGAGCTTACCTTCTAGTGATTTATATTTATTATATTATATTATAATATATTATATTCCTAGTGCTATACATTTTCATTTTATGCTGTGTTGTATACAGTATACTGGATAATATTGTGTTGATTGAGATCTTAAAAATATATTGACATACACATTATTAAATAGTGATATATATATAATATAATAAGCAGTATGAAAAAAATGAAATTGTTGTAAGGTAGTGGTGCTACCATTTTAGATGAGGTGGTCAGGGAGGTGACATTTGAGCAAACCTTGAATGAAGTATCGCAGTAAGTCATAGAAGAAATAGGGCTAGAGTATTCCAAACAGAGCAAATCTCAAATGAAATGTCTTGAGGAAAGACAGCTTTATTTCTTCCGGAAAAAAATAAGCCTCTCTTGAGTTATATCTACTCTATATGGGTATTCTTCATTAAATCCAACAAGGCATTTCTTTATCTTATGGCATTTGTAGAGTTTTGTATTTTATTGTGATATGGGTATATTTTTATATATTATGGATATGCTTATTTATATATGTGTGTGTTAACAATTCTAAAATGTGTGTTTATTCTTTAACACAATCTAGTTTATTTCTCATTTATATCAATTAATTACTGGGCAGGTAGCCAACCAGATGATTCAGGGATCTAGACTTCTCTATCAGCTCCTCTGAGTCTGTCCAGAAGATGCAGAGAGAGAGATGGCCAGCAAAGAGTTTCAAGGATAATTTCACGGTCTATCTACAATGAGAAATATATTCAATTGGCCAGAAGTAGACATGTGGCCCCAATTAATCTGTACTTATTATCAAACTATGAACTTGACAAGACTATTAATTTCTAATGTAACTGCAATATACTCTAAAATATATTTACTTATAATAACTGAAGCATGCGTTTTTCATCTGGAAAAAAAGTTCAAGAAAGTTTTATTATAAACTTTCAATAATGTTTCAATGTAGCATTTAATCCACACATCTGGTAGATGACCCTCACTAACATTCCACGTTGGGGAGTCAGCATTCAAAGCGGCATTTCTTCCTGGTGTTAAATGTGTAGCCCTCGTCTAGAGCCATGGGTCACCGGGAGGTTTGGCTAGTGAACATAGCACTTTCTGTCTTCTGGTTTATAAACATTATTCAATATTTTGAAGTGAGATCTTTTTTTCCAGAATATTATGGAAATGTGGTATTTTTCAAAGCATTCATCCAAAAGAAACCTAGCTGAAAACTTTGTCTATGACACTATCACCATGTTTCCCAAATTTTGCCTTTATTTTTTTTCTTCAAACTTTTACTTAAAGTCTACTTAGTTAACATACAGTGTAATACTGGCCCAAATTTTGCCTTTAAAAAGCGAATGCGTTTGTGTTACCATGCTCCCTAGGTATAAATTCTCCCCAGGTACTCTCAAGACCAATGGTAGCCAGAAAACTAATGTTCTTCTGAGCAGCTGTGTAAGTTGAGAATGGGCACAACTTCTAGAAACTGGGTAACCATGTATAATTTATCATCCTATAAGACCATAAATTAACATGCAGTTTGTCAACAGCAAAAATTACATATTGTGAAACTTATGTGTATGATATAGATATACAAGGTAGAGAAGAAGTGAGCTAACATAGCAAACATATTCAAAGGGAAAATATGAGTGAACATATAGGGGCAAAGGGACTCAGTAAGGATAGGAAGAAAGGGTGGTATTCAAAAACCTGAATGGGGTGGGACACTGTATCTTTCAGAATCAATGTTAGCTGTGAAGTTGCTGAGTATCACCTCTTCATTTGCTTGACTGGTTAGGCCACCAGCAGGGTCCTGGAGGAAAGGCTGAGTTAGCTGGGTCAATGAAGGGCTCTTGGGGGTAATGGCTATTTATGAATTAATATAGAAGTAATTACACATTTTGACAACCAAAAAGGCAGAACAGTGTACCTCAGTGGGATTTGAGCCATGATATGAGCCAGGCAGTCCTGGCGAACCTTATTAGCAGAAACTGCTCAAGAGTCCTGTTCAGGTATCTGCAATGATATGAATAAACTACAACTGTTTCACTCCTTTCTAGCAATCTGCAAATATTCAAACTTTTAGCAAGAGACTCTGCTGGCCTGGCTTGGAGAAATGTCTATCCAGGGGCTAAAGGAATACAAGGGCACCTAATCTCATCACCTTATATCCAGTGGGGAGAGATTTTTGGAAGTATAATTAGTAAAACAAGGTGGAATTAATACTGTCATCTGGAAAATAATAATAATTTCTTTTTTTATTTTTAAAAAAATATTTATTTTTGAGAGGCAGAGAGAGACACAGCACAAGCAGGGGAGGGGCAGAGAGAGAGGGAGACAGAGAATCTGAAGCAGGCTCCAGGCTCTGAGCTGTCAGCACAGAGACAGACACGGGGCTCAAACTCATGCACCGTGAGATCATGACCTGAGCTGAAGTCGGACTCTCAACTAACTGAGCTACCCAGGTGCCCCATAGTTTTTTTAAAAAGTTTTATTTATTTTTGAGAGACAGAGAGAGACAGAGCATGGATGTAGGAGGAGCAGAGAGAGAGGGAGACACAGAATCCAAAGTAGGCTCCAGTCTCTGAGCTGTCAGAACAGAGCCTGATGCGGGGCTTGAACCCATGGAGTGTGAGATCATGACCTGAGCAAAGTCGGACACTTAACCGACTGAGCCACCCAGGTGCCCCTGCCCCATAATTTCTTTAGTCATTTCTCCATTGTTGAATGATTAAGATGTTTCTAATTTTGTTATTATATTTAACACTGCATGCCATATTATATGTATAATGCGTATTATACATAATTCTATGGAATCTTTGCTCCCATTTCTGATGCTTAAAATTATTTTCCTAGAAATAGTATTACTGTGTAACAATATAAAAACCATGAAATTTTTGAAACATAATGGGAAAATGCCTTTCACAAAGATAATACCAACTTATATTCTGACTAGCAAGATTGAAAGTTCTTTGAAGAGCACTTAATGCTGCATTTAACAAATATATGTAATTATAACAAATATAAGTCAGTAACCATTCCAGTCTCCAGAGATACAGTGATACATCACAGATGTCTCTGCTACCCTAGAGCTTAAATTCTAAATAAACAAGAGCATTTCAGAACTGATGTGTGCTTTGAAGAAAATTAATCAGGGGAAAGAAATGGAAAGTTAGTGTCATGTGCATGTGAAGGACATCAGACAATGTGTTCAGGAAGGTCCTTCCGAGGTCCTTCCTAACCAGTCGGTTAATATTTAAGCTGAGTTCTGAAGTGATAAGAAAAATCTGTCACATGAAGATCAATGGGAAGAGTTTTTTAGATGCGGGGAATAGAAAGTGCAAATGACCTGATGCAGGAAGGATCTTAATATATTTAATGAAGGAAAGAAAGTTTGTGCTGTTGGAGGTGAATAAACCAGGTAAGAGTAGGAAGAGATAAGAGGAACAAGATAAGAGACAGCCAGATAATGCAGTAGCTGCTATGCCAGGGGACCAGGTTTAGATTATATTTAGTTATAGAAGTATTTTAAACAGGACAAGGATATTTTATTAGTTGACTAAGGCTGCCACAACAGAGTACCACAGCCTAGGTACCTTAAACAATAGAAATGTATTTGTTCACAGTTCTGGAGGCTAGAAGGCCTTCAGAGAACCTCCCTCCTTGTCTTATAATTGACCATCTTCTTCAACATTTTCTAGCGGTCTTCTCTCCGTGCCTGTGTCTGACCTAACCTAATCTCCTCTTCTTATAAGGATCCCGTCATATTGGATTAGGAACTACCCACATAATCTTATTTTGCCTTAGTTACTTCTTTAAAGGCCCTGTCTCCAAATACAGTAAGATTCTGAAGTACTAGGGGTTAGGATTTCAACACACTGAATTTAGGGAGACACACCTCAATCTATAATAGGTATATTCTGATTCTCAATTTAAAAAACAAATTCTCTAGTTGCTCTGTGGAAAATAGAGGGCAGGCAAACAGGTATTGGAAGTTAGGGGACAGCTTAGAAAGTGTTTACAAAAGTTTGAGTAAAGGATGATAGAGGCTTGAAGGTTGTAGCAGGAAATGGAAAATGTTGGGCAGGTTTGGGATACCCACAGAGGAAGTAGAGCCAACAGCTCCTGCACAATAAATGTACTACTTATAATAAGCTAAATTGAAGAAGCAAATAGTCATATAGAGACCCAAATATGAAAAAACTTTGTTCTTCACTGATGTNTATATATATATATATATATATATATATATATATATATATATATATGGCATGTTCTGAAAAATATGATTAATTGAATTTTAATAAGTCATTAAGGAAAATGGATCTAGTGGTCCATTAGTTTGAAACATGATGATTTAAACAAGATAGCCTGGTATATTTAATGACGGACTTCCTGAAGTCTTTAAAATACAAAAAAAATTGTACATCATCAAGAAAAGGCTAGTTTTCCCATAGTTATTAATGATCAGTATTGATCATTCCTTTTTTAAAGGAAACAATGGGCAAGATTACAAAAGAACAACAATTTGGGAAACAATTGTCTAATGCCACTTTAAGAATGGATATGGCTATTAGTTTAAAACAGTTTTTATCTTACTAAGTGTGGGGCTTTCCATACCTACTTTACCTAGAAGCTTGTCAATTTGTTTCTGATAATGAACCAGAATTACATTTAGTTACAAAATGGCATAAAAATCCATTGAGTTTACCATGTATCCATTGTTTTCTAACCTACTGATGACAATGTATTATACTAATAAGTTTCATAATATTATACTATCCTTTAACTCCTGGACTAAATTCTTTTTTTTTTAATTTTTTAAAATGTTTTATTTAGTTTTGAGAGAGAGATAGAGACAGCATGAGCCGGGGAGGGTCAGAGAGAGAGGGAGACACAGAATCTGAAGACAGGTTCCAAGCTCTGAGCTAGCTATCAGCACAGAGCCTGACGCAGGGCTCGAACCCACCAACCATGATATCGTGACCTGAGCTGAAATCGGATGCTTAACTAGACTGAGCCATCCAGGCGCCCCTACTCCTGGACTAAATTCTACTTTAATAGAATTAATAGTTCCTTCTATGAACTATAGAAATATGCTAATTAAGTATTCACCTAGATTGTCATATCAACGAGAAAAATTGCTGAAATTTTTGCTTTCTTTGTGCTATTGTCAGCTTTAGGTCTCAGGATAATGCTGATTCAAGTAAATGAAGTGTCGGTCAGACATTGTTTTTAATCCGTTGGAAGAGTTTTTATTAATTTTAAAATTTACAAAGAATGCCCTATGATGGACCTGGAGCTATTTTTATCCATAATTATTTGAAAAACTTTAATAAAAAATTATTTATATGATGTCTATCTGCTATTTCCTTTTTTCTGATTTTGCTACATTTCTCTAAATTTCTCTCATTTTTAGTACTTTTTAAGTAATGTCTCTCTGTTTTACTCCTGTCTTCAAATAAATGAGCAAGGGGTGCCTGGGTGGCTCGGTCGGTTAACGTGTCTGACTTCGACTCGGGTCGTGATCTCACAGCTCATGAGTTCAAGCCCCACGTCAGGCCCTGTGCTGACAGCTCAGAGCCTGGAGCCTGCTTCAGATTCTGTGTCTCCCTCTGTCTGCCGCTCCCCTACTGGCACGCTCTCTCTCTCGAAAGTAAACATGAAAGGAAATTCAAATTAATGAGCAAAACCATTATATGATTTTCCTGACAGTTAACGAATATCTTCTACATTGCTCTACGTATCTCTACATTCTCCTTTCTCCTTTCATATTTTTGTTTCTTCTGTTTCCTATTCTTCTTAATTGTATTATGCTTTCCATTAGTTTTTCTATTGGTTGGTAGTTTTTTCTCAAATAACCACATTGCACTTGGGGTTTATGAAATTTTTTATTTTGTTTGCTTATTTGTCTTATATATTTTTATATATCAAATCTTCCTTTGTCTCCATTTATTTAAGCCATATTACAGACAAAATACAAGTTACAAAAGACAAATGCCTAGTACATTTTTAGGGCAGTCTGAATTTTGAAACTCACTTGTTATTTTCTTTGGCTTTTGATTTTTGCTGTATTAATTATAATATAATCTCTAATGATAATATGTATATAATAGTTTAAATTTTACAAAAGTAATGTTTAAATTTCTGAGAAATAAGCTTTAATCTGTAATTTTTCTAATTATCAAAATAAAGTATAATTTTGACTACAACTCTTATAGCAATACTGTTCAACATCGTATTACTTTTTCCGTCTATCTACTCTCTAACTTAAAGCTATAGGACCTGATGATCATCATTGGGTTATTATTTCATTAAGTATACCTTAAAATATATTTTTATATTTTCCGTTGTATTCCTGGGTGCTATCATACTACTATTTCAATGGTGCCTTTCCTTTCTTGAGCAGCCTCTTGATTCTCATCTTTTTGTTAGTTGGCATATATGTTCAGAGTTTTTCCCAGAGACATACAGATGACAGAGGGGTTTTTCTTGCCATGGAAGGGATCCACTTCTACCTCCTTCTTTATTGGTCATGTTTTGTTATCCCCTAGGCATGAGCATAAATAGCCAAAGATCATTTGTTAATCCAGCATATTAATTCTATGGCTAGAGTGCTTTTGTCATGAAAGCTGACAAATCATTGATCAATATCTTGCATTTCTAATTATTTTTGACATTTGTGAATTTTTAAGTGAATTTTAAACATGGGAAGTTGGAGGCATTAGCCTCACTCATAATCTAAATTATAAGTAAATTTTTAAAGGTTTAAAAATAACGTAGTATCTGTAAGATTGCTGTGCCTATGCAGCAAGGGTCTGAAAACTTTTTCTATAAAGGGCTATACTGTAAATATTTTAGGCTTTGTGGGTTATACAGTATCTGTCACAATAACTCAACTCTGCTATTGTATGAAAGCAGCTACAAAGAATATATAATCAAATGAATGTGGCTATGTTCCAGTACCACTTTATTTTCAACATTAGGTAGTATGCCAGATTTTATTCCATGAGTAGTATTTAGCTAATTCTTCCTAGGTACTTTTATAATGCTGTGATTTAAAGGAGATAATTCTGTGAAATAGTTTATTATTAAGTTTCTGTGGATGACATGAAACATTGGGATATTTGTAGTTATCCACCATTTAATAAAATTTTCAGATTTTAGTTATGTGTATAGTCTTAAAACCATAAATTGATTATAACCTTTGTTGTGGGATAAATAGCTCAGCTATAATGTGTTGATTCATAGCTTTTTAGTGGGATGATGATAGACAAGATGCATGTAAGTTTCCTATGGAATAACATCAGCAACAACCATAGCCAAGTTTTCCTAATTATTAGATCCAATTAATCCTTATTCTCAGAGGAAATGAATCTTGGCTTGAAGAGGTCCATTGATAAAGACAGACTCTTTGTACTATTGCTAATTAATAAGGGGAAAGGATTAAGATTAAATCAGGGTTAAATGAGGTCACAGGCAATCCAAACATGTACTTCCTGCTGATGGAAAGGTATGCTGAAGTTCAGGAGAGAGCTGTGAAGGCCAGACACCCAGCATGGGAATTTGAAGAGAGCCTTTGAAAGAATTCCCTCGCCAACTAGGTAAATTCTTTTAGACAAATCCCAATAATAAAAATGAGGGGATTTTTGTTTGTTTGTTTTTAAGATTTGATTAGTTTTCAATGGCTAGTATAACATGTAAGTATAAACTTGGTGGATTAAAATAGCACAAATTTACTTTCCTACAGTTCTGGAGGTCAGGAGTCTAAAATGGGTCTCACTGGGCTAAAATGAAGGTGTTGGAGGGGCTACATCCCTTCTGTTGGCTCCAGGGGAAATCCTGTTTCTCTGCCTTTTCTATTCCAGAGGCTGCTGCATTCCTTGGATGGGGGCCACCTTCCACCATCTTCCAAACCAGCAGTCGTGGGGTGAGTCCTCACATCACATCACTCTGACCTTCTCTCTTCTGCCCCCCTCTTCCATTTTTACAGAACCCTTGTGATTACTTTGGACCCACCTGGATAATCCAAAATAATCTCCATATTTTAAAGTCAGCTGATTAGCAAACTTAAATCCACTCACAACGTTTATTCCCCTTTGTCATGTAGCCTAACATAATTACAGTTTCCAGGAATTAAGAATTGGCCATCTTTGGGAGGCCAGTATTCTGCCAAATTTAAGGATCAAATTATGCACAGAGTTAAATATGTTGAACTTTCCTACAGAGAAGTTGATTAGCCCTGACTCATCCCTACATCTGGTGCACCTGAAGAACAAGACCATGGATTTCTTAATTTGTTGGAGAGCTAGAGTAATTGCTACCTTTCTTTTTTTTTTAAACAAAAGCCCTGATTTGAATATCCTCTCATTTACTTAGTGATTAAAAGCATGGCCCTGAAGCCAAAGACCCTGGGTTCAATCTCCAGCACCACCATTTACTGCCTACGTGCACTTCAATAAATTATATGGACTTGGTAAAAGATCTGCTTTTATAGGTTTGGTTGTGATGATCAGATGTCAGCACACCTACAGTTCTTACAAGGGAGTCTGGAACACAGGGGTAACTGCACAGTTACCAGGGAAAAAGGGCACACGTGCCTGACTTAAAAGACTATTCTTCCCCAACATAACTTACCTGGAGAACACAGAGAAGGAGATGGGGAGTGGGATGGAATGAGTTTTCTCGTTTTGATTTGGTCTTTGTATTGTTTTTCAGGGTGGAAGAATGTCATTTTCCATGTATGATAGATCAAATGCAAATTATTGTCCTGGACTCTGAGAAAGATGAACATACCATCAGGCATGTTCCTTGGAGAAGAGCAGCGTGGAAGTGATCTGTGAGACTGCTCTGCCTTGCATGTCCTCATTGGCTAGTTTAACATATAAAGTGAGAGAATTGGGAATATTGGACTCCACTCACTTTCTTAGTGCCCTAGAGCTCTCTGACATTCTCTTAGCCCCAAATAATGCTTAATATGTTTAGCTAAAACCCTGCTCTGCCATTATGTTAGCCAGTTAACAGAGGTAAATGTATGATAGATATCTATATTGATAGACATAAATATTTCTACATATGATGACTAATATAACTTCATACTTTATAGATTTGAGACACACAAAAATTCCTATCCTTGGCAACATTGCCACAAAATTCCTAAACCAAAGGTGATTACAAAATGTTGGAATAGAAAAGTAGGAAGAGCTCAGATAAAGAATTCTTTCTTAAGCCTCTCACTGCCATGTTGGCCATGTTTAAGTTTTCAGACTCAGGACCTATTAAGGAACGAAAGTCATTTGTGTACTCACAAAGGAGTCTCTGGTCTTTTAAAATGACATTTTAAACAACTGAGTTGAAGTCACAGAATAATTCTATTGATGGAAGGCCTGTGTTATCTTCTACTTCTTAATGAGTATTTATTACTTTACATGCATTTCTATTAAAATTCAAACTCCATGTGCTGATCTGAATATGGAAAACGAAAATGAACATTGTTTTAGGTGTGGTATTTCCAGTAGTCTCACTAAATGGTTTTTTGACTTTATGCCCTTCTGTTTCCTGCAGCTAGATTGAAACAAAAGAACATCAATTTATGCCATTTTTTATACTAGACAGTATAGAAAATGTGTAAGAACCAATATTTATGGAATAGCTATTTATGGAATAGTTCCATGCATAGGAACTAATATGTATGTCCTAGACAGCTTATTTTACCTAAGGCTTGCAACAATCATTCAAGAAACACATTACCCCATTATAATTATGAAACTGAGATCAAGAGATTAAGCAACTACCCGAATTAAGATAGCTGGTAAACAGGTGGATGTGGTTTCCTGAGTAATCTCTGAGGTCTTTGGCTCCAAGCCAAGGCTCTAGTCCCTGTACTACTCTGTCTCCTTCAGATCCCATTCATCAAACTGAATGTGCTAGTCAGAGAGAAGCTACTTGATAGGTATTAACCACTGCAGTCACTCTTAAATCAGAATTTCCTTGTGGGTTTTAAGATCTATAAATAGTACTCCATATAACCTGGCAGTTCATGATTAGAAAGCCCTTATACACTGGCAACAAGGCATTTCCATTACTCAGCTTTCTACTGATGCAAAACATTACATAGATTTATATAGTGGAAGTGATGGAATTATACGTACATGTCACAGAGAGTACAAAGAGTATAATACAGTATGTACTTACTTATACAATATGCGTTTATTTAGGGGGAAAAAAGCTATATGTCTACAGAGTTCAATGTTAGAAGTTATTTAAAACAAATATATTTACCTGACCTCACATATATTCTGCTAAAAAAAATAAGTGAAACAAATCTGCTCTTTTTATTTGGCCAAAATTTACCTAGTGACCCTTCACACTTACCAAAAAGGTCTAAAATGGATATGAAAAGATTATTATTGGACCATCTCTACTTGGGATTTTGTATGCTAACCAAATAAACACCTTCTCTTGCATAATATTATTTTCATAATATTATTTTCACTCTATGGAGACTTTAAGATCTTTCCGCTTTTGATGATCTCATTTTATTGAGAAAGCGCTTATTCCTTTCCCTAAAAAAAGAATTCTACTTTTTCCAGTTCAACAGTCATCCACAATCTTCCATGGTTGCTTATACATCTGGCATTTCTAAATAAAACACCAGAAAATCCCTGAATAAAAATCCAAAACACTAATTAACATATCAAGTTGTATGTAATGATATACTTCACAGAACAGGAAAAAAAATCCTGCTCAATACAAGTGCTCTTCAGGGATCACAGTGTCTACATTACTAATTCTGTGTGGAACAGATCCTTCATGGTATTAAAGGCCTAGCTGTTCTTTCACTGATGCACATACGTAATTCCCTTTAGAGAAACTAAAAAAGAAGTCCTTAACAGGCTTATATACTCATACACTCCTCTGCGTGGACAGAGTGAATTGGAGCAGTGAGCTAAGACTCGAACCGCTAACCACTGTCAGATGGTTCTGATCAACGTCTAAGAGCCTGTTAAGACCTTACTTTTAGGGAATTAAGAAAAACAACAGATTTCTATAGCTTCTCCATATCCTTTGCCTTTTTTTTTTTTTTTTTTGGACAAACTGAGCAAATTCTTTAAGTTCTTTCTCCAAACTTGGGCCAGTAAAATTACATACTCTGATTCCATAAAATATAGTCAAACTTGACACAGGAACTAGTCAGTAAGGATCCCCAGAATTCCTATATCAGTGTCTAACAATTACATTTTAAATTCAAACAATACAAGAACTCTTCTTTATTCGTGGAATACATTTTCTTAACTAATAAAATAGCCAGAATCCTACAGAGCCCACACATTTCACCAGTCCACACATGTAATGACCCCGAAGCCAACGTGAAATAGTCAACCTTCCTTCGTCCTGCTATGCACACCGCCTGCCCCAACCTTCCTCCAGCTCATTCACCGGGTGCTAAGAGGCCAGCCCAGCTTCTCTCCACTGGGCACCCCAACTTGTCTCCCTTCCTGTTTCTGCGGGTAGCTTATTTATTACACTTCCTTTCCTGCCACACAGCCTCTCTGTGTGAACCGGTGGATCTGTCTGTGGGTGGTATTCCTGGTGTTGGACCTGTGGTGTCTCCGGATGCAGAACATGGTATTGATGGTCCTCCTAAAAATTTAAGCCACAACCCAGGCTCCCGCCCCACTGTGCAGGGCCCAGCGCAGTCTAGCCTCCAGCCCTCTTAACTGAAGACCTATCCAGTGACTAAGCAAAGCCATTCTTGGACTTGTAGGGCTTCTATTCAACACTAATACTGTACCATTGTAATGGCACATGAGGTAAATTGTTCCCATTTTAAGGCAGGACAAAATTATTTTTATCAAAACTAGGTACTTTGATCATGGGAATAAAAAATCAATTAAAATTCTAATTATTAAGAATTTTGGTTTCCAGTCTTGTACTCAGCTTAAACACCTAATAAAAATGTCTTTACATTTTCATCATAACTATTCTTTCTATAACCAGGAGGTTTATTTCTGCTCCTATTCAGGCCCTGACAATCACTAAACCTCTCTTAGTTCACACCTTCTTTTATTTCCCTTTTCTCTCTATTATAAATGGACCAAAGCCTGGGGCAGTTGGTGCAGCAGTGACATCTTGTCCCCAACCCTTCCCTAGATGCTTCATTTCCTCAGGACTCTGCTCTTGCTTTCTTATTCACCCCAATTCCACATGTGTCCTAGCTGATGGACTCCACTGCCCAGCATAATCTTATGTATGGTTTATTTTCCTAACCTGAGGAAAATGCCAGTCTGCCTATATCACTTTGACTGGGACCTGGGTGGTCTAAAGAAATTCTTTGCCTTTTGCTAAACCAATCCTCAAGGGTGTTTGCTAGTAAGAGATTCAGACATGACTCGAAGAGCGTGGTTAGGTACAGAGTAAAAGGTAACCATGTAAGTTACTATTTGAGAAGTCAGTGTTTGTATTTGCGGCTTCTGAAACCCGGCACAGTTAGACTGACAACAATAATTTATTCATTCAATGTAACATAGGCTCTGGTTCTAGAAATATACTGGGCTTTTTTTGTTTGTTTGAAATTTTTCTTTAAAACTTATAGCCCCAGAAAGGGAATTTGAAGTGACATATTTTACCACTAGAAATCTTATGTTTGGTTTTGATCCAAAAGCATATGCAGAAAGGCTGTTGTTTGTTTGTTAATGTGTGTGTGTGCTTCCTATATACTGAAGTGCATTTTCTTTCTTTCTTTTTTTTTTTAAGGCTTATTTATTTTTGAGAGAGAGAGAGAGAGAGAGAGAGACAGAGTGCTAGCTGGGGAGGGGCAGAGAGAGGGAAACACAGAATCTAAAACAGGTTCCAGGCTCTGAGTTGCCAGCACAGAGCCCAAAGGGGGTTGGTTGGAACCCATGAAGCCTGAGATTATGACCTGAGCCAAAGTCGGACGCTCAACAACTGAGCCACTCAGACACCCTCATCCTACACTGCTTAGTGTAGGCTTCATCATAGGCAAGTATGGCTTATTTTTAAAACAATTTCTTAACGTTTAATTTTTAAGAGAGAGACAGAGAGAGAAGACCAGAGAGAGAGGGAGACACAGAATCTGAAGCAGGCTCCAGGCTCTGAGCTGTCAGCACAGAGTCCGACGTAGGGCTTGAAACCATGAACCACAGGATCACGACCTGGGTCGAAGTCAGAGGCTTAACTGATTGAGCCACCCAGGTGCCCCAAGTATGCCTTATAATCCCTAAATGTTTTCCACCATCTCTCAGTTCTACATGCTTTTGCACTAACATGAAGTAGAAAAGAATATCATTATCTCAGCATTACAGAAAAAGTTCATAAATCTACAATGTTTATACCAGCTGAGATTATATGACCATCTCTGAGTCATTTTTGCATTCAGGAGGATAGAAGGCACTGATTAGCTTAGCCTACGTCATGAATTTTATCTTTAAAATCAAGGCTGGGGCCATTTTCTCTGGAATTCAACTGAAAATGGAGAGCTACTAAGAAGGAATGGCCAGAGATTGGGTGGACGGCAGTGGTGGTTGAAGGTAGATGGGATGTATGAAAGCTAAGAAGGCAATAAAAAAATGACTACTGCCCAAATACCAAGAAATCTCTGTAGGATACTAGGTAATGGGAATTGTCAGTGAGGACAGATGTGAAAGAAAACTGCATTAAATGGATCAACACAGAGTTTATGTGAGAGATCAGAACCTGGATGTTTCTTATATTTCTGATTCAGATGACTGATAGGATGGTGCTATTGGTGGAGATAGAATCACAGTAAAAATAGAATAGAAAAAGAAGCTGGACTTGGGACATGTTGAGCTTAAATTGACCTTGGATTATACAAGTAGTCTCCCCAGTAGTTTCTTTTGTTTGTTTTTCTTTTACCATCTGCTAGTTACTTACTCAATATCCACTCCTCATTCTCCCCTATATTGTCAACGTAACCAATGTATCTGGTTAGAGATATAAATTTCCCAATTTCTATTACTCCTCAATTGAAATGACCAATGAGATGTAAGAAGCAACTGGAATTTATAAAAGTTTTTCATAGAGCTAGATCTAGCTGGTTTGGTCTTTTCCTCTTTCTTTTCCTCTAAGACCAGAATAATATACCAGACCAGAATATAAATTTGGATTTTAGAGGAGATATTGAAATATAAATTCTTCATATTTTAGTACAATTTAATGTATATCTATCTAACAATATATGCAATACCTGATGCAGTTTGAAGAATGCAAAAGTGACAAATACACAGGTATTTGCCAGCAAGAACTTCGTATAGTGAGAGAAGAAAATGAAAGATACTATTTAAATTATGATGAAGATACGTGTTATGAGCTATAAAGAGGGAGATTTCAAGGAAAAGGAGATACCGTGTTGGGGGTTGTGTGGCATGTGACACAGGTGTGAAGAGGGGGCCGATTTTCAATTGGAACTTGGGGAAAAGGAACAATATTCCAACTTGAAGAAGAAGCTTAATTAATATGTGGGATTTTAAGGGAATACACATTATTTGTAAGGCAAATTCTCACATTTAGGAAATCAAAGCTGTTACAAACTAGGAAGCCAGATCTATGAATATTTGGGACTCAGCATATGCTCTTTTGATGGGCATACAGTCAAAATGGTTAGACTCTTTTAAAAAATTTACTGAATTGCTTGGTTTTGTTGGCCCATATGACCGTATCATCTATTTTGGCATCATCTGAGTACATAAGCTTTTATTAAATTTTTTTGTAGTTACTGATGATCTATCTCACCTCTGAGTTTATACAATCAGCAATACTTATCTCCTATTGGCTTATTTTAATGTTTGTGTGCTGGTCTCCCAATCTGTGAAATATGAAGCTCTGGGCTTCTCAGTTACAGGTGGTAAATTAAATGTTTGTGCAAGAGCTAGTTTTGAGATTCTAGAAAAATAAATTGTATATTCTATGTTTCATTATTAGTATGTTATGAAACACTTTCGACAAAGAAAAACATGGATATGACAAACTAAACAGAACTGTAAAACTAGTAGTAAGCCATTTGACACATTTATGGAGAAACTGAAACATAGATATTTCCTCCCAGCTTTATTCTAATCCTTCAACCATTTAGAATCTGAACCAGCTGTGTCAGACCAGAACATAAAATAATTCCCTTCAAATGGAACACTGAATAAGACAATGATATTAAGACTGGGTGTTTTGTGGCCACAGTGCATGCATGAACCAAGGCTGAAAAATGTAGTTTTTATACCAGTCATTTAGATTTACTGCCATATTTGGTAATGCAATTTTTGAATGTGTATAGATATAGATGCATGCAGATGGATATAGCTATATTTATTTATTTATATATATTATATATATATATTAATTTTATTTACTTCTAGGCGAGAGAGAGAGAGAGACAGCGTGAGCAGGGGAGGGTCAGAGAGAGAGGGAGTCACAGACTGAAACAGGCTCCAGGCTCTGAGCTGGCAGTCAGCACAGAGCCCGACGCGGGGCTCCAACCCATGAACCGCGAGATCATGACCTAAGTGAAAGTCGGACGCTTAACCGACTAAGCCACCCAGGCGCCCCATATTTATTTATATTTTTTAATGTTTATTTTTGAGAGAGAGAGAAAGACAGAGCACAAGGTGGGGGGAGGGTCAGAGAGGGAGACACAGAATCTAAAGCAGGTTCCAGGCTCCAAGCTGTCCGCACAGAGCCGGCCGTGGGGCTGAACTCATGAACTGCGAGATCATGACCTGAGCCAAAGTTGGATGCCCAACTGACTGAGACAACCAGACGCCCCTATATCTTATTTATTTTTATAATTGAAGTATAGTTGACACGATGTTAGTCAGACATCAGTCTGCAGTGTACAACATAGTGATTTGACAACTCTGTATATTATGCTATGCTCACAAGTATAGCTGTCATCTATCACCATATAACACTATTACAATATCATTGCCTCTATTCCCTATGCAGTACCTTTCATCCCTGTGACTTACTCATTCCATAACTGAAGCAGATATTATTTCTAACTTTATTTTTTTCATATTGGAAAAGTTCATAGGTGATTTAAAGCATTAACTGAATTTAAATTAGTGGTTTGTTTTCTCAAGAAAAGTAAAAACTTATAAATGTTCTCAAAAGCCAGAAAGTTGAAATGGATTTTTTTATTATAAGAGTAAATGATGGATAAAATAATCCAAGAGGAAAAATATACACTTCACACCCACATGCATGCACATGTGTGCACACACACATACAGACACAAAGCTAAAGTGTGTAAATATTTTCATATGACTTCAGCCTCTCAAGAATTATGGGACTCACACAATCTTTAGATGTCCCCCAAAACTTTTGTCAAAATGGTTATTCCATCAGGGAATGCTTATAAAAGTCTTTGTAATCCACAGCATGGTATTTATCAGTAGATAATACTACCTTGCATTCATATAATATTTTATGTTTCCTGGGACTTTAGCATTCAGTCTTTCAGTTTATTCTGATAATATCCCTGTGAGTTAAAACATGATAGATGCTGGATTTCCCTTTTTTATAGGAAGAAATTGATTTGGAGAAGAAAGTAACGGCCCCAAGACTGCACAGGAAGCAAGCCAGCTTCTAATGTCTCTTCCATAATTCTTTCTACTACAACATAAAACTGCCTTTTACTGTTATGAATCCAGTTTTAAAGCGCTCCTCAGCACCAGTCACTGGCAAATAAGGAATTAGACAAATATTGAAAATCTTGTGGGCACAACTCGGTCAAAAAGTTGATACTCTTCAGGGAAACATAATAATTATCCTATTTTTCATGATTAAAATATGGCTTTAAAATTTCTCTTAGACCTTCTTCTATGAGAACCAATAATATAGCTAAATATCAATATTACCACAATACCAGGTTTATCCTTCAATGCTAGATGGGGTGCAAAAACAGATGGGATTCACGTACCCAGGACAACTCGATCCATTTCCGGAATCAGCAGCCCTCAAAATGCCTCATTACTAATCCATTTGCAGGTTCCCCCAGACATGACAACAACTCAGGAAACCCCAAAGCAACCAACTTGGATGAAATTCCCAGGTCAAACTCTGAATCCATTCCTTATTTTCTTTCTGTCATCGCAAAGTACACACAAAAATATGTCTGAGTCTCTTCATGATACAAGTATAAGAGCCATTTCTAAGCTACCCAAAATGGAATTCCACATGGTAACTTGAGTGGGGCAAAAGAGACGGCAAAGAAGTTATTCATTCCCCAAACAGCAAACGAAAGACCTTCTACCCTGCAATTTGGGCTTTACTGAAGGACCCACAGAGAGAGCTGCATTCAGGAGCTTGGGAGGTACTGTGCTGGCAGGGGCTCGAGGGAAACTGAAGCAACGTGTGAGGCACAGAACACAAGCCTACAGAACTAAATGCAACTGTGACATTAACACATTAGTCGATATCCACCCTTCTTTGTTGTAATGCAGGCTCTTTTTAAATTTAGTGATTTGTTCTTGGCCAAAATGCCACATAGTATGTTCTTTCATTCTTGAGTTTTCCCTTCAGAACACTGTGTTCTAAAGGAGACTAGTGTCCCTGATGAAAAAGAATTGGTATGGCCACGTGAATGGAAACAAAAATGATTTAAATCTCTTTTTTCTACTCATACACTAGCAGCATTCAAGTAAGGATAATAAAAAAAGTAACAGGACAGGAACAGTCAGTACATGAAGGAAGAAACACAAACAGCCAACTATATTAACAAACAAAGAAATGCAAATTAAACCAATAATCAAATACAGTTTCACCCATCATATGACAAAATATTTAAAATGTTTAAAAATATCCAGTGTTCAGGATATAAGGAAACAGATGCTCATTAACTGTTGATTAAAGTACAACTTGATAAAACATATATCTGGAAATGTAAAAATTTGAAAATTTATCAAAAAAATTTGCATGTGTGGAGGGAGGAACTTCTTTGTCAATGAATGTGACCTATTTTGACATATTTTCACCAGAAGGTATATAAGAGTTCATGTTCTGATCAGCACGGCGAGGCACTACCTGTCCAAATAAAGGGTTGTTGTGATCTTAGATAGTGAAAGAATTCTAAAAATCCGTAGCATTGGATTTTGTTGCACATAGTGTTTTTTTTTTTAAAGTTTTATTTATTTCTAGGAGAGAGAGAGAGAGAGAGAGACAGCGTGAGCAGGGGAGGGTCAGAGTGAGAGGGAGTCACAGACTGAAACAGGCTCCAGGCTCTGAGCTGGCAGTCAGCACAGAGCCCGATGCGGGGCTCAAACCCACGAACCGCGAGACCATGACCCGAGCGAAAGTCAGACGCTTAACCGACTAAGCCACCCAGGTGCCCCTGCACATAGTGTTTTTAAAACAGAAGATTTCTCTTCTTAATTATTTTGTCCTTGGCTCAGATGAACAGCAGTCTGGAACTAGCGAACACATGTCCGCTAACATGGGAAACAGAAGTCTGGCCCAGGACAGCACAGGGAGAAATCGCAACAGGAAGGTAAGACTCACCGAGTTAATTCACAAAATTAAGAAGTTCCACCTGGATGAGAAAGGGCCATCTTTTCCTTCCACAACTTCCGTCTTTCACTCAAACGGCAGGATGTGAATTCTCATACTTCAAGATTCATATATTGCATAGCTCAGGCTAGGCAAATGACCAGATGACAGTTTCATAGCATAATAGCCTTTGCCAGCTACTAATTACAAATTAACTCATGGCAAATTCAGATCAGATATTTGGAAGAAAACTGCTTAAGTTTTCTTTAAAGCATCCCTGAGAACAGGCTTCTGGCATGAAAATGAAAAATAAGTTGGAGGATATTAATAAATGTTAATAAACCTTGAAAAAGCATTAGAGTATAGAAAAACTGCATGGGAAAATGTTTAGCTCTGGAAAACAGCTTGAAATGCTTGTCCCTTAAAACTCCATAGATGATTTCCATATTCACGTCTTAAGTTGTCATGCCAGCAAAGGATGAAAGAGAAGAAGAAAAGGAATGTAAGTGGCTGGGGAGGAACAGGAAAGCCTGATGTGCTTCAGGGATTCGGTTTGACATCACACATATTCAAGCTGTTAAGTCACACCGAAGATAGATCATCAGGTTTCCCCTTAATTACATACATTCACTTATCGTGGAAAGACTTGCGGAATTAAACTTAGGGTTTATGTTCAGCGTTCCTTCAGTATGTTTGACAAATCCGCAACTGAAGCAAACTTTTAGTTGAAAATGCTCCTAAAAGAACTGCATGTTTTCCATCTATTCACTGATTTCTACTACTTAGATTTGTGCCTTAATTTCTTAATAGTAGTTCAAACAACAAAGACCATATTACTTTACAGTGGAAATAATGATTTCAGAATGAAAAGTTGCTAAGAGAAGAACTGACTTTCATGTTTATTTAAAGACTTTCCATGGAACAATGATTTTTAAATTAAGGCCTTATCTCCTCTATTTTAAGATTTTTATGGAAGAATTGCAGTTGGAAAAGTGGCCTCTTTCTTAAGATGAAATTCAGTCCCCCACTGCAGCATGCCATACTTATTAGGGCTTGTAAAGTTACATTCCCTCCATTGAAGTTAATGTGTATAAAGACAGAAGATAAACCTCACTGAACTCAAACAATTATAAAGTTCAGTGGAATTAGGTTACTGAATTTCTATCACTAACAATACAATAGCACAAGACTTGTATTTTCAATATTACCTTAAGAGCAAGGCTAGAAAGAAACTTGCAGTTAATCTATGTAAACAAAAATATTCTTTGGGGCACCTGGTGGCTCAGTTGATTAAACGTCTGACTTTGGCTCAGATCATGATCTTGCAGTTTGTGGGCTCAAGCCCCACGTTGGGCTCTTTGCTGACAGCTCAGAGCCCGGAGCCTGCTTCAGATTCTGTGTTTCCCCTTCTCTGTGTCCCTGCCCTGCTCACGCTCTGTCTCTCTCTGTTTCTTGATAATAAATAAATGTTAAAAAGATTTTTTAAAATATTCTTTTAAAAAAACTCATAGAAAATGACTTTTTTTCTTATTATAATCCATATCTGGATATAAACTACTTTGATAAAGTCTGTCTATGAAAGTTAAATTTTGTTTATGGCTCTCTTTGGCTCTTCCATTGTCTAATATATGGACCATTAACCAAAATTTTCATTTTTCATCCAAATATTTTTATCATATAGTCACAGTAAAATCTTGATTATTAATGCTTAGGGCATTGGAGAACAAAGAAAAGATTTTTAAAAATAAAAAGAAAGTCACCTTTGTGATTGAAAAGTTGCATAAATCATAGAATTTATTGAATTTATGTCTTCCTTATTCCTTTGCCAAAAAAAAAAAAAAAAGATAACAAAGCAGGCACATAGAATTTAAGGTAACAAAATTAAGAAAGAATATTTGAAAACAGATTAAGAGAAAGATACCATAAATAGTAACAGGATATGATACGACATAAAACATGGCTTCTAATCTTAAGGAACCAAGGGTAGTAGAAATCAACACCTATTTTCTCTTCCTCCTGGACACATAGCTGGAGGTTATTTCCCACTTAGCCTTGCATCTAGGGTAGTCATGTGATTGAGTCCTGACTAGTGAAATGTAAGCCAAGAGCTGTGCATCACTTCCATGACTGACCTTTTTCCAACTGCCAGTTGCAGGGACCCTATTCTAGGAGTCAAGGGAGGATGGGCCAGCTAGAAGGAGCCAGAGTTTCCAAATGACCATGAAGAAGGTGATCCATAGCCAAAAATACTCCCATTGGCTTTTGTGTGAATGAGAAATAACTCTTACTGTGTTCAGCCACTGAGATTTTAGGGACTATTTATCACGACAGCTAGTTTGACTTACCATAAAAGACACTTCAAAAAATTAAGACTTTACTTTAATTAATAAACACACAAATGACAGCATACATAACTGAAAAAATCAGAATAAGCTCCATGGATTGCAGCAGTGTCAATTTATTGGTATCCCTATCTTACTATTGCTACACAAGATGTTAACTTTGGAGGAGGCCAGGGGAAGAGTGCAGGGACCTCCCTGTACATTTATTGGCAACTTCCTGTATATCTATAATTATTTCAAAATAAGAAAATATTTAAAGTTTTTTTTTTCTTGACTAGAGAGGAAAAGTTATATCAAATATTCAGGGAAAACCAATTTGATTATTCTGAATTGTTCACTATATAGATAAAAATGAAGTATTTATATTATGAAAAAGTGTGTATAATGCAGATAATGCCAAAATAGAAATCTTATTTCTGTTTTTAATTTTATTTCGGATAGAGAAAGAGAAAGCATGAGTGGGGGAGAGGGGCAGAGCATTAGCTAGTATGAGATAGGGAATTTCCATTGTAGAGAGACAGAGTTTCAAGCAGATTCCATATTCAGTGCAGAGCTTGACCCAGGACTCGATCCTATGACCCTGAGCTGAAATCAAGAGTTAGACACTCAACAAGCTGAACCACCTAGGTACCTCAGAAATCCCATTTCTAATTCTTATGGTAACTTTTCATAAAAACTGGAAGGCAATGAAAGTTGAAGCATTATTGGGAAAGATGATTTGATGATGACCTAATATAATATGGTACAAAAGTATAAACTTCTATTTGGTCTTCATGAAAAACTAAATTTTGAACAAATGAAGGAGGGCACAACAGGCTAACAATTTTCAAACATTATTCATTTTGACTCATACTAGAAAATGCTCGTAAGCCCAACACACTCCTCTATGTATCAGATGCAAGTTTCCTCTGCAACCCAAGAAAGATAATGGAATGCCATGGCATAAGAATAACATAATCAATAGGTCAACCTTGATTTACTTTTTAACATAAATTATTTGTCAACTCAGGACTTTGCTGTTAAAAAATCAGTGGTAACGCACTGTGGAGGAACTCTTCGTTTTTCTGTGGTTCAGAAAGAATTTGTCAGAATGAGTTTCCTGGTCTGTCAGAGAAAGCCAAGACCCGTATCTTAAGGTTTTTTGACAGATATGTAAACTCATGTCACGCTTCCTGTAAAGCTAGATCTCTGTCATCTCCTAGCTAGTGGGTTCCACATAGTATCTGCCTCACTGTTTGGAGACATAGTATCTCTGATTGGTGTTCTCTGCAGCAAGAGTTTCTCACCCTTACCTGAAGAAGGCTGGAAACTCATTTCAGTCTTGAACCCCAGCAAAGCAAGAACTCAAAAGGCAAGAAATCTCTTATTGTAGGAAAGGGTTCAAAGATTGGGACAGCCAAAATGAGTATCAAATATTTGCCACATAGGACATGTATATATACAAAAGATAAAATGTTTTAACTTTGTAGTAGAGAATCCTGACAAACACTGCCTCAGCCAAATGGTGAAGGAAAACCTCACCTCAGTGACAAGTCATGTTGAGAACACGTACCACCCAATACACACCAGCCCGATATGATGAGAGTGGAAGTTCATCTCTGTGGTCACCCCCTCAAGGATACATAACCTGGTATTAGCCATGAGAAAATAATCAGACAAGCCCAAACTGAGAGACAAATACCTGAACAGCACTGGTCAAAACAGTCAAAATCATCAAAAATAAGCAGAGATTTAGAATCTGTCATAAAGCAGAGAAGGCTAATACCGTGGATTCGATCCTGACACATAAAAGACAATAGGGAAAATCTAATGAAATCTGAATAACATGTGTCTCACTTCTTGGTATTTTGGCTAAGATACTGTGAATGAAATGTGGAGTTTAGTTAATAGTAATATACCAATGTTGGCTTCTTTGCTGTGACAAATGTACCATAACAATGTAACACAATAATTGGGGAAACCGAATGAATGAAGAGTATATGGGAATTCTCTGTACTATCTTTCCAACTTTTCTTTGAATATAAATCTATTCTAAGACAAAAGTTTACCTAAAAAATAATGTTTTTGTTGGCTAATATTTTTATAGACACTGGTGTGAAAATATTCTCCAATTTTCTCCTTTTCCTTTGCCCCAAACAGTAATGACTCGTATATAGTACTTCAAAACAGCAGTTTCACTCTTAAGTTTTCGTACTAGATACCTTTGTCATTTGCGGCTTCTTTTCATTTTAATCAAGATTGATTCAAAGCATTTAAGGCTTCTACTTTTTTATTTCGAGAACATCTCACAAAAAATCCCAAACAACTCCAATTAGTGATTTTCTCAGATGATCAGATCTGGAAAACATTTCTTTTCTGAAGTTATGTCTGGATAACAGAGGTTTGAAGTTACATTTTCTGATAGGCACTGGAGCTGGGACTGTTCTTACCATATTAAAAGACAGGGCTTAGCATGCAATTATGAAGATTAAGGAGCTTAATCAGTTATTCTCGTTGAATGAAAGGCACTACTTCTCTTCTCCATGGGGAGGTGAGCTGTAGGAGATGTACCTCAGGAATTTAATAAACCATTATAAAATTTATTCTGAGCATTTTCAGAGAAAATATTGTTCCTAAAACTGATGTGTAACTGAAATATATTGGGGCCAACCTTTCAATTAAAATCAAATCATATTCAAGAACACACTGTGTGTCTGAATTCTCAACCACTAAGGAGTAACCTTACTAAAAAGTGTTATGTAAATCTTATGAGCTGCTGACTCTACCAGGATTTCAAGAAAGAAGGAATTGTAAACGTTTGGGCAGGATATGGGTTTCGTGGGAAATTGTTAACAATTCTGTGTTCATAGGCATGCAATAAATATTCTGTCTACCCAGAATGTTATAGTATCTGTCTGCCAAAATTCAAATGCTAGCTCTGATGTTTATAATAAATAAAGGAGACTTAGTTATACTTCTGTGATACAAGGTGTTCTTTAAAGGACTCTCACCAAAGTCACCTTTTCTTGAAAACAATTATTAAGCAGCAGAATGATGTTTTATAGGAAAATACACTTACACGACATGGTAGGAGAGGTATTTTTATATCTTAATGATGAAAATAATAAAATTTCTTTAAACTATATTGAAAAGTAATTAATTTATCTGAAATAGGTCTTTGCCAATAGGGCAAAGCTACTAAACTAGAGTCTCAGAAAATAGCATAAAGAACTGCCAGGTTCTTTATGTTAACTGCCAAAATTTTTATAGTGATAGATTTAGTGGTTTAGTGATCAATGTCTGTGGCTGGACTGTTATCACTCTGCTCCACATGTCTTCCTATTCCAGGACTCAGGCTAATGACAACACACAAAATAGAGAGAACTTTTACCAATCATGTATCTGATAAGGGGCTCATATCTAAAATATATAAAGAATTTCCATAACTCAACAGTAATAAAAGAAATAACCCTATTAAAGAATGGCAAAAGATATGAAAAAATCATTTCTCCAAAGAAGATCACAAATGGCCAAGAAACAAATGAAAGAATGATAAACATCATTATGGAAAAGCACAATGAGATAGTACTTCACATCTGTGAGAATGGCTATAATCAAAAAAACAGATAATGACAATTGTTGGCGAGGATGTAGAGACCTTGGGTTCATTTTTAAGGTAGCATCATGCTCTAAAAATCTTTATGCTTTTTAGTTTAGTATCATCCCAAAAGTTTAATTCTGCTTTTGTTTCCCTTGCCCGAGGAGACATATCTAAAAACAGTTTCTATGGCCAGTGTCAGAGAAATTATTGCATATGTTTTCTTCTAGGAGCGTTATGGTCTTGCGTTTCACATTTAGGTCTTTCATCGATTTTGAGTTTATTTTTGTGTATGGTGTAAGAAAGAGGTCCAGTTTCATTCTTTTGTATATAGCTGTTCAGTTTTCCCAGAATTATTTGTTGAAAAGATTGTCTTTTCCCATTGCATATTCTTGTCTCTTTTGTCATAAATTAATTGACTATATAAGTGTGGGCTTATTTCTGGACTGTTAATTCTGTTCCATTGATCTCTGTGTCTGTTTCTGTGCCAGTGTCATACTGTTTTGATTACTAAAGCTTTGTAGTATATCTTGAAATCTGCATTATAATACTTTTAGCTTTGTTCTTCCTTTTCAAGATTGCTTTAGTGATTCAGGGTCTTTTGTGGTTCCATACAAATTTTAGTATTATTTCTTCTAGTTCTTTGAAAAATCCTGTTGGATTTTTAATAGAGATTGCATTAAATCTGTAGATTGTTTTGGGTAGTATGAACATTTTAACAATACTAGTTCTTTTAATCCATGAATGTGAAATATCTTTCCATTTGTTTGTGTCATCTTCAATTTCTTTCATCAGTGTTTTATAGTTTTCAGAGTATAGGCTCTCACCGTTTTTAGTTAAGTTTATTCCTAAGTGTTTTATTAATTTGAATTGTACACTTTAAATAGGTGAATTTTATACTGTATGAACTATATCTCAGTAAAGCTGTTATTAAAAACATATGATGGGGCAATTGAACTCAAAATTTTAAACAGCATATGTGAACAAATTGAAAGAACAGCTGCAGAAGTTGATCAAGTAGTTTTATCAATAAAGTCTCATGTTGTCAGTGGACTATTGTTAATCCATGCTTCTGGTCAATTAGACAAGAGGATTAAATGGAGAAAGTGTCTTCAACAATAGACATTAAAGTCTTATTTGCATACTTGAATAGTTGTCTGAAGATAACTTGCTTAAGACTCATGATATGGATAAGGAATATCCTACCCACATCAAAGTGGACCTAGAGCATCATTTATCATACAAATCTTTCCTTCCATAAATACAAAGTAAAATCACAAGTTTAATAGAACAATCTCACTTTCAAACTCTCTGGCACAAAAATTGACTAAAGAATCCAGGAATCTCATTTAGATCAAAGATCATCTGACTTTTAATTTCAACTCAGGTCATGAATACATGGTTCACTGCACTGTGGTGTGCTGACAGCGTGCAGACAGCTTGGGATCCTCTCCCACTCTCTCTTTGCCCCTCCTCCTGTTCACATGTGCTCTTTCTCAAAATAAATACGTAAACGATAAATAAATAAATATATTTTTAAAATTATTAAAAAAATAGGAATTTTCTACCTTGTCAAAACAAAAATGGTCTTTTGAGGATATTTTATTGGTTAAAGGACTCCCATTCCAATATCAAGATATTCTAGCTGTAACTGGATTTGTAATCTTCATATGTCCATTGATAGAAAAGGCACAGACAGACAGAGAGATGTGTACTTGAGTAAAAGACCTTGAGAATGGACTTTGAAAGGGGATAGGGGCATATTATCTCTACTTCTATTCAAAGGGAATACTACTTCCTATCTTACCAAGACCAGAGATGCCCACTCTGCATAATTGACTGTAACTGTAAACCCTCAGGGCTGGTACATATATGTGTGTTTGTGTGTGTCTGTGTCTGCTCGTGAATGAAATCTCATAATTTACAAATCAATCTATTGAAAACAATTATTTTTAGTATTTTATTTATAGGTATTATTTTGTAGGCTTTCATCCCTTGAGTTCTCCTATTTGGAGAAATAACATTCCCTTCTTCATTTGACAACTAGGCCTCTGATGTCTTAAAATATTAAATTAGAAGTGTTATTTGAAAATTCTGATAATATATGTGGAAGAATATCAAAGCTATTTCATACATCTTGTCATGAGAGCTTACAGTAGAACTTCATCATCAATATACAATTATCTAGTCAGAAGATAGAATTTACTGAACTCTCAACTTCAAACACTTTTATCTAAAGTAAATTTTGGAATAAAATAGTGGTGGAAACATGGTTTGTCCTAGAAAGTATCAAAGACAGGCAGCACTGACAATGAGCCTTTTTACTGAGGAAAAGCTCAACTCAGAGCTTATTCTTAAAATTGTGTTCAAATTTCACCTTCATTCCCAAAAGGTAACTGAGTATACAAGGGTACACCCATGATTACTTGACCATAAGAGCAATTATGTCATAGTCCTCTCCCAGAAACTGTTTATGCAGTCTTTGGCAGCTGATAGATATGATGAAATACTGCAATTTCAGAAGACTGTATTACATACTTTTCTTATGGAGTGATAAACATATCCTTATCACATTTCATCTTAGATTTGTAACATATCATTGATGACTACAAGCCTTTTCTTGTGGTTTAAGAGTTCCTCCAGCACTATGAACCTCTTCTGGGATCCTCCTCCAAGTTTAGTTTAAATGACCCAATAGGAATGGTTTACCTTATTAGGTAAAATGACTAAAAATTTACCCAACCTCAGCATTCCAAATGAATGAAGTTATTCCATTAACTTGCATACAGAAATGTCTTTATAAAAAAAGAAGAAGAAGAGTAAAAGGGCACAGTTCTATCCAAATATATAGTTAAAATCTTGAGTAGATTATCATCTAATGTTAATATTTAATTGATTGATTAATATTTAATTAATGTTAATATTTAGTTAATATTTAATTAATGTGTGTGAGCACATAAGTTCAGATGTGTTTCATTAAGACTCTCTCCTACTGTCTCCTACAAGCCATATTTCAGTGAGTAAGATCCTATTTCCTACAGTCTGCAGCCTATTAAAGGCAAGGTACCAGGTAGCTGGAAATCTGGATGACAGTAGGATAATTCTTCAACTTTTGAGTGAAAATTTAAAAACGATTTTATAGAACAGAATAGTATACCTAATGAAGCATTTTCAAAATACCCTATCCATATTAAATACAACAAATGTACAGATTCAAACAAAACCCATATCAAACACTATTCTAGAGTTCTAAATATTTGGATTAAATAAATATAACAGCTTACCAAATTAAATATAGCATAAATAAATACAGATCTAAAAACCTAAAATCTTACCTCCTTATAAATGTGGGGAAAAAATACAAATCAGCAATATGTACAAATATAGCTTACATGTATCCAAAACAAAATTTTGATGTTGTTAAGTGTATAGTGTCTGCATTTCTGCTAATTGGGGTCTGAATGAAATTAAAAGCAAACTAATACTTTCTCATGCACACATTCATACATATACCAACACACACACACCTTCTAAGACAATAATATGTTGACATGGCTTTCACTGATGCCTTTGGAATGCCTCAAGTAGCAAGCAAAGTAATTCCTGGTGTAACAAACAAATTCATAACCAGGAGGAGCCAATTGTGAAGACTCCATTGACAACGAACTTGGAGCAAGTACATAAATAGCTACATAGTATAAAAGCTGTCTTTTGCTGCAGACTGTATAAGAACATATAAATGTATTTCATATATCCAACGCTAGGGTAAATAAACAGTAAACAAAATCTGCCAGGGACACATGGTGTTTGAGGCCATGACTAATGGTCCACATGAAGATTAGTAGGATATGAACAATGCAAGAAGAGAAACTCTCATTAGCACTTAAGAAGAGCCAGTGGGCTTAACAAACTAAGAGATTTGCATGAATCTTGTGTGAAAAATTTGAAACTATACATAAATGCTTAATTAGGATGTCATTCCATAGCAAATTGTACATATTTTATGTGTTAAATGAGCATATTAAATGTGGTTCTAGGCAAATACCAAAAGGAAAACAAGGCCTAGCAATTTCCCTCAAGATTCTGGTTCCCAGAGAAGGAAACGCCAGAAAGGAAGACTCCTAACAGAATGGCTTATTTGGGCTTACTTCTTAACTAGAGACAGCTCACTGGAATGATAGTAAAATAATAATAGTAATTATTTTGAATTTTTACTAAGTGCCAAATACTGTTCTAAATGCTACATCATATTGACTCATTTAAGTAACGTGACATTGAGACACAGAATGGCTACAGAAAATGAAAAAGAAGATGTCCTAATCTAGACTATGAATAAAAGGGAGTTTCTTTTCTAAGAAGTTTAGCTCCTAGTTTCCTATAGCAGCTAGGAAAATGGTTAGAAAGTATAATTTGCATTTTTATTTGTCAATACCTAGTTAAAATGAGTCGATTGTAATGTTGACTTATAATTCACAACCAGACAAAACTTCTATCTTTCAATACTCATGTGATTGCTAAAAGCTCTTAGATATGAGAGATTCTGAGTAAGAGACACAGATATTCCAGAAATTAATTCTAAAGATGACAACTTCTGATGACATAATACAAATGGGCTTATAATAATTTCGAATTTCACATCTAAACTTCACTCTATGTAACACATTCCATTGGATGTATTATTGGCTTAGCATCATTTAAAATATCTGTCATGCGTATAGCATTTTTCAAGCCTGGTAGTGGATCAGAATCAGTCTGGAAGTATATAACATCCAAGATGAAAGAAATCAAAATGTCCTATGAAAGAGCCCCAGAAATTTAAATTTTTAACAAACTTCTTAGGCAATTCCTATGAGTTTCTTCTTAGAAAAGAAACTTAGATTTGTGAACCAATGATCATGTACTAGTCCTAAAATGACCTGGGTGTCTGACACTACGTACATCAAACTTTGAAAAGGACCTTAAAGAGGCAGTGATAAAACATTAAAAAAATCACCCACACACAATGTCCTGGAAGAGCTGTTAATGAAGGAAGTAACTTATAAATCCTTCAATTCAGCTTAGGTTTGGACCAAAAGTCTGAATAGTAGAAAATGAAATATGTTAGTGTCCAGATGTGCAAAGTCACTCATATACAAACATGTCAAGGCTGCAGTCAAAACAAACTTTAAAAGGAGACTAAGACCTGGTTTTAAACCACTTATTGGACAGAAATTATTTAAGTGTCAAAATCACAGATCTAACAGATGGAATAAACTTCATGATGTGATTGTGGAAGGTCATAAAGAAAGAGAATTTGTATACAGGCATATACATACCTATTTTCAAAATACTAAAAATAGCTTACCTGAAAAGTTCATTTCTATCAAAAGGGAGACAGATCGTAATTTTCACTGATGTCTAGAAGCCCATGAAATTGTGCCTTATTGCACAGATATATTCCATCCAGCTATAGATGGAAAAGATGATGTGTTTTTAAGTAGAGAGATTTCCTAAGCACTTAGAATTCTGTAGGTCAGGATGTTTTTAATCATCTTCTAAGTGGCATTTTTCACAGAGTCTATTTCTCTACCTGAAGAGGCCTATGGTAAAATAAGTCTGAAAATCTCCACTTGCTATTTACTCTCTACTGGATATTTACAATGTGCATTTGTGTGTCAAGTCTTCGGAGCAGCCCTGCCATAATCTGTTCAATTTAATTTAATTCAGTGTCTTTCAAACTTATTTCACTATAGACTCCTTTTCAAAAACTTTAAACACTTTTTATCCCACATGGAACATGCTCTGGAAAACACAGCAGCAAGTATAAAAATATGATTAAGTGGGGAAATGGCTTTTCACCAAGAAAACGACTTCACAGACAGAATAGAAGGAGTAGTCTTAAAGATTTTTAAAATACTATAATTGTGGGTGACTGGGTGGCTCAGTCGGTTGAGCGTCTGACTTCGGCTCAGGTCATGATCTCACGGTTGGTAGGTTCGAGCCCTGCGTCAGGCTCTGTGCTGACAGCTCAGAGCCTGGAGCCTGCTTCCGATTCTGTGTGTCCCTCTCTCTCTGCCCCTCCCCTGCTCATGATCTGTCTCTCAAAAATAAATAAATGTTAAAAAAAAGATTAAAAAATACTATAATTGTTTAGACAAATTAAGATAAAAACACTCAGAAAGCCATGCCTTCTTAAAAGGGGCAAACAGGTTAGCTTTATCTTTTCATTTTTGTGGCTTTTCATGTAATTGTAGTTTCTTTGAAATTTCCCTTTTAAAAAGTCTTTGTATATGGCTTCATATATGTGCCTAGTATTAGTCAATATTAAATAGCAAAATGTATATGTAGAGTAAAATAAGGTTTGGGAAATATAGACTAAGCAAAGGGTTGTAATCGAACCTTTGGTTTTAACTACTAATTTTTGAATCATGTAGGCAGAAAAGAAACAAATATAGAATCTCAGGCTATATTCATGAAGCATAATTAAAACCTAACAATTAGTCAAAACCCAGTAAGTATCATAACATATTTATATTCATGTAAATAAAATCTATTATGTTACTTACAGGATAAAAAATGACCCAAAGTAGTAGTAAAGAATCTTAACCAAAGTTATACAGGGACAACCTATATGTCTCCCTATTTCCTAATGTATTTCAACTCATTCAATATTTATTTATTTACTTAACACTTATATGAATCAGGTGTATCCAGACCCAATTGTAACCAGCTAGCTCCTTTGACTGTAGGATTTTTGATCACTTAGCAACCTTATCCCAAAGGAAATGAGGAAGACTTAAGACAGAATTCTGTCCAAAACCATTTAAATACTCAGAAAATATGATTGTAAAATCATATTGGAAAATGGATCCCACTGTGCAAAGTGTTTACAAATTAAAAGCAAGTTTCTTCCCAGGAACAATAAATGCCCCCCAAAGGAGTCCAGCAGTCAAATGGCAGCGTGTGGCCTTTCGCAGCCTTCAGAGATTTGTGGGTCACACTAATAACATGCTTTGAAGCCTGAGAATGAAATAGAAATCTCTCTTTCCTTTCCTTCCTCAGTGAAGAAATTTCAGGAAGAAATTATGAAAGATTACAAAATTTAGGGCTTGAGCCTTTGAAAGCTAAAATTATAGAGTTTTGCTAAACACTGACCGTCTGAGGGTACCAGGCCACAAGTGCCACTCTGGCTGAGCCTCCTGTTGACACAGCCTGTATTTACATGGACTCTGAATTCCTGGGGGCTTTAAAATGTGCAAGGGTGTTCAGCCCATGGGATGCAGAAACTAACCCAGCTGGGTATACTGTTGGGCTACAAGGAAAACCCAAATGCATGGCTATTATGTCTTGGTTTCACTGTGGTGAAAAACAAACTTTAAATCTTTGTGGATCAAAATATAAAATATACACACTTAAAATATTTACACGTTCCCACAGTCAATAGCTTTTGTGCCACTCCTGGGTAATTCATGTCCCAAATTTCCATTATTTGTACTTTATTAAAAGATGTACATACATATACAGGTGTGTATATAAACACATCTCTTTTTTTTGCAATGGTGATGAGCAGAGATGGTATAAATTGTTTTATTTAAAGATGCCCTTCTCCCTTTAAAACAGCCATGTTACATGTTTCTAACTATAAAGACATGAAGTATGTTTGTTTTGTGTATACAGAAACATTTGTTTACTGTTTCAGAGCTTGCCACTGATCGTGGTTCATTTTTCCTTGCCATGTAAGTTGAGAGTTGTATGAGAAAGAGCACAGCTCTAGTCACGTATAAAGTCCACTGGGCCTTGGTCATGCTAGTTCTGGTAGCAGACCCGTGGAAAGGATGCCAAGATGGATCCCAAGCGCCCAGTGTCTAACCAAAATGCAAAGCAGATCAATCATGCTTTTCCAAAGTCAAAAACATTAATAGTGAGTCGGAGCAATTTATACAAACAGCTAAAGCAGGGCTGTCACTTCCACATTAGTGTTGCTCTTAGTTTTTGTGGCCAGAATTGATTCTGCACTCAGGCAGATGAATGGCCATCTACGCACTGCTAGTAAAAATAATTGTGGTTAGCAGAGTCAGAATTTAAAAATTATATATAAAAAATGCTATTTCTATACACTAGTAATACAGATTCAGAAGTTAGTATTAAAAAAATATAATTTATAATAGTACCAAAAATATGAAATATTATGAATAAACATAATAAAACACATGGGAAATCTACGACCTGAAAAGTACAAAACATTGGGGAGATAAAGAAGATCTAAGTACATCACGAGTTGTTCCATTCTTGCAGATTGTAAGACTCCAAATTATAAAATGTTGTGGCTCCTGGGAGGCTCAGTTGGTTAAGCATCTGAATTTGGCTCAAGCCAGGATCTCACTGTTCCAGGGTTTGAGTCCTGTGTCAGGTTCTGTGCTGACAACTGAGAGCCTGCAGCCTCCTTCACAGTCTGTGTCTCCCTCTTTCTATCCCTCCTCCGCTTTTGCTTTTCTCTCTCCTTCTCTCTCTCTCTCTCTCTCTCTCTCTCTTTCAAAAATAAACACACAACATCTTTTAAAAAATTATAAAATGTCAAGTCTTCCCAAATTGATTTATGGACTCATCAGAATCCTGATACAAATTCCAGAAGTTTCTGTGTTAAAATTTACAAGCTGAGTCTAAGGGCCTTATGTGAAAATGCAGAGGATCTGGAATAGTTGAAATAGTTTTGACAAAGTAGAACAAAGCTGGAAGACTTATCATAGAACTATAATAAACAAGACAGTGTAGTAACAGCATAGAATCAGACATAGAACAATAGAAGAGAATTAAACATCCAGAAATATTCTATACACGTATGGTCGGCTGACTTTCAGTAAAGGAACAGGCACAATTTGACAGGGAGAAAAGACAGTTTTTTAAACAAATGGTGCCAGGACAGTAATCCTGTGCAAAAGAAAAAAAAAAAAAAAAAAAAAAAAAAA
>NW_027527569.1:3223610-3281110 GCF_008692635.1 Crocuta crocuta
TTTAAAAAAAAGAGTGCAAAAAAAAAAAAAAAAAAAAAAAAAAAAAAAAAAAAAAAAAAAAAAAAAGGAAAGGGAAAAGAAAAAGAATTTAGCCCTTATGTCACATCGGTATTTATCAACCTATCCTACTCATTATTATAAATTCAGTGTTATTGGCGCATTCTATAGATGCTGCATATATAAGGTGCCTGTGAGGATTCAATGTTTGACTTTGGGCAGGTCACCTCATATATTGCCATCAGTTAAATTCGGGATAGGAGGATTTCTACTCTTCTATTTTCATGTGTTACAAAAGTCATAAATTTTTTTGATCTATTATGGATATATACATTGCATATGCTATATTTATACACGTTTATATGCATTAGAACTTTGAAAATTTGAGTGTGTATTAGATGTATGCCTTGTTATAACAACCAAATGTAATCAAAAGGGAGATTTAACTATATGCAATGTTTAATTCACCAGTTTTTCTTTTAAAAAGGCAAAAAAATTGGGGCACCTGGGTGGCTTAGTCGGTTAAGCATTGACTTTCGCTTAGGTCATGATCTGTGGTTCTGGGTTCAAGCCCCGAGTTGGGCTCTGTGCTGACTGCCAGCTCAGAGCCTGGAGCCTGTTTCGGAGTCTGTCACTCCCTCTCTCTCTGACCCTCCCCTCCTCACGCTGTCTCTCTCTCTCTCTCTCTCTCTCTCCTGGAAATAAATAAAACATTAAAAAAAATAAAAAAACTTTTAAAAAGGCAAAAAAATTGTTCAGTTCATTAAAAACAGTGCTTTTACGTGTTATGTGTATGTGTTCCTTTCCAATTAGTAATTTGGGCTATTTCATGGCATAAGGATCAAATAAGAATTGATTAATTCTTCTGGCTTGGTCCTATGGGTCTGATGGTGCCTTTCTAGAATATAGATTTATTAATTTCTTCATATACACTTGAGAATTGGCTGTTTTCTGAAGAAACACAAAAAATAATTTTGAGGTATTTTGGGGTTGATTGAAAACTGGAAAATGATGAAAATATATTGGATGGATCAGAGCTAGGGGAGCAGATTAAAGGAAAAAGGCTCTACAGTACTTTAAAAAAAAACATTGTTTATAAGATAGAAAATCACTTTGAATTTTTATGAAATCTCCTTATTAGAATTCTGCAACATTTTCCATAAGAGAGTTTTCCTTTTAAAAAACTATGGTTAATACTCAAATTATGCTGTAGGCAATCAGACTTTAAGATATTCACTTAAAACATAAAATATTCATTTAAGGAGTGTTTCCACTCCAGTGAACATTTAAATATGCTCTAAGACATTTGGGGTATTAAGAAAATATTGAGGAAATATATGAACTGGAAAGTTTTTTCTGGAAAGTTACACAAGGAAAGCAGATGAGGCATAAAACCTGAAAATACCAAATTTCCCAACACAAGATAGAATATGTCTTCCACTCCTTCTTTTTCACTGTCAGAAAGCAGATAAAATGAACATATCCTTCTTCTAGACTTAAAGTTCAAATGTCTACGTGAGTCAGACTGTGACTATGGTCTGTATGTCTTGCAAGTCATAACCAAATACAAGCAAGCTACTGTGGAAAAAACCTAACCACAAACTCCTTTTTCCTTTCTCTTATATATAAATTAGATTCTTTTAAACCAAACCGAACTCACATTGGTTACAAACTTTATTTTGATTTACTTTTTAAGTGACCCCTTTAAAAAAATCTCTAAACCAAAACCCCACAAGAAACCTTCCGTCTCTTCCTCCCCAGTTCACCCACAGTAGGTTTCTGGAATTAAATTATGTTGGTTACAATTATATAGTTGCTTTAAAAGTATATGGTAGCCCCATTTTTGTCATTGAGATATACTGACATTATTGAGCACAGTATGCTATTAATATTTAGCTTCTGGTCCCGAAAGGAAAATATTTTTAAGTGATGTCATCAATCACTATGGAGTATATTTGGCAATCTCTCTCTCTCTCTCTCTGTCTCTCTCTATGGTCTATTATGTATTAAAGGTGTACCTATTCTTTTAGTGAGAAATTGTATTTTCAGGAATTTATCTTGCAGCTGTATTTCAACAATTTTCCAGAGATTTATGTACAAAAACATTTACCATAGTATTGTTTTATAATAGCAAAAGATTGAAAACCCATTTCAAATGCTGGTTAATATAAGGCCATCTAATAAATGAAGGTAGGTCAAGACAGTAAAAGCCTTACAGAAGTTAAAAAGCAACTATATTTGGACCGATATGGAATACCCAACCCAGTGAGACACACTGTCAGGAGAAAAAAGCTAGACTTTGTACCAGTATGTAAGGTATACCATTGTTTAATGTATAAATTCATATATATGCACGTATATAATATCTCTGAAAGGATACATAAGACATTGGTAATACAGTTTGCCTGTGAGAGAGATTAAATAGCTCAACCAGGGGCGCCTGGGTGGCTCAGTTGGTTAAGCGTCCGACTTCAGCTCAGGTCATGATCTCCAAGTCCATGGGTTCGAGCCCTGCATCGGGCTCTGTGCTGATATCCAGCTCAGAGCCTGGAGCCTGCTTTGGATTCTGATTTCCCTCTGTCTCTCTGCCCCTTAACTGCTCGTGCTCTGTGTCTCAAAAATAAACAAATGTTTCAAAAAAATAAATAAATAGCTCAACCAGTGTACAGAGTGGCCAGGAGATTTACCTTTCATTAAGTCCCATTTTGTTGGTTTTAAATATGTCTTATGGCATGTATTATCTATGAAGATAAATTAATCATGTTGAAAGCAAATAAACATCTAAAAAGCATTGTTTATACTGAAGATAATGAAGAAGAGAAACACTGCTGACATGGAAATAAAGATAATAATCATGGTAGAGAATATAGAACTAACCCAAGAACACAAATGATTGTAAGCTGTTAGTTTTTAGTGCTAACATTTAAAAATATTACTGAGAACATTGCAATGTGGTAAAGATCTTCACTATTTGCATAAATTTTGTGGTGGCAAAAGAATTGGAAAATACTTGTCAGCAGCAATTAGAAAAAAAATTAAAAGTAAAATATTGTTGGCCAATTGAATGTTTGCAAACCACACACATGATGAAATAGGCTTTATTCAGAGTGGTTGGAGTCAAGAACAAAGTTCCTAGAAGGAGGCTAGACTTTTGTTATATGATTCAGAAGCAATGCCCTGTGTTTGTATTACCACCTACATGCCTAAGATGTGGAGTCAATACATACAACTCAGGACCCAGAGAAGAATACAAGATTTATCCAAGAATATTCCTGCAAAGCGAGGATTAGGTAAGGTGCTAACATCTTTTAGTAAAAGAATGAGCTGTAATCTAAAGTTTTCCTTGAAAAGCATGTTCTGCTAGCTGGAAGAGAGAAACTGTAGTTCACACTTTTAGAATTATTAAATCCATGACATATCCAGTCAATTTATCAGTCCAGTTAGACTGTGCTGTTTGTGACTGATTGCTTCTAGATTCTTCTTATGCCCTATGCTTTCAACACTGTTGGCTCATTTTGATAAAACCAAATATTTATAAAGTTTGAATGAGTTCAGTAAGACCTTAAAGAAACTCATTTTCACCTCTCTGGCATCCAGATACACATCCACACAATAACTGAAGGTTATTGTTGACAGATAATGACAGAGACATTCTATCCATCATAAGGAAAATAATCACTTTACTGCTGATTATTGAAAACAAGTATCTTTAAATTTTAAACTTTTAAACCAGGAAGTATGCCCCATTAGAGAAAATGAAAATTCTTAAACAAATGTTTGTCATGATATAATTTATATGAATCTTTTTGTTGTTATTTATTCTCCTCCTCCCCTACTCTGAGTATCCCTTTTTCCTTAAGTCTTATCCTCTATACCAACTTACACTTAGTTGCTATTTAGTAGATGTATATTATTTTCATGAAAGTTATTTCTATATTTATAGCATATATAATTTCCAATATACTTTGACATGCATTATTTCATTAGAATTTCCCAGTGAGTCTAGGAGTTCAGAATATAAATTATTAGTGACATAATATTTTACATAAGGAAACTAATGTTTGTAGTTTTGGTTTTAAGAAAGTTGCCTAGGGCTCCTGGATGGCTCAGTTGGTTAAGCATATCACTTTGGCTCAGGTCATAATCTCAGTCTGTGAGTTTGAGTCCTGCATCGGGTGAGCACCAGCCCTGCTCTCATTCTCTCTTTTTCTTTCTGCCCCTCACTCACTTGTGCCCTCTCTCTTTCTCTTAGAAAATCACTGAACTTTTATGAAATCTCCTTATTAGAATTCTGCAACATTTTTCTTAAGAGAGTTTTCCTTTTAAAAAAATGCAGTTAATACTCAAATTATGCTGTAGGCAATTAGACTTTAAGATATTCACTTAAAGCATAAAATATTCATCAAGGAGTGTTTCCACTCCAGTGAACATTTAAATATGCTCTAAGACATTTGAGGTATTAAGAAAATATTGAGGAAATATATGAGTATTTGTTTTTCTGGAAATTTATGCAAGGAAAACAGATGAGGCATAAAGCCTGAAAATACCAAATTTCCCCACACAAGATAGAATATGTCTTCCACTCCTTCTTTTTCACTATTAGAAAGTGGATAAAATGAACATATCCTTCTTCTAGACTTAAAGTTCAGGTAAATGGATACCAATAAATACAATAGAGCTTGTTTTTTAAGGATCTTATAAAAGTTTTAGTTAGTAGGTATTCCTGATGAGAGGTCAGCTCCCTTGTTTTATATGATGCTTTGAAAGATCCTCTGATCCACTGTAAACCTCACTGATGTCAAGGAACATTCTTGTCAAAAGACTTCATTCAGTAATGAAACATGACTGAAAATGTCTCATCCATCATTGTCACCATATTGGGTTTTAGACAGTGAATAGTTCCTACAAAGAGCTATTATTGTTCAACTCTCAATTCTATCATTTTTAACAATTTTGAGGTATTTCGGGATTGATTGAAAACTGGAAAAAGGTACCTCTAGTACCTCAGAAGTTAACCTAATTTGAAAACAGAGTATTAGAGATGAAGGAAGAAAACCAAGTGATGCCTCTACAAGCCAAGGGACACCAAAGATTTCCAGGAAACCACCAGAAGCTAGGCAAGACTCATGGAATAGATTCTCCACCAGTGCCCTCAGATGGAGCCATTCCTGCTGACCCCATGATCACAGACTTTGTTGAAGCCACCCAGTGGCTCTCTGTTACTGCAGCCCTAGCAAACTAAAACACCCACCAGAGAAGTGTGACATCATCTTCTCAGTACCTTTTTTCCAATCTAAGGAGAATTCCAGCTAAGTATGAGATTTTTAAGATGCATAACAGGAACACTGAGAAATTAGGAACAGAAATCACCACAAGAATAAAATAATCAAAATAGAAAAAAAAAAGGTAGAAGGGTTAAGGACAACAACCAATGTAGGATGGATGATAGGAAATGTCCTGGTTGAGGGTCAAGGGTGTGTGAGGATAGATGTTAGGAAGGGGCTGCTGTAAAGGGACACTAAGGCAAGCAGTAATGAAGAAAGAGGAATTTTAAGCTATTAGGCTGTGTGTTTAAAACCTACTCCTCCAAACCTTCGACACATATAACCTTATAACACCCTTCCAACTTTAGAGATTTGTCAGAAAATTTAATGTATCATTTTACATATACATATTTATTTAAATACATACACATATATTTTTTCTTGCTAACTACTATTTCTTTGAATGACACTACCTGAAGACTAAACCAAAAATTATATCATTATATTTAGATTATATTTATGTAAAATATGTAACTTTACTCTATATTTTTATTTGATTTTAAATCGTGGATTATTTAAAAAGATACGAAATACAGAGACATGTACCCACCTCACAAGTTTTAGATTTCTACCTTATTTAATGAAATAAAACAGTAATTAGTGTTTACCATTATCATAATAAAGTACTGCAAACAGTGGCTGAAAGAATGTAAATTTACTGTTTACTTACTCTGGAGATCAGAAATCTGACATGGGTCTTAATGAGAAACAAAATCAAAGGGCTGTCAGGGCTGAATTCCTTTTGGAGGTTCTTAGGAAGGAATTCATTTTCTTTCCTTTTCCAACTTCTACAGGCTGCATGCGTCCTTAATCCACCGTCCTCGCCCATCTTCAGACAGCAATGATGGGTCTAGTCCTTCTCACATCAAGGTATCCTGACCTCCTCTTCTAACTCCCTCTGCCTCCTTTAAGGACTCTTCTTCAAGGGCGCGTCCAGATAATCTAACATACCCTCCCTGGCATAAAGTCAGCTGCTTAGCAAGCTTAATTCCCTCTGCAGTCTGAATTCCCATTTTCCAGGTAACCTAACTATTCACAGGTTCCAAGGGTTGGGATGTAGACATAGGGGAAGGTGGGGAGGCGTTCTTCTGCCTCTCATACATAGTAAACTCCAATTCCCTCACCCTCTCTTCTTCATTTCCAGAATACTTATGCTTTTTTTTTGACATATACATGAAATATAGTTTCTATAGTGTTGTTTTGTGCAGTTAAAAATTTCCAATAACAGTATAATATTTAATGAGAACTATAGCCCAGTTTGCTCAAGAGTCTGGTTTACACTCATTGTCCTAACGTACCACTAATAGCACTCTTTTTAATGCCCCAAAGTATTTCAAATCATACCATTCATACCCTTTTGCAGCTAGCGGTTTTCACTGAACACTTTTTAAGTATATATTTATCATTGCCTATAAATCACAATTATAACAAACTAGCTATATTCTTTTTTTAAAATTTTTTAAATGTTTTTATTTATTTCTAGGAGAGAGAGAGACAGTGTGAGCAGGGGAGGGTCAGAGAGAGAGGGAGTACAGACTGAAACAGGCTCCAGGCTCTGAGCTGGCAGTCAGCACAGAGCCCGACGCGGGGCTCGAACCCACGAACCGCGAGATCATGACCTAAGCGAAAGTCGGACGCTTAACCGACTAAGCCACCCAGGCGCCCCACAAACTAGCTATATTCTTTATGTTCTCACTTATTTTGGGATACCTTGGTTCATCTACCCACCCCTTCTTCTCCCTCTTAAAACAGATGTACTGATCTTCCCTCTTTGGTTGTAATTTTTTTTGTTTACTTTTTATTTCTATCAAGTTCTCCTTCAATGTATTTTAAGGTTATGTTAGGGGTGCCTGGGTGGCTCAGTCGGTTAAGTGACTGACTGCAGGTCAGGTCATGATCTCACGGTTCGTGGATTCGAGCCCTGCATCGGGCTGTGTGCTGACAGCTCAGAGGCCTGAGCTTACTTTGGATTCTGTGTGTCTCTCTCTCTGACCCTTCCCCACTCATGTTCTGTCTCTCTCTATCAAAAAGACACATTAAACAATTTTTTTAAAGTTATGTCATTAAACATATGAAGGTTCAGAATTTATTACTTTACTCTCATGGTGAAGTATTCCTGATATTCTCAACAACTTTTTTCTAATAATAAAATAATTAAATATTGTAATTAGTATTTAGTTAGTAAATATTTGGTTAGTATCTTTGTAGTATATCTTTTCCTTCCTTTGCTTTGTTTTTAATTTTTTATATCATTAACATTCAATCAATGTCAATAAAAAATTTTATTTTGTAATGAAATTTTGTATTATAGGGAAATCAATCCCTCCATATTTAGTATAGTTGGTAATATTTGCATTTTTCTGCTATACAATATTATGCTCTCTATATGCTGTGTTTTTCCTTTGCTTCTTTAATACATTTGATTTAGAGACAACTTATATCCTTCTCTCTCCATGAGTATTAATGAGGATGTTTTAACTCCAATTAACATGTTTCTCTCAAGGTATCGCTGTCCAGTATTTTAGTTGTACATTGTTTATACCCTCCCCCATTGTTCGGTACAGTCATCATTGGCTATGACATTCTATGTTCTTTAGGGTTTCTCATATGTTCACAACTTTCTTTGCTTATGATTGATTTTGCAACCCACTTCATATTGAATTCAATTTCCTGAAGTATATTTTACAGAAGAGCCTTCAGTATGGGTCTGCTCAAGGTCAAATCTCAGATTTTGTTTGAATAAGAGTATCTTTAGAGTGGCTTTTAAGATTTAGGTTCTTTTAAAAGTTTTACATTGCATTTGTTATGTTTTTGACCTTTATAAACATTACCTGTGGCGGACTATGCCTTCCAAAGCTTGACACAAAAATGTGTCTCATCTTACAAGGTCTTCTACAATATTACCTTGCCTTTCTCACATTAAGAAATGGGATCTATGCTGCCTTCCTCCTCACACCAAATCTGCCAAGTTTGTGACTCACTTGTAGCCAACAGACTGTGGGAAAAATAAGACTGCATAACTTCCAACGCAAATCAAAAAGAGTTCATGCAACTCCTAACTTTCTAAAAGGCACACTACTTGAGTGACCTTTTAGGAAGTGCAAGTATCCTGAGGCCATCTAAGGAAATATAGGCCACAATGAGAGACCACAGAGTTTGTCCATAGCCTCGAGTGAAGTCCCAGTTAATAGCCAGGATCAGCCAACACACACAAGTGAAGATGCCTCTCAATGACTCCATTCCTGAGCTGTGGAATAACTCTAGCTGTTCTGTTATCCCAACCAAGGATCTAGACATTTTGAAATAGAAACAAGCTATTGGCGCTATACCCTGTCCAAACTCCCAGCCCACAAACTCTATAAGCACAATAAAAGGGCTGTCTTCAGACATTAATTTTTATGGTAATCGGTTATGAAACCATACTACCTGGAACACTAATTAACCATCTTTTGATCCATTTGTGTTATTCTCAAAACTTATTCTCACCTGTTTATATAATTTGTACCATCACTCTGGTTGCTTTTAGATTTCTCCTTTTGTCTTTGAGAGAGAAAGAAATCTTCTAAGTGGTACCATGGGAATAAATAAAAAATAGATGTAGACATTATATGTGTTTACATAAAAAATGCCACCTCTGTATCTGGGATGGTAAAATTGCTTCTAGCAAACCAACCTCCTTCTGACAATGACTACAAACTATATAAAATGTTTTAAAAGTATGTTTGACAACACTGAAGGAGTATCAAGACAGCAAGAGCTTGAGATAGCAAGAGCCTAGAGAGAAGGTGAGTACAGAAGTGAGCCTAGTATTCAGGGCTACTTTTCTCTTCAAAGTCTTTCTTGATTCATAAATAGACACCTAGAGTTTAAGATGTTGAGAAAAACTTTAGGTAGCTTAATTGGATTATAATGACCAAAATTAAAGTTCATGGCTTTTCAAGAAGGAGATCCCTTCAGACTTCCACTTGGATACTGAAGAACTGCAACTTGGGAGCAAGTAGAAAGAGCCAAGCATTTTTAAAACTAAGACTCATCTTGGGGCACATGGGTGGCTGTCAGTTAAGTGTCTGACTTCAGCTCAGGTCATGATCTTAGGGTCTGTGAGGTCCAACCCTGCATTGGGCTCTGTGCTGACAGCTCACAGCCTGGAGCCTGCTTCAGATTCTGTGTCTCCCTCTCTCTGTGTAATGAAGAAAACTATACCTAGGGACACCTGGGTGGCTCAGTGAATTAAGCATCTGACTAATAAGAAATTAGCTTGCTTTTAGTTCAGGTCATGGTTTCACAGTCAAGCCCCATGTCAGGCTCTATGCTGACAGCACAGAGCCTGCTTGGAATTATCTCTCTTCTTCTCTTTCTGCCCCTCCTCTGCTCTTTTTCTCTCAAAAATAAATAAATAAACTTAAAAAATTAGAACTACCCACAGCAATCACACTACTTTTACCTGAAGAAAAGGAAAACACAAATTCAAAGGAATACATGCACCCCTATATTTATAGCGGCATTATTTACAATAGCAAAGATATGGAAGCAGCCCAAATATCCATCAGCTAATGAATGGATAAAGAATATGTGGTATATGTGTACAATGGAATATCACTCAGCCAGAAAACAGAATAAAATCTTGCCATTTGCAACAACATGGACGGAGCTAGAATATAATGTTAAGTGAAAAAAGTCACTCAGAGAAAGACAAATACTATATGATTTCACTCATATGTGAAATTTAAAAACAGATAAATGATCATGGGGGGGAAAAAGACAGACAAACCAAGAAACAGACTTTTAACTATAGAGAACATACTGATTGTTACCAGAGGGGAGGGGGATGGAGGTACGGGATAAGTAGGGGTGGGGGTTAAGGAGTGTAGTCATTGTGATGAGCACTGGGTGATGTATAGAAGTGCTGAATCTGCTATATTGTACCTGAAACTAATATAAACACTGTATGTTAACTAACTGGAGTTAAAATAAAAACTAGAAAAAATAATAATAAATAACAGCCTATTGGTTATTTTTATTTTTCTTAATGTTTAGATAAATCTTACTGGGACAAATATTACTTGAGTAAGTCAGATTTTTTTTTTATCAGGTTTCTCCCAGCTCTTTCAGTGAGTTTCTTTTCATCTATTAATCTCTACTGTGTATGATTTAATTTTGCTTAAATGAAAATTATGGTTCTGTGTACTTATCTATCATTATTTACATGTGTATCTTTCTATTAGCATATATAGCACAGAAAATTGAATTGAAAGAGGAACACAAAATGATAGCATTGTTTACTGTTCATCTGTTTGTTGTATTCATTATTATTTTTACTTTTTATATGAAGTTCTATAGTTTTTTAACAAAAATGATAAAAGGCTTATACTTGAAAAAAATAATTCAATCTCCTAAGTAGTTTTTTAATCATACCTTTAAAAAATATTAAATGTATCATTTGTTAAAAGCATATCTGCTCACACATATATCTCATGGCTTTGCCAATTTTTTAAATTCTTTCTTGATCTTCACTATCCAACATAATTATTAAAAAATGTTTCAAAAAAGGGTTCAAATATTTTATTCCTATTCAATTTTGCCTTTTATCTTTTTTTCTTACTACCCAACACTATGTTTTTTCAGGGTCATTAGAAAGAGTGATGGCTCTAGGTGTCATTGTCCATGTTTTCTCAAGCAAAACACCAAAATTAAGATCTATTTGTATCTCTATTATAACACTAAATAATCCTACAAATATTTGCATATGCCGTACGTCTTTCCATTGACTTTTGCTGCTTACTACCAATTTATCAGTTAAGGTTGGGGGCAGCACAATCTTCATCTGCACTTTGGGAAGTTCACCATCCCAGCATTCTATGCCTTGCCACATGATTCAGTTGATTCTTTATACTTAGTTGCATATTTTACTGATTTCAAAGTTATATACAAACTTCCTGTTTTAGCTACTGAGCCATATTCCTAATTGAAACCATTTGCAAAGACTACTACGTCTTTAAACTCTCGGTGAACAACCCAAAATGACACAAAGAAAGCACTCAGAATTTTAATTTTTATCTCATCAGGAAACTCCCAGCATTAAGCATGCTTATGAACATGTGATAAAAACGAAACTAATTTGCAGGAGTAATCAAAAGTAAAAAGATTCCTGATTTGTTGAGTGATGAACGGACTTGTCTTTCAGTAACGTGGAGGAATATCCCTCTCTGAACCCACCCCCATAGCTATTTTTGCTCATCTGGGCAAGCCCTTTTCATGTAGTCTTGCTGCTTTCAACATAATCTTGTCTTCCCATTATGGTAGATGGAGTGACAGTGGCAAACAAAGATAAACAAGGTGACAACTGGGCCAACGCACTAACAAAACAGTAAATCTTCTAATCACTCATTGAGGATAAAATATATTTGTTCTATGGACATTTACAAATAAATTTGAGATTGGTCAACAGGAACAAGTTGCTGATTTTACCTCTGAATGAAGTTAATGTGACATCTAAAATGTAAAAGAAAATAATGACAATTTCTTTCCCTAAACTTCTGTGTATCCCCAACAGCATTACACTTACCCAAGGAATTAATGAGATTACCCAAGGAATCGAAGTACCACAATTTGAGAAGCACAGATCTAGGGGAATGAGGTCAAAGTGGTCCACTCACTTAGCTTTCAGCTCAATGAACTAAATCCATTTTTTTTTAAGACTCAAGAATCATCCACTTCATTTCACTGGGGATTTGAGCCCCAAACACTTGATCATTGTAAAGTTACTAAGTGTCATATGTAATTGCTTTAGAAATAAAAAGGTAGCAAGATTCATGCACACCCAGGGTCACTGAGCCTGTCTACCTCTAACATGAAAACCAACTAGTAGTGTCTGATGACAGACAGACTCCTACACTATGGGTTAGTGTTTCACTGTATCAAATAGGTGAATTATGGGTAAATAAAAATATCTATAGTCGGTACACTTTGCCACTTTGTATCTAACAGTGTATCTAACGATGCTTTGTATCTAACAGTAGTGACTTGCGGACTAAACTCCAGTCCCACCGGCTTCCTTTAGTTCCTTTCCATCCCAGGCCGTTTTCACAAATGGTTTTCTTTGTTAGGAATAACACACACATTCATACACATGCACACTTCATGGCTCATCAATATCCATCTTTCAGGACTCAGCTTGAATGCCACATCTAAGACTAGATTAGGTCCCTTTGATTATTTGTCCTTACAGGACTCTGAACATCCCCACAGTCACCTCACAATAGGGCCCACAAGTCTCATGATCATGTTTTAGAACTTGTGTGTAATACTTCATCATTTTAAAAATATTTTCATATTCATTTTTCTTCTACTCTTGGAAACAACGTTTCACATCACAAGGAGGCAGAATTGAGTGCTTTGGGCTGTGAATTCAGATGGCCTGGTTTGCCATCCCAGCCTGGCCACACACTAGTTGTAAGAAATGACAAGATACATAGCCTCTCTGTGCCTTCATTTCTTGATCTGTAAATGGAATTAATGGCACCTCTATCACAGGAAATGGAACAATGTCTAGCACTGTGCAATTACTCAATAACACTAGCATTAATACTTCCTCCATAACTTTTTAGATGAAACTAAGTGGTTTGGTCAAGATCAGGCAAATAGTCTTTTAGTATCTTTTACAAGTCACTTTAGGGTTTTCTTCTTCAATGCAGATTCATTGTTTATGCAATTACCAAAAATTATTTAAAGACTAGCATTTCATATTGGGATTATGCAGGAAATTTTAATAAAGTTAAGCCCTGCCTGAAGACCTTGCATTTAGTTTTCTAAATTGCTGGCTGTTTTCAAATTTATATTCAAGAGAAAACATTTTTCAGAGTCCTGTTTTTAGCCAAACGCATTGATATTTCTTACAGATGACATGCTGTACCAATTGAAGCCAGCACACCAAAAAAGTTAACAAAGAAAAACAAAAAAAGAAACAAAGGTTATGACATTTAACACTGAATGCCAAACTCTCTAGTCATTAGCAAACAGAGCCTCTTTTTGTTAATTTCTGTAATCAGAAATTGTGACCTTTGTCTCTTTATTCAGTGATGACTTTAGGCTTATATTATTTGCCTGTTCAGTTTCTTCCTGAACACTTGTTCTTTTTAACTAGTGTTTTATTTTTTCTTTACAAATTATTTTACTCTTATTTTGAAAGGAAAAATCTGTCTTCACTAACTTTCTCTTTTTTAGTATTTTTTTGATGTTTATTTTTGAGAGAGAAAGAAAACGTGAGTGGGGGAGCAGCAGAGAGAGAGAGACACAAAATCTGAAGCAGGCTCCAGGCTCTGAGTTAGCTGTCAGCACAGAGCCCCACGTGGGACTCGAACCCACGAATGCAAGATCATGACCTAAGCCAAAGTCAGACGCCCAAGTGACTGAGCCACCCAGGGACCCCATCAACATTATTTTTTAAATTAATATGAACTGATCACAATTATCCTGTAGAAATCTAATAAAACTAAGAAATTCCCACTCTGACACTACTGTTCTTAATATGTTTCCTCACACATGAGTGTAAATGGTACACCTACTTACTTGCGGATCTTTTGGATTTTCTTCCAGTTGGTGCTTCTCAGAAGCTGGAGACCTCTGGATCTGGAGACTTGACAGGAATCTCCCAAGTTATTAGTACCTGAAATTATCGTAATATTTGTTATATAAGTATGATTATAAAGTCAAATGTGACTATCAAATTATATGCTTTTCTTAAGTGATGAATAAGAGAGTCTTCATTTCTCAGTGATACCCAGGATCCTCAACTTAAAGCTCATACCGTCAATCCTCATTATTCCTGCATGTTGTATTTGTCACCAAACTACTCACTTTGTAAGTAGGGGTTACTTTGTAACCCCCAAATCAACACCCATAGTGGTTTCACAGTCATTCATGGACATGTGCACTGTTGCAAAAATTTTGAGTCACCTAACACACACTTCATCAGCTGAGGTCAAACAAGGCAATGCTCAGCTTTCTTGTTTAAGATCTCATACTGTAAACAAGTGTATCTTTTTCACAGTCTATTTAGTGCCACATTTTCCATGTGTGCTGTTCGTTGGTGATTTTGCTGTTTAAAATGGCCTCGTGCTTGTTGCTGAAGAACAGCCAGTGTATAAGCACAAAGAGATTGTAATGTGCCTTAAGTGGAAGACACTGTGTGTTAGATAAGCTTTGTTCAGGCTTGAGTGATAGAGCTGGGGGTTCATTCAATGTTAATGAACCAACGGTACATACTAAATTAGGGGTCTTTAAACAGAAACACATAAACAAGGTAAGGTGTTGATCAGTTGTCAATATGTTTTGATGACAGACTCACAGAAACCTTGCGTTGTACTTCCCTCAGAGCAATAATTCAATATTCATTAATTCAGTGTTCAAGGTAACTTTATAAAACACAACCACTGTGAATAATGACAACTGACTATATTTTGTTGTCAACTCTAAATCTTTGAAATCAGAATCTACCTGAATATACTTAGTTTAACTGAGATGGCTGTCAATGTGCTAATTTGGACAATTTAATGAATTTTTAAGGACAAAATTGAACAGTTTACTAACTTGAATCAAGATAGTTATTTAATCTAAGGTTACTGCTTTATGTTACCATATGTCAAAATATCTGGTCAATTATGCTAACTTTGTATTTGCAAAAAAGATCCCAGTGCTTCAGATGAGCTATTTGCCAACCAATATACTCAATTAATAACTTCATATTTTAGTTTTATTGACATTATCCAGATATAGTTTTAGTGTGCTTATTGACAGCATTGTATGAAGATTTCATTTCACAAAGACAAATCCTAGAACTGAGAAGATAGCCTGAAAATGAAGACTATGTTATAGAATTCATTAATAAAATTATTGAAAAAAATTATTTTAAATATACATAAAATGACTCACATTTGCATAGATTATCCATGCAGTCGATAGGTTAAATAGCACTTGATCCTGAAGAAGACACAATTATGATGTATTCTACAAATATGTGTTGAGAACCTACTACTGCTAGGTGCTGTTCTAGACACTGGAATTATAGTTGTGAATAAGACAGTCAAGGTTCCTTTTCTCATGAATAGTCTGGGGGGTAGAGACAGACAATAAAAATCTTCACAAATAAATACAGATAGTGATGCTTGGAATAAAGATAGGGAGATGTGCTAGAAAGTAATGAAAGAAGAAGAAGCTACTTTAGAGAGTCTGAGTGACAGGAAGCCACGTGAAAGTTTGGGGACCAAAGCAATCCAGACCAAATCCAGAGAATAAGTACAAAAGCACCAACTCTTGGGAAACTGTGGCACATGCAAAATGCACAAAGATAGCCAGTGTGGCTAGAACTGGGGTCTTAGTGAAGCCAGTGTAAAAACGGTAGCCAGAGATCCATACCGCTAACCTCTTCATTTGATGGAGATGTCCTCTCTGAGTGTCTGTCCAGGTGTCCACTGTTCTTGCCTCTTCCCTTTCTCTGCTCCTTCACATGGAACTAAAGGAATATCCAAGGTCCTTTTATGCACCTTTCTGGAGCTACGGAAAATTTTGGGAGTGGTTCTTCATCTTTTCCTCTTTTGCCCAGGAATCAATATCCCTATGTCTCTACTTCCATTGCAGCTTCTGCCCCCAGAAAACCCCATGCAAGAAGCAAGAGTCATTCTCTGCCTATGTTCATTTATGTGATTAAATCCAGAGACACAAGTCAATTTCTCCCAAGAATCTCCTCATTGAGTAACCCTTAGTCCCAACAGCAGCACCGGAGTGTGTACGATAAGAACAGGAGATAAGCTCTGACCTAAACTTGATAGGAGTTGGTTAAGAAAAGATGCAATGGGCAGTACGGGGAAAAATAAGGTAGAGAGAATCATGAAGAAGTCATAGCTTCAAGATCAGAAAGAAGTCAGCTCTGCAGAATAGAAATTCTTGCCTATGCCTACCTCTCCCACTATCCATGAAACATTGTGGAGACTGTAGGATGGAGTCTTGTCAGCTGTCCCCAACTTGCAGTTGTGTGAGCAGAGACAAATCTTCCTCCTCTCTGGGTGCTGAGAAGCACTGTTGGCCATATTCACCCTGCGGTACTATGAGCTGATGTCATGCCCTTCCTTCTGTGCACCTGGCTCTCTGGGAGCTAGGAGGTGGAGCACGTTTACCATACTTGTCTGCTCTAGTGAAAAACAGCAAATTGGTGGCACCTTAGTCCCTTAGAACTGGACAATGTGAACAGAACCACATAGAAGAGGGAGCTAGAGAAAAGGATTCTTTAAATTTCTGTATGTAACTCCTGGAAAGTTTCCAAGAACCCTTGCATGGAACTGCCTGCAATCCACATAGCGAATTATTTGTGAACTGATCTACAATGTGTAAAACCACTAAGGTTTCAAATTAGCCTCTGGATAGCACACCAAACAGTCCACAATAGCACAGAAAAGTCTCTGAAAATTAAGTTAGCATTTGAATCACAGCTCACAAAGTCAGCCAGGAGGTGCATTCTGAACCTAAACTTGTCGACTGCCGATCTCAAAAAGCTGCATGCCGTGTGATTCCGTTTATATGACATTCTTGAAATGATGAAATTACAGTATTGGAGAGCAGATCAGTGGTTACCAGGGTTAAGACCTTACCTATAGACAATTCTAAAAATTTAATATCCTAAAAATCCATTAAAAATTAGATGTAATAAATTCATCAAAGGTGCATGGCATAAGATCAGTATACAAAAACCAGCTGTTTCTTTACTCCAGCATTGAATAATCTCAAAAGCAAATTAGAAAAGCAAATGCATTTACAATAGTACCTAAAAGAATCAAATACTTAGGAATAAATCTAACCATGGAGGTGAACTATAAAATATTGCTGAAAGAACGTAAAGAAGGCCTAAATAAATGAAAAGATATTTCATGTGCATGGATAAAGACACCAAAATTGCAGGAACAAAAGAAAAACAGATACACTGGACTTCATCAAAATTAAGAACTTTTGTACAATTAAAGGATACTACTAAGAAAGCAAAAAGACAACTTATTCAATGAGAGAAAATATTTGCAAATCATATATCTGGTAAGGAAGGGATTAAAATCCAGAATCTATAAAGCACTCTGACAACTCAACAACAAACAAACAACACAGTTGATAGGGACAATAGACTTAAACAGATATTTCTTCAAAGACATACAGAGAAATATCTTATTGGCCAATAAGCACATGCAGAGATGACCAACATCATTAGAAACTAGATAAATTCAAATCAAAACCACAATGAGACATCACTTCATAGCTAGTAGGATGGCCATCATTTCTGAAATAGGGAAGATAAATGTTGATGAGGGTATGAAGAAATTGGAACCCTTGGGCATTGTTGACGGAATGTAAGATGGTACAGCCACTGTGGAGAATAGTATGGTAGTTCCTCTAAAAAGGGGAAAATAAGTCAACAATTAGATTTCTAGCATACCTAGCACTGTCAAGTTCATAGAGAAAGAAAGTAAAATAGAGTCTCAGGAACTGAGGAGGAGAGGGAGTTTTTGCTTGATAGGTACACAGGTTTTGGTGGGGAGATGAAAAGATTTTAGGTATAGATAGTGGTGATGGTTTTACACTGTTAGGAATGCATTCAATGTCACTGAATCATATACTTACAAATGGGAAAAAATGATAACTATTAGGTAATGTATATTTGACAACAAAAAACTGTTATAGAAATAACTCCTTACATAGCAGACTTTTAAATTTGCTTTTCAAAACAATCTGTCTCCTATATTCATAGTAGATTTATATATAACTATATATAGTTATATATATATTTATATATATATAGTCATATATATATAGTTAGATGCTACTAAGTTCCTTTTAACAAACTACTTTTAATTCAGGTTACTGGTTTGTAGATTTTTGCGAAGTGAGGTTTAAGTTTAAAGGCATAAAGGAAAAAATCTAAAAAATCTGGCTGTTTTCAACGTTGTCTAAGTTTTTAAAGTGTATACTTGTTAATAGTCATTTGCTATTATCCCAAGTCACTTCATTTATGCGAACAATGTCTGATTGTCATTTCTATTAGTTTCTACATGTCTTTTGTAAGCAACTTTGGCAAAGATAATTACTTTAAAGAATGGAAGCTACCTTCTGCCAAAGGGAGTGGGATAAAACAGCAGAAAATTTGCATTTTCTTCAAAATGCCAAACTTATGAATTCTGGGTGGACTCTAATTTTTGTTGCTGGAGTTTGCCAGTCTTTTCTGGATGAATTGTGTGACTGGAACTTATTTGAGTCCTTTTTTAAGTTGAAGATGTGAAGACCAAACATTTTCTAATTTAAAAGGCTAAGCTTTCCTCTTTATGAAAATAAGAACTACTATTAATTCTGTAGCATCAGTGGCCCTGTACATGGTCATGACTGCCAGCAGTAAAACTCAAATAAGGCCTGGATTCGCAGCAAATGTGACAGCACAAGTACAGACAGTTTACTGTGCCAGATATCACTGAAACAGTACACTATCATTGAACCTTAATTTCCTCTCAACCTTCAGTATCTCCCAATATTTAAGTGCATGGATTCCATAACCTCTCTGCCTGGGTTCAACTCTTAGCTCTACCACATATTAGCTATGGAAGCCTTAGCAAGATACATACCTGTTTGTGCCTCATTTTTCCTGTCTATAAAGTGGGATCATAATAGTATCTAGCTCGCAGAATTGTGACGAGTATTACAGGTAAAACATTTAAAGCAGTACTTGCAGCACCTGGAAGGCTTAGGCGGTTGAGTGTCTGACTCGATCGACTTCAGCTCAGGTCATGATCCCAGTGTTGTGGGATTGAGCCCTCCTTTGGGTTCTGTGCTGAGCCTGAAGCCTGCTTAAGATTCTTTCTATCTCTCTCTCCCTCTACACCTCTCCCCTGCTCATGTGCTCTCTCTCTTTCTCTGTCTCTCTAAAATATAAATAAATAAATAAGTAAATAAATAAATAATAAATAAAACAGTACTTGCATAAAGTAAATATATCTAATTGGTAGATAACTTTTTCACAGTCCACACATCTGTCCATTCAACATTAATGTTTTAAATTAACACTTCAATAGGTTAATAAAGCTTTATCCTCTTTACTATAATATTACTTATGCTTTTTTCAAAAAGCATTCTTTTGTTTTCTTGCTCCAATTTGTTTATTTGGAGAGAAGTGCTTTTTCACAATAATCATATGCTTTCTATGAGCAACTGTGCTGTCATTCTAACCAAATCATGGCTCCTATTTTCTGTAACCAGGCATCCATCTTTGTTTATGAGGGTGTTATTAAAACAGATGGTGGTGCTGGGTGAAAATTTTAGCAGAAATGATAGGAATATTTTGTTTGGTTCTAGTTTATCGAAAAAGTTAAGTTTTGAAAAGTTTAGCAGTTATCATCATATCCAAAGTCTTATATGTCTTTTGTTAGCCTTAATATGACGGAAATCATAGTCCCTAACATCTACTGACCAGCATTAATTAAAAAACAGACTGACAAATGAAAAAACCTCAAGGAAAACCTCTAGGGGATGATTAGTTTAACTTATTTTTTTTCTTCATTATATAACTTCTGAAAGTAAAATAATGGCTGGCCCTTTGTTTCTTACATACTAAAAGAAGAAAAAATGTACAGTGCAGATTAAAATCATGAGCATTTATTATGTTCATTTAACTTCAACGAAGCATGGAAAATAATAACATTATTTATATGTTTTTAAATACTAGATAACTCTGAAATATTATTAACCACATCTTGGTTATTCTTTCTGAGGAAATCTCTTGAAAACATTCATCATTAAAATATAATTTTAATTCATGACTATGTAATAATTTAAAATATGTCAAATTATGAACACAAGTCATCTTCAGTGTTTCCTATTTGAAATAATTATTTCTATGCAAAATCTCTTTTTAATTGAGGTATAATTGTCATATAACATTGTGTGACTTTAAGGTGCATAACGTGTTGATTTGATACAATTATAGATTGCAATATGATTGCCAACATAACCAGCACAGCATTAGCTAACACCTCCATCACATCATATAATTATCATTTTATTTTTGTGCTAAGATCCACTCTTAGCAACTTTGAAGAATATAATTCAGTACCATTGACTATAATCATGATACTGTGCATTAGATCTCCAGAACTTACTCATCTTCTAACTGCAAGTTTGTACCCTTTGACTAACATCTCCCCGGTTTCCATAACCTCTCCCACCCCTAGTAACCACAATTCTACTCTCTGTTTCTATAAGTTCAGTTTTTTTAGATTCCATGTTTAAGTGGTATCATAGTATTTGTCTTTCTCGGACTTATCTCACTTAGCATAATGCCCTCAAAGTCCATCCATACTGTTGAAAATAGCAGGATTTCCTTCTTTCTCATCCCTAAATAATATTCCATTGTAATTTTCTGTGTGTGTGTGTGTATGTGTGTGTGTGTATCACATTTTCTTTATCCATTTATCTACTGACTGACATTTAGGTTGTTTCCATATTTTGACTGTTGTGAGTAATGCTATAATAAACATGGTAGTGTAGATATGTCTTTGATATCCTCTTTTCATTTCCTTTGGATATATATACAGGAGTGGCATTACCAGATTGTATAATAGTTTTATTTTAAATCTTTTGAAGAACTTCCATACTATTTTCCACAGTGGTTCACCAATTTACATTACCACAAAGAGTTCACAGGGTGGTTTTTCTTTTCATATTTTGCCAACACTTATTTATTGTTTTCATGATAATAGTTATCCTAACACGTGTGAGGATATGTCCCTGTGGTTTCGATTTGCATTTTCCTGATGACTAGTAATGCACCTGCTGGCCATCTGGATGTCTTCTATGGAGAAGAGTCTATTCAGTTTCTCAGCTCATTTTTCAACAGGATTTTTGTGTTGTTAGTTATTGAGCTGTCCTGAATTCTTTAAAAATTTTGGATATTAACTATTTTTCTAATATATGGTTTGCAAATATGTTCTCCCATTCTGTAGATTGCCTTTTCATTTTTTTGTTTCTTTTGCTGCGTAGGAGTTATGTGTGGACTTTCTGTTCTGTCCAAATGGTCTATGTAGCTATTATAATGGCAAAACCTTACTCTTTTGCCTACAACAGCTTTGTAGTATGTTCAAAATTAGGAAGTATGATGTCTTTAGATTTGATTTTCTTTATCATAATTGCTTTGGCTATTCAGTATCTTTTTGGCTTCATACAAATTTTAGGACTGTTTGTTCTATTTCTGTGAAAAATGCCATTGGAATTTTGATAAGGATTTCATTGCATCTACAGATGGCTTTGAGTAGTATGGATATCTTAACAATACTAATTCTTCTGGTCCATCAATGCAGGATAGCTTTCCATTTTTTGTGTCTTCTACAACTTCTTTCATCCAAGTCTTGTAGTTTTTACTATTCTTATCTTGTAATGCTTTTGTTAAGTTTATTCCTGGCATCTTATTGTTTTTGATGTTATTGTGATTGAGGCTGTTTTATTTACTTTTCACATATTTTGTTGTTGATGTATAAAAAATGCAATTGATTTCCATATGTTTATTTTATATCCTGCAGCTTTACTGAATTAATCAATTAGTTCCAACTGCTTTTTGATTAGGTCTTCAAAATTTTCCAAATATAAGATCATATCATCTATAAATAAAGACAATTTTACCTCTTTCTTTTTTACTTGAATGTCTTTTATTTATTTACCATCTCTGATTACTCTAACTAGGATTTATCATATTGTCTGAGAGTGATGAGAATGGGCACTCTTATCTTCTTCCTGATCTTAGAGGAAAAGTTTTCAATATTTCACCATTAAGTATGATATCAGCTGTGGGTTTGCCATATACGGCCTTTATTATGTTGAGGTACATTCCTTATATACCAAATTTATCATGAGAAGATGCTGTATTTTGTCAAATGCTTTCTCCCTGTGATTACACATAAAATCATCAATTCCATTCCCAGGGATATTAGAAGTTTAAATTATTAGAAGACACAATTTTTTCCAGTTTGATGAAATAACCTTATTTAATAAGACATACTTAAAACTAGCTTTTTTTCCCCCCAGCTTTTCTTGTAAACCAATAAGCAGGTTGTTTAATCCAAGTGCTTCTGAATCCTGTGTTTAGTAACAGGACATTTTCAGAAAATTTCCCATATCACATTAGCTCAATTATCAGCAAATGATTGGTCTTGCCCTGCTTTCATTCAGGGAAAGAATTTAAAGCAACTTGTTAAACTTTAAGAAAGAGTTTTAGTAATACAAATGTCAGTGCTTTTGGCTTGTCTAAGGAGACTAAACAAAACAAAGAACACATTATTAAATAGTCATAAGGCTTTCAAACTTTGAGAATGTTTACTTAGATCATTTTGGAAGATGAAAACATAGCAAACAATTCCTTAGTTGAGTCAGATTTCCTTTATTCTTTCTATATCAAGGCCAGAGTTAATAGTACCAAAGAAGTCAAACAATCATCCTCTTCCTTTTTTTTCTATCCCCCAAACAGATGACCATAACAGAGTCCTAATAGTAACAGAGGCTCATGAAAGTAATATTCTATAGAAGAATGAGACAAGAGATAATGGAGGTAGAGTTTTATATCAAAAGTCCAGGGGCGCCTGGGTGGCTTAGTCGGTTAAGTGTCCGACTTTCGCTTAGGTCATGATCTCACGGTTTGTGGGCTCGAGCCCCGCGTCGAGCTCTGTGCTGACTGCCAGCTCAGAGCCTGGAGCCTATTTCAGAGTCTGTATCTCCCTCTCTCTAGTCCTGACTTCACTGGAAAAAGTATGTCTATAATTTTAAAAAGTCTTATCAGTGAATCTAAACCATTTTCCCCCCACCTCTTTACCCATCCCTACCCAGATCAGAATTACAGTATTACAAAAGAAGTTCTTTTTGACATGGGAATCTTATATTGGGGCTCAACCAAAAAATGAGTCAGATGGTGAGGTAGGCAGGATAATGGCCTCAAAAGATGTCCACATCCTAACTCCCAGTAATATGAATATGTTAACTCATATGGCACGGGGACTTTGCAGATATGATTAAAGTGGACATTGAGACAGGAGGATTATTCTGGATTATCTCGTAGGCCCAACCTAATCACACAGGTGTTTAAAAGTACATCTTCCAGGCTGTCAAAAAGACATGTGACAATATAAGAAAGGTCAGATGCAAGGAGATGCAATGTTGCTGCCTTGTGAAGATGCAAGGAGTTCATGAGCCAAGGAAGAGTCTCTAGAAACTGAAACAGATGAGAAATGGATTTTCCAGAAATACAAGCACACTGACATCTAGATTTCAGTCCAATCACACCCATGTCACATGTCTAAGTTAAAGAACCATGAGAGAAGAAATCTTTGTTGTTTTAAGCCATTAAATTTATAGTGATTTGGTATAGCAGGTAAGACTTTGACTACTCTTGCATAAGAAGTATCAGACAGCTGCAGTACTCCTTTAATTTACTCAGATTATATTATTATATTAATTAATATATTATATTTGGGCATATTACAAAGATTATTGTAAGCAAGTAAACCCATTCTTTCACAATCATGCCATTGGATTTAATGTTTTCATAGTATTTAATTAGCAACTTCAAGCTTACTCAAAATGTCCCTAATCAAACTGCTATGATCACATAGTTATCTGCAAGTAATAGAGTACAAATGAATAGACTGTTGCAACTTTTCATAGTCTCCATAGCAGGATAAATATAATTTAGTAAGTAGTTTTTTTTAAAGCATCACACAATCACATATAGTCATATCCAAAACAATGGATAAAGTGAAAATTTTTCTGAAATCTGCTCCCTAGTTTTTCATACTCTGGCCTCACATTTTTGAATATAGTAATCAAATAGTGCATACACAGATGAAATAAATAAATAATAATAATAATATTTTGAGATGTTATGCAACTTATGATTCCTAAAGATAATAAATTTATTTAGGAGCCATGACTAAAAAGAGAATATATATACATATGTATGTATGTATGTATTAAAATGTATTATATTAGATTTATGGAAAAAATTCCTACTTTTGGCCCAGAGGAAAAGTACACTCCCCCCAAAATAGGCAATTTTTCTGCTGAGTAGTCCTTATGGGCAGATCTGCTCAACACTCAGGGGCTTATGAGCAGTTGATGGGGTTGAGGAAGATGACATCAGGGTAGTTCACTGCCTTCCTCCATTTGCCCTGATGTCAGTTGACCACTCATATACACACAGACACTAACCCTCAAATAGTACGTGAGTCAAGGTACATGGTGGTAAAATTGGAGAAGGGTAGAGGGAGCATGTGTAAAAATTTTTACAACACTCTAGAGCAATTAATCCAGAGCATGTTATCTTATATAATATTTCCCTTTGAAAAATGAGTATCTTTTCGACCCCTGAAAAGTGATTCAGAAAAAACACATATAAGTACTATATACATTTCAATAAGCAATGAACCATTAAAATAGCTCATGTTTTTATTTTGTTGATGTATGTTGTTAACATTTTTTTGGAAACATAGAAATACATAAGAATTCTCTAGTGATCATTCCAAAATACTTTTGCGATGTCAGAATTGTCACCAATATTGTAGATTAGATGTAATTAATTCATTGTGTCAGCCAGGATCTCATCAGAGGACAGAATCTGTATCAGTTATTTGAACACAATGAATTTAAATAAAGATCTGTTAGGTTAGTATAAAGTTTTTAACCAGGTAACTGAAAGGATAAAAGAAAAGAAAAACGCGAAAAGATCATGGAGGTAGCAAGTCTTAGAAGGAGGGTGAACCCCTTGGGCTGGAGGAATAAAGAGAGGAGGTTTAGAGGAGTATTCCCAGGTCCTGAGACCACTCAGTGGATGCTGGTGTGACCTCAGAAGAGGGCCTCCTAGGCCTGAATGCCAGAAACCTGAGGAATGGACATTGACCAGCTGCTATCTCTGAGGGGGAAGCATGAGGCTGATTCTGCAGGTGTTGGACAAATTGCAAAGTGGATTCTGTTAATGCGACTGGCATAGGGAAGGCACTATGTGGGATGCTGCTCACAGAAATAGCAAGTAGCCAAAACAGCAAATATGAAGCAGCCAGCTCTATCGTCAGAAAGCAAGGATAGAAGGGTAGGTTCTAAAGCAGAAACAGTAACTTAATAACTTATACTTAAGTCAACAAAAAAAGCACCTATTATTGACAATATTTAAAATATTTCCACTTTATTGATTTCATAGTCTCCAACCAATGGAAGTAGATGTTTTTGCTTATATATCATTGACCTAAAATTCTCTTCTTTATTTTTACATATCTGCATCTTTCCCATAATTCTAACTCAGCGCCATGCCACTGACCTCCTTAATCTCCCAAAGAAAAGCTCTTTCTGGGGAGCCTGGGTGGCTCAGTCAGTTAAGCATCTGACTTTGGTTCAGGTCATGATCTCACGGTTCGTGGGTTTGAGCCCCGCGTTGGGCTCTGTGCTGAAAGCTAGCTCAGAGCCTGGAGCCTGTTTCAGATTTTGTGTCTCCCTCTCTCTCTGACTCTCCCCTTCTCATGCTCTCTCTCTCTCAAGGATAAATAAAACACTAAAAAAAAAGAGAGAAAGAAAGAAAAGAAAAGATCTTTCTTCCTTCTAGGAACACTCATACAATTTTGTTTGTACCTCCTTTGTGATATTCATCACTTTTCACTCTCCACTATGATAGTTTATAAGCATCTTCGAGCCCCTCGGAGGCAGAGGCCATGGCTAACTCTTCTCCTTAGCAAATGTCTGAAGAGTAGTAGCTGTTGACAGAAGGACTGATTCTCCCATGACCAGAAGGAAAGGACTCAGATTCTTTCAGATTTGCAGGAATCTGATGTGAATCAGACTGCTCGCTTTAACCCTTTGCATCAAAACACTGTCTGGAGAGAAAGATACGGTACATCTTCACTCTTTTTCTCTCACTGGATCTTAGAGGTTGGGAAGCCATGTTAGAATCATGTACTGTTATTCTTTTAGAGGAAACTGAATTTGCTCCTAATTCACGCTGTACAACCACTTTGTATCTGGTTTGGAGGGAGGGAACTTATAGAAGCCATATTCCAATTTAAGTTCTTCCTGGAGTCAGGCATAAGTACCAGAAACACTCGGAACACTATATTTGCTGACAAGATTGCTTTATAATACAAAGTCCAAAGGGAAGGGGTGGACAGAAAATATTTGCTGACCATGTGGAAAACAAAAAGTGCCATCAAATGCTAAACAACATCAACAACTAAAATTTAGCAATGGAAGTATCATAATGTCACAGAATGACTCACTGGAAAGACTGTGACTTCTAAGTTATAAATCACTGCCCTTATTTGCACTTGTTTCTGCTCTTTCTAATGTTCCTTGTATGCTTTTACTTGTATGGATGAGCACTGGGTGTTATATGGAAACCAACTTGACAATAAACTATTAAAAAATATTAATAGAGAACAACTGGTCCTTTTTAATTCATTAATTCAATAAATATTTATTGAGTGCCTAGTGGTTGTCCGAAAAATGTTAGGGGCTGCTGGCAAGGAAGTTGTAAACATAGAGCCCACGCCTTCACAAAACTTTGTTCTGAGATAATATTCAGGATAATATAACATTCATCATATAATTTTCAAAAATTAAAGCTAAAACTACTTTGTCAAATAAAGATATACTTCCCTGAGAGTGTAACAAATCTTTGGCAATAGGAGGCAGAAGAGCAAGCATCATATTTTATGAGTATTGTTTACCAAGAAGGAGACAGGGTTACAAAAGGTTTGTGAAAAAGATTTTCATTGTTCTCACTTGGTAGATTGAGATGGAAAGTGAGAATTCTTTTTAACACATACCATCTATTACTTGAGATTTTCACTAATTCTGAAAATCCCAGATATGTGTTAAAACTGAGAGTCAGTCTCCAGAGGTTTTGCCAATTCAGTTTAACCAGTCATTAAAAATCCTTAGACTGGGNCAGCCGAGAGCCTGGAGCCTGCTTCGGGTTCTGTGTCTCCCTCTCTATGCCCTTCCACTGCTCACACTCTGTCTGTTTCTCTCCCAAAAGTAAATATATATTAAAAAAAACATTTTTTAATCCTCAGGCAAAAATATACCATACTTCCTACTTTTTAAAAATGTGCATTTTCCACATTTTAGCATATCTGAAATTGAAATTAGCCTTAAAAGTGTTTGGTATACTTAATCTGTTATTTCAGTGGTGCATCTCATACCTGATTGTTTCCCACAATAGAAATAAGTTATGGCACATAAATGAGAACTAAATAATTCTTTTAAAACAGTGATTATTATAGAAAACACATAGCTTTCATTTAAAACTGATGACATAAAAATTATATGGCCAGAGAAATAATAAAGCAAGTATTTTAAAATTTTAGTATAAAATCTTTAATGATGGAAAATCAAGTAAGAATCTCAGTAAGAAGACTGTAATAAAATGTATATCTTATAAACAAGATTGAAACTGAAACAAAGCTGTACAATGAGTTTTCCAAAAGGATTTGTTATATTAACTCATACTGCCATGGAAAATATAAGTAATTTGTATGAAACTAATTAAGCAATTTCCTACATCAGCCAGGGATTCCATTACTAGTCATTGATCTGACACTTAAATATTAGGCTAAAGAAATGGTGTCATTGTGAAATGGAATAGTCTACAAGTAAACTTCAATATTGTGTTCTTAATGCCTTTAGTAGATCACGAATAGAGTCTAGAAAACCAAAAATGCCCTAATCTTATTTTGTAGAGAATGGGAGTCAATGTAACTTATTTGACTCTGGGTAATGTTTCACTATCTAGATTTAAAATACTACTTTAATGGAAACTCTGAATCTTTGTCTACACCTAAGTTCAACTCTAAGAAAAATAGCTGATTCAGTTTTGTGTAGCCTCTTTTCTCCTCCATGTATACTGTCCATGCTTGCTTGCTTTTCTAGGAAGAATATGCATTAAAAGGAATGTGGTTTTCACAGTTGAGAAAGGTCCTGAGCATCCTGACTTTTAGGGGGCTGATAATCTAACTAACTTTGGGAAAGTTATCTGTGAAACTGCTCAGCTGCAAGCCATAGGCAAAGATAATCTTCTAGATTTGTTTTAATAAATAACTGTTACAGAAATGTTACTGTGTTCATGTCAGACATGCAATAAGTGTTAGTATTTACCTACCTGGGTGCTATGAAATTACTGACTGAATTTTTCATATATCATGTAGTTATTTTTGCCTTCCAAATGAATAGAATAGGGCTTGATTGAAACAGTACAGGAAAATAACATTTTTCTGACATATAAACTACTTTTGCTATATTTGTGAAATAAATATAGTCACAGTGTACAGAAAAAATAAATGTATTTTATTATGTTATAGAAAAATATCTATGTTATCTGTAGATAACCTTTAGATATACAAGAATTTGTACAGAAAGTTTCTTCTTCTTAGATATTTCTTACAGTTTCAAATGAAGATTTCAACTGAAGTTAGTCCAAGATGTAACAAAGCAATGATCAGTAAAAAGATTTATAATTAGCTTATCATATATAATGAAGTTTATTTCTATTTGGTCACTTTAAAAATAAAACTTCAGTCTTTTCCATCACACCTTTCAAATTCTTTTTTTTTACTGTTGGTGAGTTCTAGAAATAGGAGTCATGAAGTGGATAATCAATGAATTTCCAGACAACAGAAGCCAGAGAAATATAAGGAAGAAGGGAAGAGAAAGAAAGGAAACAGAGAAGGGAAATAAGGTGGGAAACAAGTGGCGGGGGGGCAGGGGGAGGATGGGGGGATGAGAGAGAAAGAGAGAGAGAGAGAGAGAAAGGTGGGGAATAAACAGTAAAAAGCCACTGATCAGTTGTGAGTAACTGCTATGAAAGTTTTACACAATATCTGTCAGAAGCAACTATTTTTCTGTCTGATATTTGGCAAAGACTGTGTGAAATCTAAGGCAATTGCAGAAAGAACATAAAAATTTCCATACTTCTCTTCCAACACTCAGACCTTTTAGCAGGTCTCGAGTCAAGAAGAATCTCCTCCGAGAGACCTCTGAACATCTCACTGAAAAGTGGCAACCTTGGTGCTCTCTACCCAACTCCTTATAGTATCTGCTTCTTCATGTAGCGCTGAGCACTACCTGGAAGAATTCTGTGTGCTTTTGGGTTCTGTCTCCTGCTCTAGAAAATCTAGGGATGAGGGAGTTTTGTTAGTCACTTTTACACTGTATTCCAATACCTAGAACAGTGCTAGATAAATAATAGGGACTCCGTACAACCTTGGTGAAGGAGTATAAGAAAGTGACCGCAGCACAGCCCAGGGAAGAAGAAAAATAGTGTGAGGCGAGGATCATCTAAACTGAGAAGAGTCAAGAAGCAGCAACATTGAAATCATTCCAGAAGGAAAACAAAAACCACCATTATATTAAAACAGAGGCTTTACCAATTTCTAGGGAGGAAAAATTACAAATTTATACCAGGAACCCCTCTATGTAGTTGTTTAAAATGTATTCTGCTGGGGTGCCCTGGTGGCTTAGTCAGTTAAGCATCCAACTTCAGCTTAGGTCATGATCTCATGGTTCGTGGGTTCGAGCCCCGCATTGGGCTCTGTGCTGACAGCTAGCTCAGAGCCTGGAGCCTGTCTTTAGATTCTGTGTCTCCCTCTCTCTCTGACCCTCCCCTGCTCACGCTGTCTCGATCTCTCCCTCAAAAATAAATAAAACATAAAAAAATTAAAAATAAATAAAATGTATTTGCTATTTGTTTTTATGCTTAAAACACTATGGTAATCAATGTATAGTTCTTCATCTACAAAATGGATCAACCACTTTTAATGAATGTCTTCTGCTGTATTTACAAAGGCATGTATTAAATCATTCTTTCAGGCATTGCTTTAAATGCATGTTTGAACTTGGCCTTAACTTATAACAGTAAAACAAACCTTTAAAACATGATACATTAGCAATACCTTTAGAGTGCAAACCAACACAGAGATGGTTTTGCCAGTTAGTTGTGAACTTCATTTGGTAGGACACAGAAAAGGAGTCATTACTGTACCTTTTCTTTCATAAACTTCAAGCTGTAACTGAAATTGTTACCAGAACCTTCTTCCAGAGGCTCAGAAAAACAAAACAAAGGAGAAAAGAAACATGGCTTTATATGGCTGATCTTTCTTAGTTCTTATGTGCTAGGCATTGATTTACATCCTCAAAATAACCATATATATTTCTCATTAACAATGAGGATATAAGCTTAGAAATTTAAATTCTCACCCAAGTTCACACAAAGTGATGAATCTGTGGTTTAAACCCAAACACCATCAAAAGATCGGCGACAAAACCCACTCTTCGCAATGTTCCTATCCGGTGTACACACACTTCATTTAAAATATTCCATAACAAATTCTGCAATTATGATCATCTCTAGTGCATAATTCTCTTTCTTGTTTGATTTGGATACTTTTGGCTCTTCAGAGTTAATCTACTGCCACAGAACACTGGATGTATTTTTAAAAGTCAAAAATAAATTCAAAATAGGATTCATTGTCAATGAGTTTGTTGTAGAACCTGGCACTAAAATGAGTTCTAAGTCAATTTCTCCCATAGTTTATGCAGAGACCTGAAGAGTATTGTTTCACTGAATAAGAAGTTACAGCAAAGGGGAATTCAAAAAGCTGTTTGCCCACTTGCAGATTGTAAGCATGGTTTACATTCTCCAGCATGAGCACCATTTTAAGCAACAGGCAGTAAGCTGTGGCTTCCCAACTGCAGGTTCTTTCCCAACGGATTCTTCTATTTTCTCAAAATAATAACAGCATTGATTAATTAGTGACTCTTTTCTAAATCACTCATCTTAATAAGATCTATAAAAAAACTCCCGCAAAATGCCATCTATTTCTCTGTATTCTCAAAAATATATTTTTTAAAGGCTAAAAATGTTGGCAAGTAGAGATAAGGTTCTTGATGCTTGGAAGGTTCCCAGCCCTTCATTGACAGGATACAGTGAAAAGACCATAAACCAAACAATTAAAAAAAAAAAAGAAGAAGGAAAAAATATTGTCTCTGATATCAAATAGCAGTCTGTGGTAATTAGTCTGTGCCTCAATTTCCCCCTTTTGTAAAGAGGATAACCCACTGGTGTCACTTTTTTTCATCTGAATTCCACCCTCTCCCCAGCTCCCCCACTTCTACTTAGAAAATTGTAACCAATAAAGTCCAACTGAAATGCTCCCTTTTGTTTCTGTAACATTCACTCGACCTCACCTCTGTCCTTTGAACTGGATTATAATGGTATTATACACCCTACTGTCTTAAAATATAATATTACATGATAGAATAGAATATAGTATAAAAGGGTTTTTTTTTCACATTTATTCCCTGATAGATGTAAGCTCCTTGAGGAAAAGAAAACAAACAAATAAAAAGCCCCATCATATAACTTATATAATTTTAATATCCCTTCACAGTCCTTAAAAAAAGTACTGATACTAGTTATACTGCTGGAAGTATTAATAGTGATAGAAATAGAGGCTGGGTATTAGGGAGATCACTTGTGTTGAGCACTGGGTGTTACATGTAAACGATGAATCAATAAATTCTACACTAGTACAGTAGATGTTTGCTAACTAGAATTTAAGTAAAAATTTGAAACAAACAAAAAATAATTTTAAAAGTACATCATATCACCATCCTTTTTGGGAGGAATTTGATTCCTCCCAGAGAAAGGAATGTTAGTGGCTCTCAATAGGTCTGTGACTATACATTACAGCCTCATGCAAGTTGTTTGTTTGTTTTTTTAATGCCAGTGCCAGGTGGACGGTCAAATTAAGATCGTTTCTTTTTTCTTACTCTATCTCTCCCACCCTTCCTTCCTTCCTTCCTTCCTTCTTTCCTCCTGTCCTTCCTCCCTCCCCTCCCTCTCCCTTTTCTTTCTTTCTTTCTTTCTTTCTTTCTTTCTTTCTTTCTTTCTTTCTTTCTTTCTTTCTTTCTTNAAAACCAAAAATGCCCTAATCTTATTTTGTAGAGAATGGGAGTCAATGTAACTTATTTGACTCTGGGTAATGTTTCACTATCTAGATTTAAAATACTACTTTAATGGAAACTCTGAATCTTTGTCTACACCTAAGTTCAACTCTAAGAAAAATAGCTGATTCAGTTTTGTGTAGCCTCTTTTCTCCTCCATGTATACTGTCCATGCTTGCTTGCTTTTCTAGGAAGAATATGCATTAAAAGGAATGTGGTTTTCACAGTTGAGAAAGGTCCTGAGCATCCTGACTTTTAGGGGGCTGATAATCTAACTAACTTTGGGAAAGTTATCTGTGAAACTGCTCAGCTGCAAGCCATAGGCAAAGATAATCTTCTAGATTTGTTTTAATAAATAACTGTTACAGAAATGTTACTGTGTTCATGTCAGACATGCAATAAGTGTTAGTATTTACCTACCTGGGTGCTATGAAATTACTGACTGAATTTTTCATATATCATGTAGTTATTTTTGCCTTCCAAATGAATAGAATAGGGCTTGATTGAAACAGTACAGGAAAATAACATTTTTCTGACATATAAACTACTTTTGCTATATTTGTGAAATAAATATAGTCACAGTGTACAGAAAAAATAAATGTATTTTATTATGTTATAGAAAAATATCTATGTTATCTGTAGATAACCTTTAGATATACAAGAATTTGTACAGAAAGTTTCTTCTTCTTAGATATTTCTTACAGTTTCAAATGAAGATTTCAACTGAAGTTAGTCCAAGATGTAACAAAGCAATGATCAGTAAAAAGATTTATAATTAGCTTATCATATATAATGAAGTTTATTTCTATTTGGTCACTTTAAAAATAAAACTTCAGTCTTTTCCATCACACCTTTCAAATTCTTTTTTTTTACTGTTGGTGAGTTCTAGAAATAGGAGTCATGAAGTGGATAATCAATGAATTTCCAGACAACAGAAGCCAGAGAAATATAAGGAAGAAGGGAAGAGAAAGAAAGGAAACAGAGAAGGGAAATAAGGTGGGAAACAAGTGGCGGGGGGGCAGGGGGAGGATGGGGGGATGAGAGAGAAAGAGAGAGAGAGAGAGAGAAAGGTGGGGAATAAACAGTAAAAAGCCACTGATCAGTTGTGAGTAACTGCTATGAAAGTTTTACACAATATCTGTCAGAAGCAACTATTTTTCTGTCTGATATTTGGCAAAGACTGTGTGAAATCTAAGACAATTGCAGAAAGAACATAAAAATTTCCATACTTCTCTTCCAACACTCAGACCTTTTAGCAGGTCTCGAGTCAAGAAGAATCTCCTCCGAGAGGCCTCTGAACATCTCACTGAAAAGTGGCAACCTTGGTGCTCTCTACCCAACTCCTTATAGTATCTGCTTCTTCATGTAGCGCTGAGCACTACCTGGAAGAATTCTGTGTGCTTTTGGGTTCTGTCTCCTGCTCTAGAAAATCTAGGGATGAGGGAGTTTTGTTAGTCACTTTTACACTGTATTCCAATACCTAGAACAGTGCTAGATAAATAATAGGGACTCCGTACAACCTTGGTGAAGGAGTATAAGAAAGTGACCGCAGCACAGCCCAGGGAAGAAGAAAAATAGTGTGAGGCGAGGATCATCTAAACTGAGAAGAGTCAAGAAGCAGCAACATTGAAATCATTCCAGAAGGAAAACAAAAACCACCATTATATTAAAACAGAGGCTTTACCAATTTCTAGGGAGGAAAAATTACAAATTTATACCAGGAACCCCTCTATGTAGTTGTTTAAAATGTATTCTGCTGGGGTGCCCTGGTGGCTTAGTCAGTTAAGCATCCAACTTCAGCTTAGGTCATGATCTCATGGTTCGTGGGTTCGAGCCCCGCATTGGGCTCTGTGCTGACAGCTAGCTCAGAGCCTGGAGCCTGTCTTTAGATTCTGTGTCTCCCTCTCTCTCTGACCCTCCCCTGCTCACGCTGTCTCGATCTCTCCCTCAAAAATAAATAAAACATAAAAAAATTAAAAATAAATAAAATGTATTTGCTATTTGTTTTTATGCTTAAAACACTATGGTAATCAATGTATAGTTCTTCATCTACAAAATGGATCAACCACTTTTAATGAATGTCTTCTGCTGTATTTACAAAGGCATGTATTAAATCATTCTTTCAGGCATTGCTTTAAATGCATGTTTGAACTTGGCCTTAACTTATAACAGTAAAACAAACCTTTAAAACATGATACATTAGCAATACCTTTAGAGTGCAAACCAACACAGAGATGGTTTTGCCAGTTAGTTGTGAACTTCATTTGGTAGGACACAGAAAAGGAGTCATTACTGTACCTTTTCTTTCATAAACTTCAAGCTGTAACTGAAATTGTTACCAGAACCTTCTTCCAGAGGCTCAGAAAAACAAAACAAAGGAGAAAAGAAACATGGCTTTATATGGCTGATCTTTCTTAGTTCTTATGTGCTAGGCATTGATTTACATCCTCAAAATAACCATATATATTTCTCATTAACAATGAGGATATAAGCTTAGAAATTTAAATTCTCACCCAAGTTCACACAAAGTGATGAATCTGTGGTTTAAACCCAAACACCATCAAAAGATCGGCGACAAAACCCACTCTTCGCAATGTTCCTATCCGGTGTACACACACTTCATTTAAAATATTCCATAACAAATTCTGCAATTATGATCATCTCTAGTGCATAATTCTCTTTCTTGTTTGATTTGGATACTTTTGGCTCTTCAGAGTTAATCTACTGCCACAGAACACTGGATGTATTTTTAAAAGTCAAAAATAAATTCAAAATAGGATTCATTGTCAATGAGTTTGTTGTAGAACCTGGCACTAAAATGAGTTCTAAGTCAATTTCTCCCATAGTTTATGCAGAGACCTGAAGAGTATTGTTTCACTGAATAAGAAGTTACAGCAAAGGGGAATTCAAAAAGCTGTTTGCCCACTTGCAGATTGTAAGCATGGTTTACATTCTCCAGCATGAGCACCATTTTAAGCAACAGGCAGTAAGCTGTGGCTTCCCAACTGCAGGTTCTTTCCCAACGGATTCTTCTATTTTCTCAAAATAATAACAGCATTGATTAATTAGTGACTCTTTTCTAAATCACTCATCTTAATAAGATCTATAAAAAAACTCCCGCAAAATGCCATCTATTTCTCTGTATTCTCAAAAATATATTTTTTAAAGGCTAAAAATGTTGGCAAGTAGAGATAAGGTTCTTGATGCTTGGAAGGTTCCCAGCCCTTCATTGACAGGATACAGTGAAAAGACCATAAACCAAACAATTAAAAAAAAAAAAGAAGAAGGAAAAAATATTGTCTCTGATATCAAATAGCAGTCTGTGGTAATTAGTCTGTGCCTCAATTTCCCCCTTTTGTAAAGAGGATAACCCACTGGTGTCACTTTTTTTCATCTGAATTCCACCCTCTCCCCAGCTCCCCCACTTCTACTTAGAAAATTGTAACCAATAAAGTCCAACTGAAATGCTCCCTTTTGTTTCTGTAACATTCACTCGACCTCACCTCTGTCCTTTGAACTGGATTATAATGGTATTATACACCCTACTGTCTTAAAATATAATATTACATGATAGAATAGAATATAGTATAAAAGGGTTTTTTTTTCACATTTATTCCCTGATAGATGTAAGCTCCTTGAGGAAAAGAAAACAAACAAATAAAAAGCCCCATCATATAACTTATATAATTTTAATATCCCTTCACAGTCCTTAAAAAAAGTACTGATACTAGTTATACTGCTGGAAGTATTAATAGTGATAGAAATAGAGGCTGGGTATTAGGGAGATCACTTGTGTTGAGCACTGGGTGTTACATGTAAACGATGAATCAATAAATTCTACACTAGTACAGTAGATGTTTGCTAACTAGAATTTAAGTAAAAATTTGAAACAAACAAAAAATAATTTTAAAAGTACATCATATCACCATCCTTTTTGGGAGGAATTTGATTCCTCCCAGAGAAAGGAATGTTAGTGGCTCTCAATAGGTCTGTGACTATACATTACAGCCTCATGCAAGTTGTTTGTTTGTTTTTTTAATGCCAGTGCCAGGTGGACGGTCAAATTAAGATCGTTTCTTTTTTCTTACTCTATCTCTCCCACCCTTCCTTCCTTCCTTCCTTCCTTCTTTCCTCCTGTCCTTCCTCCCTCCCCTCCCTCTCCCTTTTCTTTCTTTCTTTCTTTCTTTCTTTCTTTCTTTCTTTCTTTCTTTCTTTCTTTCTTTCTTTCTTTCTTCTTTCTTTTTCTTTCTCTCTCTCTCTTTCTCTCTCTCTCTCTCTCTCTCTCCCTCTCTTCTTTCCTTCCTTCCTTCCTTTCTTTTCTTTCCCACTCTCTCTTTTTCTTTCTTTTAAGGGCAGTGGGTAGGGGCATGGGCTCTATTGTTTACAAAGCCTCCCAGGTCCTGGGAACACACAGCTACAGCCAGGACTGGAGACCATTGTTCTATGGGAACAATTCACTGACGTGGGTTTGAGGAAGGGCTGGAGCAGAGAAGATGCAGCACAGGTAGACGCTGACAGGTGGTTTAACTGCTGGGCTAGTTAACTGGGCATAATACGTCTGAAAACAAAAAGGATAATTTTAAGTTTTAAATAATTATTCCATAATTAGTGTACCTTTTCCTACACTTTCAAGAGGATGGAATCAGACTGTCTGTGCTCCCAGCTTTTGTTGTGCGAGTTCACCCAGTTCACGCTTGGCTGAGCTCTTCCTCACCAGTACACACTTTGGTGCGATGTTTTCTCTTTTCACTAGCAATTCCAATAAATGTTTTCTGATAATTGGCAGATTTTTACAATAAAAATAAGTAAAGCAAAAAGTTACTCCCAAAACAAACATTTTAAAACTATTTTATTTGTGGTTTCATATGGTGAACAGGAGCTCTCCCTTCCTCTGCCTTCAGTGCCTTTTGAAACCTGGATACAACCTTTTTCCAACAACAATGAAAAGAAAACATGCTTTCCCTTAACTGTGTCACCCAATCCTTCAACCATGGTATTGAGTGAATTAAGTCCGAGGAGGGCGAACTTTCCTGGTTTCGTTTTGGAAGCCCTGGGCTCCATCAGGAACATTTCTCTTAAGGAGACGGAACCAGGCATAAACCTCAGGCACAGTTGCAAGTTTCTCTGAGCCCCATGACCTGCTAGTGCACAAATGACCATGGTCCTTCCTCTTGGGTCTAATAATATCCTCCATAGGCTTTTATTATCACACTGACAACTCCTTTTTTTTTTATTTTTACACTTGTTTATGGGTATTTTCCCCTCTATGACATTCTCATCTTTTTGAGGAGACAAATATGCACCCAGCACCTGGCACACAGACTAGCACGTGTGATTCAGCACCTGTTGTTTTCCAACGTCTACAAGTAAATAAAGTAAGAAAATTCAGATATTTTCTTCATTCTTTTCTTAGACTAACTTATTTTCCATGCTTGTAATAAAGGGCATCTAGCAAAAGACAAATCTGTTCAGTTACACATTCTCCTTTCTGATTTGTCTATTTTCTTTAACATAAGATTACACAATTTGGGTGAGAATAAGTTTGTTCTCTAGCAGAGTGTTAGAGTTTAAAGCCTATTCAGTGCCCCATTCTCAATCACAACATTTTTATCAAGACTTCAAGAAAAATAAGAATTATAGGTATCCATACCAGAAAAACACAAAATGTTAGTTAAAAAAAAATCTAAGACTACTTCATATTTATTCTTATTATGCAAAAAATTAATAGATGAAGGACTACAGAGTGTTGAGTGAAAATGTGTATAAACCAGGATTTGTTATGTTTTTACCCAGAAATCCTGTTTCTTTTTTTTTTTTTAATTCCTGAAGAAAGTAATAAGCATACTACATACATAAGGACTAAGAAAATATTATACCTGTAGGCCCAGGCTGAAAATACTTCTCAAAGATATACTAACCATAAAACCACTTAATTATGGAATTGAAAGTAAGCAGTTTCTGTGACTATAATGACAAAATTATTCAAATGTTTAAAAATATTGTAAGAGAAGACATAAATTGCAAAACCCAATAATGTAATAAAATTTTTATTTCACATGTGAGATTAAACTAAGAAGAATAGGGAAAAACAGATGAGAAATACAAAGATGATAACATTTTCCAATAATGAATAAAATAAGAATGAGGTAATAAGTGAAAGATTAGTGTGGCACATTTTGCAAACACTTATGGCTAACAAAAATGAGAAAAAAAAGAATGTAATTCTTCTACATTGTTATTGGAAAAAGAGCAAGAATGAAAAAACTTAGCTCATAAAATAAAAGACACAAAACACAGGAAACAAAAAAAGAGTATACGAATCATGAATACGTTGAAATAAGTAAAATTGATTAATCTGTCACCATACTATATGCAAACATTTTAATTCCTCTACCAAAAAACAAAGACTTAGATTGGGTAAAAAAAAGAAAAAGTCTAAACATATGCTTTTTAAAACAGACATGTGTTAAATAAATTATTTGAAAAGTTTAAAAAAATGTGAAAATTCCTATGTAGAAAATTCACAATAAAATAAAATAGGAATCTCAAGGGGTAAAGTTGGTAAAGTGAGATTCAAAGGAAATAAGTAAGGATGAGATTTTTAAATATTATTTTATATAAAACCTATAAATATGTCTAAAACAGTGATCAACCTTTATGAATAATATAGCATTAAATTGAACAAAAGATTCATAAATAAAAGAAATAACAGTAGAAAGAAGGTAATAGTATACAAACAAGTAGGTGAAAATAAATTAGAATATAAAGGACTAATTAAGTGGACATTAAAATTTCAAAAAGAAGGAAATCATACACAAAGNACAATGTTTAGAAAATAATTATTTAAAAATTCTTTATATAAAAATATAGAATGTATATTCAAATTTTCTCAAAAACAAAGTCATAGTCTTAAATGTTTTTATTATTAGAAATGTTAGGAGCTAGATAATTAAAATATAAGACAGAAAATGTAAGAAAGGAAAGAAGAAATGTATACAGATAACTGAATAACTAAATAAATTAGAAACAAAACAGTAATATATAAAAATTTGAGAATACAGATTTTGAATAAAAATTTTACAGTAACATGTATAAACTTAAATTAGTGTAATTGAAAAAAGAAAAATAAGATAACAGGACTAAAAAGAGGCATAAAATAGAGATACAGGGAGTTTACAATTATTATAAAATACCATGTATATACTCTATCATAAATATGTATTATTTTATAAATATTCACAAAAATTAAAATTTAAAATAGATTTTCTTTGGGGCACCTGAGTGGCTCAGTTGGTTACATGTCCGACTTCTGGTCTCTGGTCATGATCTTATAGTTCATGAGTTTAAGTCCCACGTCGGGCTCTGTGTATGCTAACAGCTTGGAACCTGGAGCCTGCTTTGGATTCTGTGTGTGTCTCTCTCTCTGCCCCTCCCCTGCTCACACTCTGTCTCTCTCTGTCTCTCAGAAATGGATAGACGTTAAAAAATTTTTAAATAGATTTTCTTCTACAGTAATTTTAGTAGCCACACTAAATTTGGTGGTGGTTGTTGTAAGAGAGTGAGTGGGGGAGATGGGCAAAGGGAGAGAGAGGATCTTAAGCAGGCTCTACTCTCAGCATAGAGCCCGATGCTGGGCTAATACAACAACCCTGGGATCATGACCTGAGCCGAAATAAAGAGTCAGATGCCCTGGGTGCCTGGGTGGCCCAGTTGGTTATGATCTTGCAGTTTATGAGTTCGAGCTCTGCATTGGGTTCTGTGCTGATAGCTCAGAGCCTGGAGCCTGCTTTGGATTCTGCGTGTCGCTCTCTCCTTGCCACTCACCTGCTGGCTCTCTCTCTCTCAAAAATAATTTTAAAAAAAAACATTAAAGAAAAAGAAAAAAGAGTCAGATCCTCAACTGACTGAGCCTCCCTGATCCCCCCAGGCTAACTCTTATTGTAACAATATGAGTAACCATAATAAAAATCAGACAAAGATAGAGATTCTATTTCTATTAAGTAGAGGTATTTAGTACGCCCTTGAGTAAGTATTTACTGGATAAGAAGAAAATAGAAAAACACAAAAGCACTATCTGTACCTTATTTTCTTTCCCTTAAAGTACAACTCATAACAATTTTACTTTTCTCAAATTTAAAGATAAATAAAATTTTAAATAAAACTTCATAAAGTCTGGAAATGGAAATAGAATGTGTTTTTCATTTAAAATTTGAATATAACCTTTGAAATAATTTATAATACTATTTCCATTTTCAATCATAGACATGACTGACTTTTTCGGGGCTTATCACTCAGGTCACAAAACCATGCTATGAAATACAGTGAGTAGGATCTATCCCACACTGAAGTGCATCGTCACCCATGAGTCGATCTCGACTCTGGGAACTTTGTATCCAGTATTTTCTCACTAGACAGTCAAGATAGCAATAATAAATTGAGGGAAGATATCTGGTCATTAAGAAAACAGACTTTAAAATACGCTCTAGCACATGTTTCAAGATTGGTTCTGATTCCCTAGTGAATTCATTAGCCATTTAAATGCATTGTTTTCTATACCTCTTTCAAACATCTGATTTCAAGTTTTAATTTCTAAACGTTAACTTCATGAATGGGTCAATATTAAACATTTAAAGCAGAAATCCAGGGATTCTCATCCCTCCCATGTTTTCCATCTACGAAGCATTTTGGATTCCTCAAAGTTCCATAAGTAATATATAATATGTGAGGGAGGGATATAGATGCCAAACCTCTGTCTGCAGAGACAACTTTTTCAGGAGATGGAAACAGAAACAGAGCTTGCTAAAAGGTTTCCAGGCCTGGAAGTCCAAAAAAGTTAGGCTGAAATTTGACCTCTGTAGCACTAAAACCACTGGTGGTATTTAAAAGCAAATGTAGGCTTTAAATAACATTGCCCATGCTGACTATAGAAAACGGAAACAACTTCTGGGTGTCCAGGCAGGACATCTAGAAGTCTTTAACAAATGGTAAATCACAAATCAAGTCAAACGTGGGACCAAGAATAAAAATACAGTGACACTGCATTGTTATGAGGGAAAGTGAGTTTCTTTTAAGTCTTTGATCTCCTTGAAGCTTGTTTATTTTCTTGAGTTTTAGAAGTATACACACCATAGGCATAGCATAGTTTTCAGCCTTTTTTTTCCCCTGCAAAGTGAGGTCTTTTCATGTTTCAAATATACAAGTCAGAGCATTCTTAAAAAGAAACAATCTTTTAAATCTCATGCTCCAAATAGGTGTAGTTTGCTGACAATACACACAAAGAACTGTCAGACATTAGTGTGGAATATTCAGGACTCCTCTTTTCTACACAGCCTGACTTCAGCCCACCTTCCTCATTATTTTGCCCAGCTTGTGTAGACGGAGTTGCACAGCTATAGTAAATTTAATTACATGCCAGAAGCCACTCTGTTCCCATTCTTCTCCTCTTCTTCTCTATTAAATTCTATTTGTATTTAAAGATATAGAAAATTAGAGCTGGAAACAGCCTTAAAATCATCCCTATGATGTTTTATCACTAACTGTCCCTACATGCTACCAGAACAGAGGAAAATCCAATAAATTGATTAAAAAGTTAACCCAAAATAAGTTTGGTTTTCCAATTGCTCTGCTCACTGGTACTACATACTTGTTGCACAGTTGAGCCTCTTTCTTACTGAATCATGGGCTCAACGTGAAGAAGATGAATGGGAAATGTCAGACTAGGTCGGCCTCCACATTCCTACCTGGCCCTGTGACCCACCGGTCACTGCCTTTGAGCAACCCATCTCAACGTTACAGGGCTCTAGCCCTGCTAGAGAATCTAGCCGCTGCTGTCCTCATTACTGCCCTTTGTGTGTGCAACAGACCCAACTGTTCCACCATGGCTCTTGGCCTCACAGGAGACTTCCTTTTTGCTTGTCTGAATTACAGCCCCCTGGCCCTGGGACTCAGACTCATCCAAAGGGAATAATCATGTGATCATGGGATGTTATGGACAGAATATTTGTGTGCCTCCAAAGCACACATTGAAGCCCTAACCCCCAGTGGGATGACATTTGGAAATGGGGCATCTGGGAGATGAGTAAGTTTAGGTGAGGTCATAGGGTAGAGCCCATTATGGGATTAGTCCCTTATAAGAAGAGGAAGAGAGAGAAGAGCTCTCATTCTCCCCACTACTGAAGACACAGTGCAAAGCCAGAGAATCTTCACAAGGATGTGAATCTGCCAGCACCTTGATCTTGGACTTCCCAGCCTCCAGAACTGTAAGAAATAAATGTCTGCTGTTTAAGCCACTCAGCTCATTGTATGTGACTATAGTGGCCTGAGATGACTAGAGAAAAAAACCAATGAGGCTTCCTTCAGTACCAGCCCAGCACATTTTCCATCACTCAGCGTGGGTGCCCTGAATGTCTCCTTCAGTTAGTGCCTTAAAAGCTGAGAGATCTCTCTTATTCTCCCCAGGACTATTAGGTGTGGTCTGGTTGTCATTCTCCACATGTCCAGCCCATTACTCTTCGTCACCAAACTCTCTCTAATCAAGGAAGCATGGTAGACATGATTGTGTATATGATATTCAAACTAATGGTGTGTGTGTGTCTTACGTTGCTCCTTATATTAAAATGGAATATAATAGAATCAAGGAGTTATAAGCTGAGCTGTAGCTTGGAGATCACCTCTGCTATAATACCTTTATTCCACCACTGAAGAAACAAAATCTCAAAAAGATTAATAGCTTACCCAAATTCACATAGTCAGGATAGAAATGAGCACAGGAATAATGCTCTCTCAACCTGTGCTGCTCAGATCATTTTTATTTTAAAAAATGTAAAGAAAAAGCCTAAGGTAAATTTTTAAGAACCACACACACATACATATGCCCCCTTTTATCCTCTAAGATTTTGGAAACATAATATCACCATGCATGCTTAATATTTTGCCACATGCCGCAATGACAGCATGACAAATCAGAGCCATAATAGTAACCATAGCTTTATGTTCTTTCAATTTGAATTGTCGTTTCCTAAACTAAAAATCTTGCACATCAGTTGAAGCAAAAATCAGACCGACCTGCTCGTCATGCGTTTGGGGATGGGAAGATAAACGAGGCAAGTCATGCCTTAAGCAAAACATGGCTGATTTGGAGAGACTGACAGATGCACAAAGTCTGTCAGTTGGAAATACGCGGGGATCATTTCGAAGGTGCTATAATCAGAAACCAAAGTCTTACACTGCAACAAAGGAGGTAAGGTCATTTCTTTTGGGAAGAATGAGGGAAGAGTTCATGTAAGATATCTCATATGGTGAGTAGGCTTTAGGCAGAGAGAGACAGGAGGAAATGGGAAATGAAGAAAATACTATAAGCGAGGAGGTGGCTCAAGGTGGACAATGACAGGGTTCTCCAGAGAGGGCTGACCAGGTCAGTGTCACAGGATGTAACGGAGGATGGATGCAATGGTAGTCAGGCAAAGACCCAGGAGGCCCGCTCAGAGCCAGCCAGATCCTGGAGGACTCACCCTCGCATGCTGAGAAGTTCATTTTAATGCAGTAGACAGGGGAGCCAGGAAGAGTGATTCTCAGCAGAGAAATGGTCAGGTGTCTGTTAATTACAAAATTACAACAACAAAAACAATAATAACAATAAACAATTTTCAGATATTCTCCTTCTTACTTTTCCTTTAGATATTCAGACCCTGGGTAATCTAGTTTATCATCAGTTATCAGTGAAACCGTATCACCAGAGTTATCCTTTCATTGTGATTTGTGATTTGTTTAATCTTTTCAAAATCTGCTGATGTTTTCACTTGTGGGCTGCCAAGACCCTGGCTCCAGCTCTAGTCTTCACTGCACAGCTACTTGGCTGCCCTTCTCCATTCATCCATCACATGATTAAAGCCCATCCAAAATACTGCAGCACATCTCACTTTTTCCATTTCTTGTAATGCTCATGTTACATTGGCCTCATGTATACCTGAAAATTAGATTCAAGTAATTTCTGGGTCTGATGCTTCAAGCACTTCAGACCTCCGAGCTTACAGAGTGCCCTCTAAGGCCCCGGTAGTACCCTTGTTGTTGAGACTGGATTTAGGGAAAGCTCATGGTTAAGCTTTAACCTGATCACGAATGAGAAGAACAAGGAGTGTCCTGGACTTGTCAGTTAAGCTGAGTTCAAGAATATCAGACTATTGATTAATCTGATGTATTATTCTTAAAACTGACCTCTCTATAACCTGCCTCCTGTCCTCTTATATATTTTTCATAAGTGTAAAGCCACCTTATCCAATTATTTAGTGTTCTGCTGGTAGCTGCTGAAAATAGGAGTGTTGTAATTTCATAGAAAAATAAGGTTTAAGTGAAATGTGCAAATCCCTGTTTTAGCAGGCAAATCCCTATTTCCACAGGTGAATTCCTCTTGAGAGTCACCTGTTTCCTCTCTCTCAATCTTTTCCTCCCTCTTCCTTTGTGTCTCTCTGTCTCTCTCTGTCTGCCTTTCTCTCCCTACCCACATATTTTTCATCTGTTTTCCCTATTTTTCATCTCTGAGAACTTATCCCTAGTGGCTCCCTCAGCAATTCTACATTCAACACTTGCAAAGGTCAGAAAACAGTCCTTAGAGAAATGTGTTCATTTGGGGGATGAAAATACTGAGGTACAGAGAACATGTACTTTAGGTTTGTTTGTAAAGGTAGTTACAAACTTTTAGTATGAAAACTCAAAACTCCCAATTCTTAGTCCACAAAGAAAATTACAACCCTGATTTATAATTAATTTGAAAGAGATCATGATTATTTCTTCTGTCTTGGAAATAATCTTGGCTTCTGGCTAAGAAATCAATTACATCATATCAACTAACTCAAGGACAAAAAAGTCAATGACCTGACTGGGCCCACTTAGAAGAAATCCAGCTGTGGCTCAAGGAACTTCTTCTGCAAATGCACTAGCCTCAGCAGCTACTGCAGAGTCCCATCATTTGCTTACATCATTTTACACTAAATTCTTAATTTAGCAAATGTCATAGGCATGACGTATGTTACTTCTATGTACCAAGGGAGATACTTGCATTCAGTTTAAGAGCTAATTTGTTTCTAGACTGCTATTGCATATAAATTGATAATTTTTTCCTCTGTGATTTATTATCATTTTTAAATAGCTTTTGTCAATATCATTATAAACTTGGCTTCAATTTCTGAATATTATAGAAATAGCTCTCCAGAGTTATTATCATATCTGCATTAAAACCATCTTAGTTATTCATCCTCTGTGGAAACTGACTGAATTTTTGGCATTACCTTTACTGACAAATAATTGTTTAAATAATTATGCATAAGAAAAATAAAAAGATTTATTACTTACAAAGTAAATTGGAGACAGCTGGTTTTATGGAAAGAGGTCTGGCTTCGGAACTACAAAAAAATGAAACTTTGCTGTCTAGGGTTTAGGCAAATTACTTGATAGCTCTTTACATGAAATATGGGCTACTGATTAAAATACTGTTGTAAATATTTAATATTATGGATATATTAGAAATTTCCCAGCATAGTATGTGCTCAAAAATATTAGTTCCCCTTCTCCTTTCCCAAGATTTAAGAATATTGCACTATTGCCGTGATGCTTTTCACTTGGACTTTATGATTTCCTAGGAGTGACCATTCTTAGTTTCAATAGTTAAAGAAATTATTTGCAAATTGAAAATGAGTCCACTTGCCTCTTTTCATTGCAAAAACACTTTGCAAACATATTTTAAAAGAGAAATATTTTAAAGCATATTATACTTTCCTCAGTCAAGTAGTAGAGCATTTATGGGGATGTTCTCCTACAAGTTTTACCTTACTTAAGCCAAAAGTCCAGGTAGTTTTTCTCATTAAACTGAAAGAAAGTATTGCCTGATTATATGTATGTTAAAGCCTCTGTAGGGGCTTTTAGAATTATTCAATTAAATTAATATGTACTGTATCTTAGCTATGTGCAAAATCAGAGTCCCATTTTTAGGCAGTATATTATGAGCACTCATAATGGAGTAAAGATTGAATAAAGGAAGGAAAAATTCACTAGAGGAACCACAAAAAAGAAAAAGAGAAGAAAAACCTTGCATCTATTTCTTTAACAAACTTTCAAAATGTTAATATTTTTCTATGACTTTGGCTATATCACAAAGTAAAAAATGATTTATCTTTCTGCTTACCAATGTTTGGTCTTAAACATAACAAAAATTCCTATTTATAAATTTATTCTCAAAATTATTACTCAGTTGTTTAGAAAATCTTGAAAATCTTGGATGTACTCAAGGAAAGGTGAAATCAGAAGCATGTTGGACTATGCAACTTAAAAGGTTTTCCAAACATTTTTAGTTCTATAAAATCTAAATTTATTTTCTCAGAAATCATCAAATGTTTGTTTATGATGAAAAAAACATGAAACTATTTTCCAATCTCTTCCATGAAGTTCAGACTGCTTTTTAAGAACTACTTGTTATACTGAAAGACTGAATTTCTTTACTGAAACAAATAAGGTTTTCATTTAACAGACCTAGAAAAAAATTTAAAATGTAGGAATTAAGGGTGAATTTTAACTTGGTTTGAAATTTATGACATTATTTTTGGAAAAAGAGTACAAAATCTATATAATTTCCCCAAAGATCCTTATCTCCCATGCACCAAGCAATTCTAGGTAGAAGTGTAATTCAAATCAATGCATTCTAAAAATGTAACAGATTTTTTAAAAGAGTACCATTATGTAACTGTGAAAACACCATCTTCTCACCTGATACGTCAATTTCATCAACAATCAAAAGGGAATCCATTTAGAGGAAAATTAAGTCTCTTATATATATAAACTCCTTATTCTCAGAAAATTTAAGTGCAGATAGTAATAACAAAATTGCTTGAATGGCAATTATAAACTTTTCTTTATACATCTATATGTGACTTATATAGTCATAATGAATTTACTCATTCACAAAATATTTATTAAGAAAATATTTTTTTATTTTCTATGTGTCAAGCACCATTCTAGGCTTTGAAACCATAGCGTTGACAAGAAAGAAAGTTTTTTGTTCCTGCAGAGGTGACCTTCCAGTGAAAGGCAGCAGATCATAAATAAAGCAATTTCAAAAGAAAATAAAACAAGTGACAGAGTACATAATGATGGTGGGAGGAGGCATGTTCAGATAAGCTTTCCTGTAATGAGGAGGTGATGGCTAAGCTGAGATGTGAGGAGTCAGCCATGGGAAGTTTTGGCGGCAGAATTCCTGGAAGAATGAACAAGTATGAAAGGCACTTGGGAATGATCTTGGAGTGTGCCTGCGATGGATTAAATTCTTAGACACATTCCCATTATAAGGTGGCATCTTTTTCCCCCCCTTTGAATCTGAACCAGCTTGCAACTGCTGTGACAAAATAAGTGTGTTAGAAGTGAGGCTGTGCCAGCTCCAGGCTAGTCTCCTGGAGAGCAGGCGGCTTCCACCTGGTCTCTTAGAGCCCTTAGCAGACATGTAGCTTCTATTAAACCTTCTAGAGAGAATTCAGGGAGAGGACCCATGACCGACAAGGAGAGGCAGATGGAGAGAGGCCCCACTGAGCACAGCCTTCCTGCTGCCCATTCTGAGCTCCAGACATGTGAGAGAAGCTATCTGTGATCTCCCCCCAGGCAGTGGCCAACTGAATACACCATGGACGACAGACGAATCATCGAGTGAAACTCTACTAGAATCCCTGCTCACAAACTTGTGAGAAGTAAGTAGTAAGATGGTTGTTGTTGTAAGCCACTAAATTTTAGAGAAGTTTCTTATGCAGTAAGGGGTAACTGGAACATTTCTTAGAGCAGAAAAAGACCAACATCTTAGGTGCATGACGAAGCAAGTAGACTGATCTGGAATGGGGCCAGATATTTTATTCTGGGTGTACATGAACTATAAGATGTGGAGAGAGTATGACTCTGACCTGATGTATATCTTTTAAAGCACAGCCCTGCTACTTCTCAGGTAATAATAGGTTTTAGAGAGGAAAGAGTATAAGAAGGAGGAACAGTTTTCAGAAAAGTATTGAAGTCATGGGATTATCTCATTTAATTCTCAGAACACTGGAGCTAGCATCCTGCGCTGTCTTTATTTTACAAATAAACGTACTGAGAAATATAAAGGGGAAATCATTTTCCCAGGGTTGAAATGTAGAAATAGGGCTGAAAGTCAAGCCAATTCCAAAGCATTTGGCTTAATTGATTCTGTAAACCAGGGTTTGTCAAAGAGTGGTTCTTGGATCAGTGGCATCAGCCATCACCTCGAAATGTGTAATAAATGCACATTCCTAGGCACCACCCTAGACCTACCAAATAAGAAACTCTGACAGTTGGCCCCATGACTCTGTATTTTGACAACTGCTCCAGATAATTCTGATGCAAGGACAGAAATTCTCTCTGTGTCACAAAAAAAGGAGCAACACTCAGGATTGAACTGAAAGACACAGTCCAGGGAGGGCCTGGGGGGCCCAGCTGGTTAAGCATCCAACTTCTGCTCAGGCCAAGATCTCATGGTTTGTGAGTTTGAGCCCCATGTCAGGCTCTATGCTGACAGCTCAGAGCCTGGAGCCTGCTTCAGATTCTGTGTCTCCCTCTCTCTGCTCTTCCTCTGCTCTCTCTCTCTCTCTCTGATAAATAAACATTTAAAAAAAGAAAAAAAAAGAATTGTGCTGAAAGGTAACTCCTGCACTTGAGGTCTGGCCAAGAGCAAAGAACCAGCACAGAAGAATGAAGAGGATCAGTCAGCGGAATAGAAAGGAACCCAGGAGACTGTGGTGTCAGCCAAGACAAGAAACTGTTTCATGAGGGAGACGTTGTTCCATTGTGTCAAACATTGTTGAACGATCAAGAGGAGGCTGGAACATGATTAGTGGACTTGCCAGGAAAGATAGAAGCACTGGTTACCAGGAAAATGGGCAATTTTGTGGATTGGTGAAGAAAGCTTGATTAGGATAAAATAAAGGATAGAAAGGCAGAAAAGGGAAACAAAAACATCATCAGTCTTTTTAAGATTTTTTCCTATGAAGTATACGGATACAGACTGATAAAAGGATTCAAAACAAGTATGGATTTTTCTTATATAAAAGATATTCAGGCATTTTTATATGTCATTAGAAACCATCCAATATGGTGAGCAATCAAAGCTGAAAAAGCAAGATATGATAATTACTTGAGCAAAGTTCTTGAGTAGCCAAAGGTAGAGTGTTCATCCTCAGGTAGACTCACAGACTCTTATCTTAACAGGAGGTGAAGCAAAGTATCTTGGAATCACTGAAGGTTAGTCTGAAGACACAGTGGTGAGGTGAGGTGGGTCTTGTCAATGTTTATAGGATGTATGGTCTAAGGTTGTACGTCAGAATTGGGAGTGATGTAAAGAGAAGGTGTAGAATAACTTTCTTAGAATGGGGGAACAGAAATCTAGTAGAAGAATGAAAGACTGCTAGCCAGTGCTGGAGACCAGCTGGAATTTGTGATTATTAATTTAACGTGAGACCATTGAGAAGAATTATTTCCTCCAGTGAGTTGAGTGTAAGGCGGGTGCTTTTCTGGGTTAATATAGTAAAATAAGACAAGAGAAAGACCATTTGCCAGAAAGTGATTATAGTGACGGACATGGAACCAAGGACTTCTCTGTGACTGAGGAAGAAATTGAACCATAAAAAGGATGCTGTGCAGTGAAAAAGAGAGTCAAAAAGGCAGGTTCCTGGAAGGATGAGAAATTGTGGGTGTAGGAGTTACTGGAAGAAGTAAGCCAGATGGATGGGAAGTAGTGGTTGGAGACCCAGACTCCTGAAACTGAGAATCTGAGCTTTACATAGTCATTATTGATTCAGAGTTACAGGAACGACCGTAGGAGTGAGTGACCAAGGTGGCTGGAGAAAAAGCATGACCGTAGTAAAGGAAGTCAAGTGTGCAGCGATCAAGACACCAGGTAGACCATAAAGGAGGTAGCCAACAGCAAGAATGACATGAGTAGTGATAAAAAGAAAATCAACAAGTCAGGTACTAAAGTATCTGCTCCTGTATAAATATAAAGCATGTTTTATCTCTCTTTCTAGAACATAAAGTTCTTGAAGGCAGCGTCCATATTTGGTTAATTTGGTCTCACCTGCTGTACTGACTATACATTGTTATATTCAGCAGATGGTGCTCTAATGTGATTTGGATAAAGGAATCAGTTGCTAACAATTTAAGAAAACTAGTCAGTACAGTAAAGAGGCTTAAGAAACAACACTTATTTAAATACTGATAGGTGTAAGGAACTACTAATTTCCTACATATATAATTCTTATAACAGTCTTCTAAGAACACAACTCTATAATCTGCTTTGGTTCTGCCTATGACTATGCTCAAGAATCACACAAAAACATAGATACAAAAAAGGAAAATGTTGAAGAACTGCTTTTAAGAATTGCCATAGTTTCCAAATTTCCAATAAGGTGAAGCTCCAGTAACCTTAGTTATTTTTAGGGTACCCACGTATGTCAGCTTTCCTGGTTGATTAACTATTTGTCCCAGTTTTTTTTTTTTTTAACTAGGTATGATTGTTAACAATATCCTTAAAATTAGCTTGACTGGGTTTGATGGTACTATACCTCGTAGTTCTAACGTCTGCCACGGTATCTCTTAACTAGTTGTGTGTGAGACACACATTAAGCACACAGAGATCTTGAACACTACCCGAGCCCACCACGTTTTTTTCCTCAACTATTTCCTGATGTGAGGAATGAATACTTCACTTTCCAGGACAGCTTGAAGGGTGTTTACCGATAAAAATTTTAGTACACTGGGCAGGAATGGCTGGCGACTACTCACTCCTCATCTTGGGTAACGACGGGAGGAAAATCGAAGTTGGCATGCCAACCTCCTGTGCCATGGTTGGTGCCTCAGCCTTCAAGGTGCATAAATTCCCCAGGCCACTGGGAAGTGAGGTCAGTGGAAAGTATACAGGGTAATTAGAGGGAGGAGATCCTTAAAACATCTGCAAGAGACCAAGGCTAAGCCCTACCATAGGGCAAAGACAGAATGATAATCTGAATGCTTTGGCTGTACTGTTGTCATTTAAAGTATGACACAATCTACAGCTATTTATTTTGCTTGTAGTGCTTTGTTTATTACATTTTAGTAATTTTTTTCAACAACATGAGGTCAGCAAAAGGAAAGTACATTTAAATAATAAATTAAAGATAGAGCTGCTATTCCTCAATAAAGTTTATAATAAATGTATACAATACATAAGATCTTTATTGACAGTTGCTACCCACCATAAGGGGCATAATAATATTACTTCTGCAAACCAAAAGATACAAAAATTCAGAAGAATCATGGTCACCTTTTTTAAATGTTAGTTAAAAAAACACAACTAACTGTGCCAAAAGACAGTATGTGTAGTTTTCAAGATATGTTTAGGATTTCTCTAGAAGCATGACTTTTTCCTTCAGATCAAACGGAATATTCTTCTAAATTAGTTTTGTTCATGTTTTGCATTTTAGGTTCCAAATTTGTTCATTTTTTTTAACACAGAGAAAATGGAAACAGTTGCTCTTAATGCTTTTACTCCATTAGCAGAGGGAAAACCTTTACAGAAATATAAATCCTTAAAGGTTTAAAAAATGATTAGTGTCATCATGGAGTAAAAACCATGTATTTGGAAATTCATTCTATTAAGGGTAAACTATCTGATGTTATTATTATAAATGCTGTTATAAATTCATTTAAAAGATTAGCATAGAATATAAAGTTATTTGGGTTTTGCAATAGTAATACTAATATTAATTTTATTGGGGCAGAGCATAACACTACAAATAATATTCTTTTACCGAAAAACAAAAGGAAAAGAGACATATCTAGAATTGACTGCAACACATACACAATTCACAATTGTGCTCAAGATTATGCCAGTCTAAAAAAAAACATAGTTGTTAAAATTTATGTCATTTTTATATATTTTACAGAGTAACTGTACTTCAAAATTTTGTTACAAAGCAGATACTGAATATGGAAAAAATATTCTTCAGCATAGCAAAAAGCAATTTTACTTTCTGTTACCATCATCATTTAGATTTAAAAATGTTTAGAACTTGGAAGAATTATTCTAAATCAATGTATCCTACAATTCAAATTAAATATTTTGCAAATGAGTTCCTTATATGCCTATTGCACCGTGTTCAAAATTAGTTAGAAATCTTTCATTGAATCATTCAACAAATGGAATAACAAAAAACAGCACTTAAAGATTTTACTCAGTTGCATTTATTAAAAACCAAAACTTTAATTGGGAAAACATCAACATTTCTCTCTAGGAAAGCACAGGAGAAGCTGTGATAACTCAAAAGTGCACAAAATTCATTTTGAAATTTTATAACTTTTCTCTGGAGTATCTTGACACAGGAGAAATCTTTTGCTACAGTTCCTATATCTAACTATATATATATATATATATTCTTATAATTTTGTAGCATCTAAGTTTGGCAGAAAATAAAAAAGAATTATGAATAGACACCTGCATTTTGATTATTTTTCTTTAAAAACATTTGCTGTGGTAATTAAAGTTTAAAAAACAATACCTGTGAAAATATTTGGGTTTAAATTTTTACACATTTCAATTAAAAAATAGGAATGAGAATATCCCATATTTGGCAAGAATTTGCTGTGAACTTTTCAGGTAACTTAGTATCTGTAGAGAAAATATTTCCTCAGTTAAGAAGATTATACAGAGAAAAGTCTAGGGTAAAAAAACTGTTCAGATTTATTATCCATAAAATGTTAACTTAGGGCAAGATTTCATGTACTGCCATGAAAATAAGTACTGCAATAACAAATATATTAATTGAAAAAATAGTAGTGACATGGTATTAGAAATATATATAGATAAAAAAACTGATTAAAGTTCTTGAATATGGAGCATGAATAACAATTCTACTTACACTATTTTTAAAATTAAAATAAGCCATATGAAGAATTAGTTTCTTTTCCAAACAGTGAATTATGTTTTGCTATTATGTTCGTTGTTGGTTTTAATTTGCAAATTTACAAGTCAAGATTACATGTTTTCATCAACTTATTTCTTCCTTAGAATTTTTCCATATACTGCCCAGATAAAAACAAATGAATACGTAGTTTTCTGGCTTTATTATTATTATTATTTTTTGTTTGGATCATACCAAATTTTTTCCATAACTTTACGATGATATGAGAACAATAATTTAAGGTCTTGATTTTTCAATCTGTGGTTTAAATGCTGACATTAGGGAATCAGTAGTTCTTATTTATCTGAAGACTACTATTATGATGCAATTTCCTTTTTACAAAGCTTAAAAAAATAACCAACCCACGCTTTTACTGATTTATAGAGGATGAAATCATGTTTGTATTTCAAGAGAACAAATAACCACCAAGTTAAAAAGCAAGTTGTCTTCAGTTGCATTATATTCTCAATAGTTGTGGATGGGGACTCATAAATCAATGTGCTCCCATTGCTTGCTGTAAAATCTACTTGAGATATTTCTAAAAACCTCTCCGAGGTTATGAGAAAAAAACACAGTAGCAATGCTTTGTGCCTTAGCCGATGGGAAACGACACTTTCTGGCTATCCTCTCACTGACTTTGATACTTTTCACTTTGATTAGAAAAAATAAAATGTCAGTGTCCAAGTGAAGACGAGAGGTGTTCCTGAGACTGTGTGTTTACCACTATCACTATCACTATCACATTTTTCTCTTGGAAAATGATGCACAAAAATTGTCAAAACGAAAAGATCTTTTCCCCACATAATGCTAACGGGAAAAAAATGGATACAACAGCAAGAATGATAGATGTAAACGTATGTACAGTCAATCCTCAACATTCAATAATTCTGTACTTGTGGATTCACCTACTCTCTGAAATGTATTTGTAATGGCAAAACCAATACTCCCTTCCCCACTCTGTGCTTTCGTCCTCATTGACAGACATGAACAGAGTGGCAAAACATTTGATCCACACATTGTGCACATTCCCAGCTGAGGTGGAACATGGCTGTTTCCTCCACCTTCTTGTTTTAGCTCTTGTACTATAAACAAATGTCCTTTTCACAGTTTATTTAGTGTCACGCTTTTTCATCCTTTTGTGCCATTCCATGGGGATTTCGCTGCTTAAATGGACACCAGAGGAGTACAGCAGTGCTGTCTAATGTTCCCAGATGCAGAAGGACTAGGATGGACCTTATGGTGAAAATGTGCATGTTTGGGAAAACCTTATTCAAGGCATGAGGTTTACTGCTGTTGGCCTGTGTTCAATGTTAATGAATAATATATATTAAATAATGTATCAGATAGAAAAACCTATAAAGCAAGGTTATCTATTGATTAGCTGACAAAAAAGTAACCAAGAGCCCTTGGGAAACTAACCCTAAATTTCCCACAGCAATTTTCTAGAACATAACTACTGAGAATGATGAAAGGTGAATACACATACCTACACACACACACACACACACACACACGGAACAAAGCCTCAAACTTAGCAGATGAAGTTCAGGAAATATTATTTATGATATAACTCTTGTCTGACTGGTCTGACTCTACTCTTTACCTTTAGGGTTCCATTCAGAGTTGTTCTGAGCTCATTACTATAAATAGACAATAAATAGTCATTTTCTTCTCCCATCCTTTCACCTCTTGGCTCTTGAGAATCCAAGGAGAGAATTTGCCAGGTACACAGCCCCAAGAATCAAAGCCCTATCTAGTCCCATTTTATTTCCCTGTCCAGGATGAAGGAGGTCAGAGGATGGCCCAGAAGAACACTCTTCTCACTCAGGGGAGGCTACCACCAAACAGATTCTTCGAGACCCAGGAATCCTATACACCCACAGTACAAAGACATATAAATTCCTGTCTACACTTTGAAAAAGAGAATATAATCTTCTCAGCATCATTTGTTTTCAAATGAAAGTATATTTCCCCACATTTAAATAGTGAAATGTTATTTCCAACCCAATGTAAAAGTTAAAAAAGGTTTTACTAAGGGCAGAGTGATGTTTTTGTTATTTTTCAAGGCAAAGAAATTGTCATATCATTTGTAGAAATCATATTAGAGGTCATCTGAATGAAGTGAAATTAAACAAAAATACTGAAACAATGATGTTTTCCCAACATTGAGACAGTTCTAAAGATTTCAAGAGTCAGCTTTAAAAAGTATTTTAATTCACCTTCAGATTCAGATTATAGTTTTGGAAATACTCATTTTATGCCTTTGGATATTTGAGAGAAACTGGTCAACAATACGCTATGTAACAAAAACATGCTGTTTTCTTGACCTATCTCTGTCTTTATGGCACTAGATGAACTGTGTCCCAGAAAGTCTCACTGGGTCAACGAAACATGCACTTAAGTACAAGTTTATATTGTCTGTGAGGGCACTGGATCAATTACATTTCCTGCATATCTGTAATATTCTGAACATGTCTATTTCTACCTTGATGTTAGAATACTCTGACATAAAAATTCCAGAACAAAGAAACTATTTACCTTTTCATTAAAATGAAAAGACAGATGCACACACACAAAATGAGTGATTAATTAGAATTGTTACATCTCACTCTTCTGCATAAATTCCCACCACACTAGGAATAAAATCCAAATCATCTTCCGTGGCCCACAGGCATACCTGACCTGTCTTTGACTACCTCTCCAAACATACTTCCTGCCTCTCATCGTCTCCATCCACTTCAGCCACATTGTCCTGCTTTATGTTCCCTGAATAACCAACACTGTCTCTGCCTTGCAGTCTGCACTTTCTCTTCACTCTCCCTGGAATGCCGACCCCATGTCCTCATATTGCTAATATATTCTTGTCTTTCAGCTCTAAATGCAAAACTCCCCTCCTATTGACTACCCATTTCAAATTAAACCCAACATCCTTAAACCCTCCATTATAATACCCCATTTTATATTCTTCATTGCCTTAACTCTATCTAAAATCACCTTCACATGTATTTTGCCTGTTTACCCATCTGGTACATAAATTTGACTATTATCTACCTTATTCTGCACTATTTCTCTAGCTCCTAGAAATCTGCCTAGAACATAGGACAGCTTATCAAATACCTGCTGGAAAGAATAAACTATTTATACCACTTAAATGCAAAATGTAGGCTTCCAGAGATTAAATATAATTACATGCAGATGGTAGCATAAACTACTGTTGAAAATCTTTAAACTGATTTTATCTGGTTGTGTATGTATAAAAATTTAGTTTAGTTTAGGTTTTGCAGGGGGATTAATTCTTATCAAATTTCCAATACCAGGCAGACCAGCCATGAAGTTTCTAAGAACTTCTGTGGGCAGAAAAAAATGGCACACCCTGCCTGGAAGGCATGGAAACATGCTAACTGAATCATTTGCAGACATATGCATGGTCAGGTGTAGGAGGCCTAATTTCTTGAGAACACTGTTAACCATCAAAACACTGTAAGAGATTAAACTGAAAATAATGGCAAAACTCCCATTGTAGCCAAAGGAACAAGAATTTTAAGTATAGTAGTAACAGAAAAGATAAGGATGAGTAAAGTTATCTCTCATCTATACTTAAATCTATGTCTCCAATTGTAATCTCTGACCAGCATTTCAACCCATGTCTGAAGATATCTAAAGAATGCTTTATCTAAAGATACCTTAGGGCCACTCAGGCATCCATGTGTCCACAGTGAGATTTATCCTTCTTCTCCACCCAGGCGCCCCTCCTTGTATCGTTTCTAAAATAAAACTAATCTGGTTACTAATCAAGCTAGAGTCGGACCAAATTATAATTTTAAAAAGTCATTATTTTAATTCATAAAAATTTCCCAAGAAAATGAAACTTTTCATAAATTTCATAATACACGTAAAATGGTATCTGCCAACTTACTCAAAAAACTAGTTCTTATTTTATTTGTTGAGGAACTTTGATACTGTAAGAAAAATAGTACTGCCAAATGCAAACTTATTTTAAATCCCTAGGCAACACAAGTGTGAACTTCAAACAATGCACGCGTTTTAAAGAAAAGTACAAGAGGTTGTTAACAGAGGTTAACAAATCATTTGTAACAATGGTCCCCACGATACACTAGTTCAGCTGGCAAAAGTAGCTGATTAGGCTGACATTCAAGCT
>NW_027527569.1:3284831-3394297 GCF_008692635.1 Crocuta crocuta
TCTCTCACACACAAATAAAAAAAACACTAAAAAAAAAAAAAAAAAAGACAAAGAGAAATGATGCAAATTGTCTGAGATGACATTTTTCATATATATCTTTAAATGGGTGATAGACATCAAATCATTACCAGATTTACAATTCACTATTAGAATCGCTGTTAGATTTTATTGGTTACACTGTATATATAAGTATATATACCAACCTTTTAAAAATTTAATTTGTAATTTTAATACCAATTTTCTTTATTCTAGGTAAATGGAAACTTTCATTATATTTTCTAAGTGACTGATGTTTGTAAACAGAAAGGCTATTGGTAATTTTACAAGACCAAAAGGCAGTTTAGCAAATTGTTGTATTTATACTAATAATTCAATGGATTCTCTCAGGTTTTCCATATATGTAGTCATAATTTAAGCTAGATTTTGACAAGACAGTTTTTACTTATAATTTCATACTATTTTTCTTACCTGATTATGTTAGATAGTACCTCTTGAACAATGTTAAACAATAGAAGCCATATTAGTAAAGGTACAGGCTAAGCTACTCTAAATGAAAGATGGAAAAATTCAGTGGTTTAAATAATAGAGAAGTTTATTTCCTATCATGTAGAAATCCAAAAATGAGTGACCCAAAACTGGACTATTCTTAGTATGCTGCTGCTATCTCTGTTTCCAAAGGGGCTGTTCTATTTGCCAACACTTCTCCATTAACAGGAAGAGAAAAGCAAGTTCACAACAAACAATTTTATCTTCAAGGAGGTTACTTGGAAATTGGACATTTTACAAACTCATTGGACAAATCTTAGTTCCATGCTCACAACCACACCTAGCAAGGAAGCTATAAAACACAGACTCTAGCTGAGCAACTATGTGACCCCCTGTGGGCTTTCTATCCCTACTGGAAGGTGAAGACAATGGATACAATACAATTAGCATCAAGGATATCAATGCCTTCATGTTTGCTTTAATGAGAATGCTTCTAGTGTATCCCATTAAGCATCACGGCTATTGTGTTGAAATATATTTTAACAGGTTTTATTAACTTGATAAAGTGATATAGTATCAATTTATTTCTATTTTATTAAAGTTATTTTATTGGAAATATATATTGAATTTTACCAAATTTTTTCAAATGTATGGAACTGGTGTATTTTTCTTTTTTATCCATTAATATGGTGACTTTCATTAATTTACATATTTATAATGCTGAAGCCATGCTTATATTTATGATATGACTATCACTATGGACATCTTTTTTTGAAAGATTAAAAAAAACTCAAAATAATTTGAATAGTATTTTCTTCAAAAAACAGGTCAAGTACTCCTGACTTTTTAGGATACAGGTTTAAAAGACATTTGGGTTTGGGAGGTTTAAATTAAGCAGGAGACACAGTCTCAGATGTGTTCTGAGATCAGATGGATAATGCAAGTGGATAAGAAGAGAGTAAAGTGGTCTTGAGGGGGCCAGGGCAAGCATAAGGCCAGAGTCAAGGGATGCCTAATAGTCAGGTCCTTCCTTGAGGACTGCTACAAGGACATCAATCCCTATGATGCCAGATTGTCCCTTTTTTTTTTTCAAGTGAATTAAAAATTCATACCTTTAAATTTTTTTATGCTTATTTATTTTTGAGAGAGAGAGAGAGAGAGCATGAGCACAAGAGGGGAAGAGAGAGAGGGAGACACAGAATCTGAAGCAGGCTCCAGGCTCTGAGCTATCAGCACAGAGACCGATGTGGGGCTCAAACTCAGGAACAGTGAGACCATGACCTGAGCTAAAGTCAGATGCTTAACTGACTGAGCTACCCAGGTGCCCCCCTGAAAATCATATTTTTATATAAAATCTTGCAGGTTCTAAATATTGATAACAAATTTAACATCACACACACACACACACACACACACACACACTACTGCATTACTGCACAGGCCAAAGAAAACAGTAAGAGAATGGATCAAGTTGCCATTGGTTACCTCTAGTTTAAAAAACATTTACCCCAGCCCAGGAGGAAGCTGGCAAGAAGAGAAAGAGGCTGAATGACTTGGGGTTCATAAGGCTGCAGATACAAGGATCAGAACTAATGGAGATCTTCTAGGATGGCCTGTCCCCATAGCTGTCTATGTGCACTGATAGTGCTGGTGCCTGGTTACAAAGATCTGCTCAGGCGTAGGGCATGAGCGTCCTTTGACTGGGGTGATATTGAGGATTGCCTTTCCTTAAAGAACTGGGGCTCTAGAGCAGAGTAAAAGCCCAAGCTGAGGACCCAAAAAATAATTGAACCACTTCATGATCAGTGAGCAGCACTTTTGTTAAACTTTAGTCAACTTCCCCCTCATACCGGGGCACAGTCCAGGAAGAAGGGAAACTACTTCAAAAGACACTACTTCCTTAGATTGTAGGAAAGCTTCAAGCATGGGTAACTTTTTATTAATCACCTCCAAAGTAGCATACCTGAAATATCAGTCTGCAAGGGTAGAACCCTGCAAGGCTTCCCTATTACCACAGTGCATGATCCCAGCCCACCAGTATGTCAGACTTGGCCTGCCACAGTCCTCGCTACTACTCAAGCCCACTACTCACCCCCCTTACTTTGCATTTTACACCTCAGCAATACAGAATTGCTCATCGTTTCCCAAATATATAGTTCTGTTTCATGACTGTATGTGGCCCTTACTCCCTACTTATCCTTCCCTACCCCACCTTTGCTTCCTGTTAATACTTCAAGGTCCACTTTGGATGTCAGCTTTCCCAAGGGGTTTTTCTTGAGCACCAGCTCCTTTCATCCCAAAGCCAGACCAGGCTTTGATTCTATACTGCTATTATAAACCTTGCCTGCCTTCATCATAATTCTACTTTGCTTTCAATGTATCTGTTAATATACCTGTTTTACATTGAGAGAAAGAAAAGAGTTGGGTTTTTCTTTCACCTTTAGATGCTCAATTTCTAGACACCTATCTGCCACTGAAGAGACATTCAACTGAACTGACCAGAACTATACTAAACATTCTTTCTGGCCTCATCAGGAAATTGAAGCTGTTGGCCTAAATTTTAGATTTCTGAGATCTCTTCCAGCTCTAAAGTGATTTAAAACATTCACTCCACAGATTTACAAACAATTTATGTTATTGTTTTAGCTAATATGAGGTTAAGACCTTTCCAACTCAATCAGATTACACTTTGCACCATTTAATGCACATTTTGATCAGCAATTTGATGGTAATTTGTAGAACTCCAAATGGCCAAGTTATTTCTCTTGGCCTCTCTGCACAAACCTTTCCTGGACTTTAAGATGCTACAGTTACAATCAGCGTTCAGTATCTTCATCCTGCTTACTTATTTCAAATAAATGTGTCATCTTATGTTTCTCCCTATATTTTATTATGCTACTAGCGTCCATACAAAATCCCTCAAATTTTCTCCTTCATAGTTGTCTCTCCAGCTAACATAGTCTAGTTTACTAGTCATAAACCTCTAGAGGAATAATTTTTTCCAGATATTCCACTTCAACCCCTCCTTCATTCAGTCTTCTTGATATGTTACAAAATAAGTTCTAATACAAGATTATTCCTCTTGACCTCAAAGCCACTGATCCTAAAGTATTCTACAATCTACAGGCAAACAATGGAATTCAACAAGCTTTTATCAAGCACATTCCAGTCAAATAATTGCAGTAGACCAATAGATGATTTTTAAGATGGGATTGCAAAAAATTTGAATCTATGCTAGAGTATAAATGGGGTGTGAACAAATTATCCTAAAACAAGGTAATAGGTGATAAATATCATTACAGTATTAAAGCAAAATTCTTAGGAGTCTGAAAAAAGAGTTTCTTTCTATTAAAGTGACCAAAGAATGTTTAATAAATGACTAGGTAATGGGGCTCTCTGTCGATAATCAATAGGTTTGTGGTAGTTTTTGATAGGAGGGGGGAGACAGGCATGGATAAAAGGATGACATGAGGAAAGAAAGGCTTAGAGACCAAATAATACACTAAACTATTGAGCAGTTTGTTTTATTGGAACATGGAGAAGCATCTGAGCTTTAGGTGAAAAATCTGGTTGCAGAGAGACATGGTTCAAACAAGAAATTTTCATTTATTCAGGAAATGGGATGTAGAAGACTGATGAATTTTGTGGAATGCAAAAAGGGACTAGAGCTATTATTCTAACCAAAGTAAATCAGTCAGAGGAAGACAAATACCATATGATTTCACTCATATATGTAATTTAACAAACAAAGCAAATGAGGGGTGCCTGGGTGGCTCAATCGGTTGGGCATCCCACTTCGGCTCAGGTCATGATCTCACGGTTCGTGGGTTTGAGCCCTGCATCGGGCTCTGTGCTGACAGCTCAGAGCCTGTTTTGGATCCTGTGTCTCCCTCTCTCTCTGCCCCTCCCATGCTCATGTTCTGTCTCTCTCTGTCTCAAAACTAAATACGTTAAAGAAAGGAAAAAAAAGAAAGCACATGAACATACAGGAAAAAAATGAGAGGAAAACCAAGAAACAGACCCTTCACTATAGAGAGCAAACTGATGGCTGCCAGAGGGGAGGGGGTTGAGGGAGCAATTGAGGTGATGAGGACTGGGGCGCCTGGGTGGCTCAGTCCATTAAGTATCTGACTTTGGCTCAGGTCAGGATCTCACGGGTCATGAGTTCAAGCCCCACGTCAGGCTCTGTGCTGACAGCTCAGAGCCTGGAGCCTGGTTCAGAGTCTGTGTCTCCTTCTCTCTCTACCCCTCCCCTGCTCACATTCTGTCTCTCTCTGTCTCTCAAAAATGAACAGTAAAAATTTTTTTAAAAGATAGGCGATGGGAATTAAGGAGGGAACTTGCTGTGATGAGCACCAGGTGTGTATGTAAGTGTTGAGTCACTATCTTGTACACCCAAAACTAACATTACACTGTATGTTAACTAACTGGAGTTTAATAAAAACTTCTAAAATTAAATACTTTTTTTAAAAAAAAGGAACTAGAGTCTGAAGCAAAGAAGTCTGGACTCTGCATGTGAGACAGGGGTGTTAAAGTCTACCCTCTAGCTACATGTCTAGAGTATCCTTCTCTTCAGATGTGAAATGTAAAGTGTGTAAATTACATTTTCCCAAAATAAAAGAGGTGATAATATCAGTACCTTTCTCATCTGGTGGTAGCAAGAATGTAAAGAAGTTAATTACATAAAGTACTTAGCACAGTAACTACAAATAAAATAGTAAATGTTTAGTAAATGTTAACTATCATAAATAGTAAAGTATTCTAAGAGATCATATTTAAAAGATGGGTTTTGTTGTTTTCATATGCAGTGAATTTTAAGTACTACTCAGATTTTTTTTGTTAACCGGAATAATTATCGGAAACCTCTCAATGACAAAGCATATACATAAATGATTAAGTGCTATTAATGATTTATAAGAAATATTTCTCAGATATATGTGCTCTTCACCCACAGTTCCTGAAACCAGGTGAAATGAGTGTCTTGTAATTAATCATAGTGAGTTTTGGATCCCACCCAAAGGCAGGGCTAGTTGTCAGCAGGACCAACCATATGACTAGAGAGTTGAAACTTTCAGTCCCCTTCCCGCCAGGGGTTAAATCAGCCAATGGCCAATGACTTAGTCAGTCATGACTAGGTAATGAAGCTCCCACAAAAACTCAAGAGTACAGCTCTTTGGTCCCCTTTATCCAGAGAATTTCCACACTTGGGGAACCAGCATGCATTCACATGCCACCGAGCCAGGTCCCAGCTCCACGGGGACAGAACTCCTCTGTTTGGGAACCATGTAGCTCTCCATCTGGTTATTAATTCTTATTCTTAGTATATCTTTTCATAAACTGTTAAATGTGTTTCCCTGATTTCTGTGGGCCTCTCTAGCAAATTCATGGAACCTAAGAAGGAATTCATTGGAACTTCCAGTCTTCAGACGGTAGGTCAGAGCACAGGTAAGCACAGAAGCACAAGCCTGGGGCTGGTGACTGGCATCTAAGGTGGGGAGTGAGAGAGTCTTACGGGACCAAACACAGCCTGTGGAATCTGATGTTATATCCAGGTAAATAGTATCAAAATTGAGTTAAATCCTCAGATACCCTGCTAGTGTTCGAGAATTGCCTGGTGCTGTGGGGAAGACTTCCAAACATTGGAACTGGGTCTGGAAACATTAGCATAACGTACCGTAATGTACTGCATTCCAGAAGGCACATACACAAACCTAACCTGCTGAGAGGGATTTCTCTAGGGGTTGAGATTATAGAGGACTTTCACTTTCTATGTTAAACATTGCTAAGATGTTTACTTTTTAAACAATCACTAATTTCATAAGAGAAAAATAACAGTGGCAAAAAAACATATAATGCAGGCAAACGGATGTTTTACAACAGAAAATGGAAGTATCAAAGAAAAAACATGGAAATATATTGATGGCTTGGCAAATAACCCCAATGGACCTCTTAATACCATTTGAATTTTTAAACAACTACTCAATTATTTACCTAAAAGTAAATATTTTCAAATACATAAACTTTTTCTCAGCTCCAGTAAGTGAATTAGCTTTTTCTATCTTTCCAAGAATAATTTCCATGGTTTCATCCAATTGGTTAGTACCAAAATAGTTTGACACTATCTCATCATACAACTATGCTTTCCTGCACATATGTTTATTTTAAAGGTATATTTTGGTGTGAGAACTTAAAAACCCATGGTTTAACTTTAAGAGACCTCTATTAATAGTTTATAGGTCTTCTACGCAATATGTCATTAGGATATATGCAAAGGCAGTCACTTTAACAGTTTTCCAGTAATTTGGTTCCCTCTCCTCTGCTATTGTAACTGAAGAAATAATTTGATGCAGGGAAAAAGCTAAATTTGTATAAATCTTATGTGTTTCATCTTGCAAATATCCCACTAGATATGAAATTCATTTTCTAAAAATTTTAGAACACCCAAAATGATACACTTAGAAAGAATTTCTTATGCCATTTAGGCACAGAGTTTTATATGAATGCATCCAGGACACATAGCTGGTTAGGGTTAGGGTCTGCCAGGACCCAGGTCACCTGACATGCACTTCCATGTTCTTCCCTCCACACTGGTTTTCATACCCACAAAAAATCTCCAATCTGAATTTACCCTAGTCCTATTTATTCATAGCACATTTCTTATTTAATCTCTGCAACGTAAAAGACACTTCCTTTGGAACAGGAATCTCTCTGAAAAAGTTCTACAAGGAGTAAGAAATCGTGCAGAGTTGTGTTACTGTTTTTGTTACCTTAACACACAGGCCACCTCTTCCTACATGCTCATCATGAAGCCTTAGGTGCTATGCTTTTGACATGAAATTTTAAGAGTTTATTGTTATGGTTTCAGTAGATTGCAGAATGTTGCCTGGCCATTGGAATAAGAAGTCATACTTCTCTGTAAAATCAGATGAGGAAGAGACTGAAATATTCTGCTTCAACGTTGGTCTTTCTTAAGATGTGCCATCCAGAGTCGGATCCCAGAAACAAGGTGATTGTTTCTATCTATATGCCCTTGATCAAATTAGAGCTAACACTTTGTTAGTTAAGATCGTTATTAACAAGAAGCAGAACCATTATTTTTAGACTGTGGATACTAAAATCAGTTGTGAAGATAAGCTGAAGAATTTGGTAGTCTGTTTTGGTCATTTGGCTTTTGTTTCATCTTTAATCACTATGTTATATGACTTTTAATTTAAATATTTGCAACTGACTCAGAAATCCATAACAATCCTTTTTGATATATAGCTATACCTTATAGTACACAATGGAAAAGGTCCTTTCTCCCTCAAAATAAAAGCTTTTACAATTGAGTGAGAAAAACAATCGAGTGAAATGTTTCCAGGATCTATAGAGACATCAGACAATCTTTAGCTATTTTGAATATTCTTTATATAAAGAGGTACAAAAAAATAAGCTAAGTATTATTTAATTCACTGAACACACATTTTATCCAAAAAATTCTTATAACATACTGATAATATAGTTTAGAATTTTTAAGAAATTCTCTAATTCACAATTAGCATTAAATGAAATAATGAATAGTATTATGAATGAATAGTAATATAATTAAGCTCAATATTTTTTTAACATTTATTCATTTTTGAGAAACGAAGAGAGACAGAGCAAGAATGGGGGAGGGGCAGAGAGAGAGAAGGAGACACAGAATCTAAAACAGACTCCAGGCTCTGAGCTGTCAGCACAGAGCTCCATGTGAGGCTCGAAAGCACAAACTGTGAGACTATGACCTGAGCCGAAGTTGGATACTCAACCGACTGAGCCACCCACATTTCCCTTAAGTTCAATATTTTAAATAACATCAGGAAGGGAATTCCTAAATATATATCTAATATTCTACATTAGACATTAATATAGGATACTATATTTATTTGCTATAATACTAATATGCAACCTTTCAAACTTTAGGAAATTATTAACTTAGGAAGCTAAATGTTTGAAGTATTCCCTTGTAGATGGTCACACTGATAAAACAAGTTCCTTTTTAAGTTAATTATTTGCAAAGACATACAGATGGCCAATAAGTATGTGAAAATATGTACACCATCTCTCATCATCAGGGAAATTAAAATCAAAACCACAATGAGATACCATCTTACACCTGTCAGAATGGCTGGAATCAAAAAGCCAAGAAATAAGTGCTAGCAAGGATTTGGAGAAAAGGGTACCCTTGTGCACTGTTGGTGGGAATATAAATTGGGTAGGCACCATGGGAAACAATATGGAGGTTTCCCAAAAAAATTAAAAGTGGAACTACCATATAATCCAGCAATTCTACTTCTGAGGATTCGGGGGGAAAATGAAGAAAATGAAAACTCTAATTCAAAAAGATACATGTATCCCCTAATCACTGCAGTGTTATTTACAATCATCAAGATATGCAAACAACCTAAGTGTCCAAAAATGGAGGAACAGGTAAAGAAGATGTAGCATATGTATACAATAGGATACTATTCAGCCACAAAAGGAAGAAAATCTTGCCATTTGCCACACATCAATGGACCTTGAGGGCATTATGCAAAGTGAAATAAGTCAGACAAAGACAAATACTGTATGATCTCACTTATATGTAGAATTAAAAATAAAGTCATAGATACTGAGAGAAGATTGGTGATTGTCAGAGATAGGGGATAGAGTATGGGCAAAATGGATGAAGGGGGTCAAGAGGTATAAACTTTCAGTTATAAGTCATGAGGATACAATGAATTGCATGGTGACCATAATTAATAATATTGTATTGCATATTTGAAAGTTGCTAAGGGAGTAAATCTTAAAGTCCTCATCACAAGACAAAAATCCATAACTATGTATGGAATGGATGTTAACTAGACTTACTGTGGTGATCATTTCACAACATATATAAATATCGAATCATCTCATATGCCTGAAATGAGTACAATGCTATATGTCAATTATACCTCAGTTAAAAATTATTTGAAAAGCACTTCAAAAAAGAAGCCAAGAAAAATTTTTTCTTCCTACATTTATTTTGCTATGACAATTTCTGCATTGGGACAGTCCTGACACAGCTTAATTAGATTTATTCTGGAATCCTCAGGTAGGGACCGTGTCAGTGGGTCTTGGCATACATTAAAGTCAGCATTCTTTGCAAGGCATTTTCAAAGGAAAGGAACATCTCTGAGGAATGTGTCTTGGCAAAAACTCTGAACTGTTTTACTAATCACATTCAGAAGATGCACTTCCTTGCCATTCAAAGCAACATATTATATGCTGCTCATGTCAACTGTCTTTGTGGCAAATCTAAATAAAACTGGAGAATGAGTCAGGCGCCTGGGTGGCTCAGTCGGTCAAGCATCCGACTTCGGCTCAGGTCATGATCTCGCGGTTCGTGGGTTCGAGCCCCGCATCGGGCTCTGTGCTGACTGCCAGCTCAGAGCCTGGAGCCTGTTTCAGTCTGTGACTCCCTCTCTCTGACCCTCCCCTGCTCACGCTGTCTCTCTCTCTCCCAGAAAAAAAAAAATTAAAAAAAAAACTGGAGAATGAGTGATGGCCAAAAATCCAGCAGTTGTAACTTTCATAAAAATAATTGAAAAAGTAAAGGAAGGAAGGTGAAGGAAAGAAACATCAGAACATATTTAATTTCTGTATTTTCTAATGTTCAGGACATAAAAATATAAAAATATAAATAATATAAAAGTCTCCCCAATACTTTGATGTATGTAAACAATAATATAATACATGTCATTTACAATTGTACAATTAAAACTGTATATGGTATGCTAACTATAAATACCACATGCTTATACAGCATTTTTTTGGAAGTAAAAAGGGAGAGGATAAATAGCCTTTGGTTTTTGTTCAGTTGATATTTAAATATAAAGTGACAGATCAGTGGGCTTGATCTAGATGGGTTTTTTGTTGTTTTCTATTTTTTTAATGCTTATTTTTGAGAGAGCGCGCACACACACACACACACACACACACAGAGGAGCAAGTGGGGTAGGGGCAGAGACAGAAAGAGACACAGAATCCGAACAGGCTCCAGGCTCTCAGCTGTCAGCACAGAGACCGATGTGGGGCTCAAACTCACAAACCAGGAGATCATGACCTAAGCTGAAGGCAGACGCTTAACTGACTGAGCCACCCAGGTGCCCCTTGACCTAGATGTTGAAGCAGGGACTGTGTTGGCCCTCCAGGCCAAGAAAACCACAACTCTAGCAATATGTTTTGCCCCAGTGTGAGATGGAGAAAGAATGTATACATCAGTTCACTGATGGCCTGCACCATGGACATCTCTTGTCAACATTGTAGAAGTACAGTTTTCCTGAAAGTCTGGTTTGGCATATCCACATCCTTTAGAGGGTCCCAAGTCTGATTTCGTGAAATACAGATTGGGATTGCCCAGCATATACATCTACCTCTTGGTATCAGCAGGAAAATTATGAACAATCTGCTGGTTTACCCCAAAGTGCAGATATTTTCTATCCTCTTTCATCTTTTATTCCTGATACAGATTCAGTCCATCACCTAAGTTCTATCTCCTCCTTAAAATTTTCCTAGGTTTTTCTTCTAATGCATAGAAAACCTTCTGGAGATCTGTGAGTATGACCCAGTAATTTGCATTTAAACAAGTATCCCACCCAGATGATTCAGCAGCCCAAATGTTATTTGTAGAATTTCTCTCTAGTAAAAATAAAAGCATGAAGATTTATATGTAGAAGATTGACATAATCTAAGTTACGTTTTAAAATATTTAACTTCTCAGGGCGCCTGGTGGCTCAGTTGGTTAGTGGCCATCTTTGGCTCAGGTCATGATCTTACAGTTTGGGGGTTCAAACCTTGTGTTGGGCTCTATGCTGAACACTTGCTCAGAGTCTGGAGCTTCAGATTCTGTCTCCTTCTCTCTCTACTTCTCCCCCACTTATGCTCTGTCTCACTCTGTGTGTCAAAGATAAATAAATGTAAAAAATTTTTTTTAATAAAATAGCTACTTCTGGCTGCTTTACTAAGAAAAGATTCTAGGGGCTCCAGAGTAGAATCAGGAAGACACAGTAAAAGAAGTTTTTGCAGCAATCCAGACAAGAGGGGATGGTGGTTCTCACCTTGGCGGTTGCAGTGGAGATGATGATATATAATCACATTCTGTATATATTTGATGACAAAGCCAACAGGAATTTCCTGACATACTGAATGTGGAAAGAGAATTAGACAACACTTAAATATAATGGCACAGTATTTGTCTGAACAACTAGAAGGATGGAGTGCTATTAAACGAAGTCAGGGAGGCTTCCCGTGAAGCTGGTTTGGAGGATGAATGAGGCAGTTTGCTTTGAGAAATTATGAGTTTAAGATGATTGTTGGGCATTCAAGTGGAGGTATCAAGTAGGCAGGCAGATGCACAGTCTGATATATAGGAGAGTTTTAGGCTGGGGAGTTCAGATCTTGAGGGTTTCAGAATCCAGATGGCTTTTAAAGCCAAGTAGATGAGCCAGCCCCACAGCTTGACTTTTTCCCTCTTTCCAAACTGAATTCTTTCCCTCCCAACCACAAATATTGATCCCAGGCTGCTCCTTAATAAAATTTTGCATGATAAAGTCCACTCCTGAGCTCACATCCCAATTTAGCTTTTCCCGATTTAGCTAAAACGTGTCTAAGATAAGACTAACTCCTGTATTTTATTTGCTTCTTTTAGTAAGACTCAAATTTCTAGAGTTTTAAATTTTAATTTATTCATTTTTTCTTTTATTCCTTTTATAAATAGTTATCAAAAACCTACAATGTGCCGGTTACCTTTCTAGGCACTAAAAGACTGAGAGCTTCTTACTAGTAACCAACTAAATGAGTTGTAAAGTCTGCACATTAACTAAAACTACAACATGGGTTTATTGAAGCATCACACTGTGTAGTCTACTAAAGATCCTGACACCCCCGTCACCTAACAATACAATCATATTTAGCATTCACATTTTCAGGTAACAGGATTTTTCATAATGTGGGGAATGAACCTTTTATTAGTCAATTTTCAGTGTTTTCCTCCATTGTTGGTGGTTACCGATTGCTGCTAGATACCTGTAGAACTACTGTTATATTTCTCTTTTATTTATCATTTTGACTTGTTTCATTTTTATTGTCTCCAAGTCTTTGTTTATTCATAGCAAATAAAGCCATGCATGGTAGGTAGCTGATGAATTATTTGCCTTATAATCAAAAAGCTTTGAGAGATATTGGGAACATACAACTACTGATGGTCTAAGAGGCCACCTATCTAGTATAATTTCAGGAGAAATTTATAACCCAAATTTTTGCAAATTTGCAAATAACTGAAAACTAGACACAAAATTATATATTCAAAAATGCATTGCTTCAGGTAGAGCATGCCTACTACATCCCTGTTTACATAAAAAAAAAGAAACCTAAAAAGACAAATACCTTGTGTTATTACTTACAGCAAAGTTGTTCACCACTTTGCATTCCAAAGTAATATCTATCTGTAAGATAGCAGAAGAGGTAAATTTAGAGATTTAAGGAAAGAGTAAATCATGGTTGATCATGTTTACTCTAAAGATGTTCCTTTGAACCCCAAGGGAAGACTTTGGGAACCATGCTCAAAGGAGCTACTCTGCGGGCTGTAGAATCAGAACGTTCCATAGAGTCCTGCCTTACTACTTCCTGCGCCCTCCCTCTATAGCATCCAGCTCTTTAGCAGCATCCTGTCTTGATCTCCTGACTCTAGACTGTCTATATCATGAAATCTCAGAGAAGTTGTTAAGAATCCCAGATTCACACCCCTAAATTTAAGATTGACACCAAGTCTCTCACTTGGTCCAGAGAGTAAATCAGAGAGTTGAGGTGAATTAAAAGCAGGGAGAGCTGGGCGTGGAGCCAAACTGGGGTAAACCATACAAGCAAAATGGAAGAACGAGCTATTGGTTCAACAAGGTGGCAAGAGGCCAAGATAATGGCGCAGCAAAATGTTGAAAAGAACAGAAGACAGGCAGGTATAAAAGTCTCTGAACCACAGTGACAAGTTTGCCTACAGGAACGTGTCAGGAATTGATCATTTCCCACCTTGGAAATGAGGATATTCTTGGGTGCTGCTTTGAACTCACCACGAGGATAGGTGAACTTTTAACCACTATGGTTTTCTTTCCTTTTTTTGCCCCCCAAATGCTGAGAAATGCTAAGTTCAATTTAAAAAGCAAAGTATTATCTTTGAAATCTTTAATTAAAAACAGAAATCTCAAAGGTAGGAAATCCCAGGAATATTGCTCATGGGTTATATTTACAGTCTGTGGGACTCAATCTATGAGTTCAATGTTTGTCACCATCAATTCAAACTGAAGACATGCTTGATGGTGCTCCTGAAAAGCAGTAGCTACTGTAAAGTGTGCGCCTCCCTAACACCTGCAGTCATCTCTGGTGCAATGTGGAGTGCTCTTGACATGCAGCAACAGCCTGGCATCTTTAGGAAACTTGGTTCTTCACAGATAGGGAAATTGGGCCCTTTGCAAAGGCAGCAATAAGGAAAAAAATAAAAACTGTCAGGTGGCTTGTCATCAGTGCTTTTCCTTCCCAGACTTGCTTTAAACATGTGCCTGATCCAGGAATCCCATTATCCTCCACATAGCTTGCCTATTACCATGTTCCCTATTGATACAGAACTATACAGTATCTTACATCCTCAGAGACCCAGTTACCAGTTCCAAAGATTTCAGCCAGCAATCTATTAACATCTTTAGGCTGAGTTAAAGATCTGCTATAGGACCTCTCAACTTAAATTACAAACTAAATAAATAAATTCCTTTATCCCGCGTTCCCTTCCACATTTTATAGAAAAGCCTTCTCAAGACCCAATTTTTTTCAATTTTCTCTTGAATCCACTCCAATGAAGCTTCTATCCCTACTACTTCACCAATTCACCCCAAGTTGCCAAATCCAATGGACAATTCTCTGTGACATAACAACTTTTAACATGGTTAATCAACTTCTCCCTCCTAAAAAAAATATTTTATTTTCCATCTGAGACACCACTGGTTTTAGTTTTTCCCACTTGCCTCTCCTTCTCACTCTCGTTTGCTGGTCCTTATTCATCTTCCTGATTCCCTACAGTCAGGCCTTGGAACTCCCCTTGTGGGAGTTACTTCTACACTGATCTCATCCAGTCATGGCAGTAAATACTGTCTACACTCTGACGAATTTTACTTTTATCACTCTTGCCTGAATGTGCCTCTGAAATCAAGCCTTAAATATTCAGCTTCACTTTTAATATCTCCTCATGGATTTCTAATAATCATTTTATTGTATCTAGAATAAATGTCTTGGTTTTCCCCCAAATCTGCTCTTTTAACAGTCTTCGCCACTTTAGTAATAAACTATGTCTTTCCCATTGGTCAAGGGTCATATGTGTCTCTTCCCTTCTCTCACATTTTACATCCAGTCCAACCACAAGCCAGCTATACTTCCTGAATGTATCCAGAATTCAGCCACTCCTCGCCATTTCCACTCTTCACACTCTGGTTCAAATCACCAACATCTCTTACCCACATTATTACAACAGACTGGTAACTGGTGTCCTTCCTCCTACTTCTGCCTCCTTATCTTCTACATACAGAGATCCCCTAGATCAAAATCAGAGCAGATTAAAATTCCAGTCAAAATGCTACAATGACTTCCCACTGTATGCAGAATAAGAACCAAAATTCTTACCATGACTTATCAGGTCATGTTCCATAGCACATCTGACCTCGCTGTCTCCCTTCTCTGTTTGTTTACTTTTCTGCAGCCACACTGACACTAGTTTCCTTCCTCTTTCTCAACCACAGTTCTGCTTCAGGGCCTTTGAACTTGATGTTCCTTCTGCTTGGAGTAGTCCTCCCACAACTACCAGCATGACTCAATCTCACTTTCTTCAGACTTTATTCAACTCACATCCCTCTTCTTGTCACGGAGATCTTTCTTAACATCACTCTATAATAAATAGATCAACTTCCTTTCTTATTTACTTTCTATCTACCTCACCCTGCTTTATTTTTCTTCAGAAGTTTTATCGCTGACATATTATGTAAGTAATGACTGATTATCTATCTTACCCTCACTGGAATGGAAGCTCCAAGGGAAGCTTCCATTTGGTCTCTATGTTTCACTGCTGTATCCACAGTTCTTAAAATAGTGTCTGGGACTATACAGAAAATATTTAATAAATATGAGCTAACCTATTTAATTAAATAAATAATAAGTGTATTTATAGACTCTTTAATGCCAGTTGGAAGTTACATGTTTCCTTCCTGGTGCTACCTCTTGAATCTAGCTGCTAGAATTGTGGTAGGCTCCCCTCCTTAAGGAATGGGGAAAACAAACAAACAACAAACAAAAACCCTCAAGGCAATCTGGTTATACACTTACATCACATCCCTTATGACCTTGTAATATGAGACCACTTAATCAGACTGCGTGTTTGTGTGTTACCATATATGGGAGACAAACAAGTAAAAAATATATAAAAAACTATGCCATGTGGCGTTCTGGGCTCAGCTCTTGGGGTACGAACCCAACTGACTCATGCCGGCACAAATAAAGTTGCTTCCTGGAAAAAAAAGCCTCCATGTCAGGACTCTCTGTGTGAGATTCCTAGTATATTACCCCAGGGTTTGTATGTGCTGGCTCAGGTGACCATTCTACTTTCTCATACCACAGGAACATTTCTTCATACCATGGAATAGAGGAGGAAGAAATAAATTGGGATTTCCCTGTTTAATCATCAAACTGATCCAATCCTAATGCTCAGCACTAGGGATTCAGAGATGAAAGCTTTAGAAAAAGAAGTGTGAACAGTTTAATTGGATGAGAAAGACAAAACAACAATTTTGATATGTTATTCAAAGTCCCATAATAGAGCACATAAAGCACTCAATGGGAGTACAGAACAGAGTCCTAAACCTTAATGAGGTACATGGACACAGGAATTGAAAAATCTCAAAGGTTATGAAGCTTGCCGGTATCAAGAGAGCAGGGATGGAGACCCCGGGTATAATACATAACTTGTGGACAGTCTTCAGGGTATTAAGAAGACTGCAGAGCAGGAAATAAGCTAAGGCAGCAGACAAGAGTCAGATCAGCAAGAATGTGCATGCCGTGGTGAAAGAGTATATATTTTATTTTGAAGGTGACAGGGAGCCATTGAAGAGATTTGAGCAAAGGAATGAAATGACTAGGATGTACTCCTGGCCCCGCCCCTCACTGACTAGGATTTAGGCCAAGTTATTTGATGCAATTCCTATCCAATTTTTTCAGCCAAAAAGAGCCCTTGTTCACACAAAGGGTATCCAGAACTAACACATAAATCAGATAAAACGGAACGCTCTGGTTGAAGACTGGCCTGTTTGACCCTTTACTCTTTGCGGCAGTCTCTGAGGCCCCTCCATGAAATCCTCAGAGCTCCATGGATTACAGGCACAAAAACCACCGACTACATATCTGTTTCCTTATCTGTGCCAAATTCCATAATCTCTAGAAGACTTAAAATATGTTTTTTCTATACAGCCTCACACAGTTGATTTTCTCCTAATAGTATTCTAAAGCAATCTTTTTAAATCATTTGATTGTGGCAAAGGTGTCAAAACTATACTTTCATTTTTCTGCTACAGAGCTTGCCTCAGTTAAAAATATCTTTCCAGAGAATGACTTTTATATGAAAGGAAGAAATGTCCAAATATGATTGTTCAACTAAGTATAAGAACCTCATGGCATCTTAACTAGCAGAACATGCTAAAACCTAACTAGAATATATAGCTATTAACGAGCAGTACTATCAATCGGTAGAAACACTAAATACCAAAGTTATGCTTCAAACATAAAATTGCTTAAGTATGTTATCAGAAAAGACTAGACAGTGATATTTTGTTGCCTTTTGTGTTTATTTTTCTGTACCCTAGAAGTCACCTTTTAATGAAAGCATTCTTTCTCTTCATTTTATTCCAAAACTAATAGAAGTCTCTTTCTGCATGATTCTATTAGTTTAGTTAACACTATCCTGGATTAAATCCTTTAAACGTATCCAATATAAAAGGTGAAGAATAGACATTTTGGAGAGAAAAATTATAAGACTACAGCATGAAAAAGAAATGCAAAATATAGTGGGATATATTGAGATATCGAAGGATGTGTCTGATTTTCATTCCATTGTACTCCACGGCCCTACAAGCCCCTAGAGCATTCTGCCATTTCTGCCTGAAAGAAGGAAGGCTGCAGCAGAAATACTAAGGAAAAATAAATCAATGTTGGCCTTAGCATTTCAGAACATAAGTAACAGCTTAAGTGGGGAAAAAGAAGTGTCTTAAATGTAAAAATTCAAAATTCTGTAGTATTCAGAGCCTGAAATTTATACTCCCAAATTAGGTGCATGTGTTAGGCTGAATAAAAACCACCCAAAGATGCCCGCATTTCAATCCCCAAAACTTGTGGATATGATATCTCACTTGTCAATTATGCACCCTGAGATGGATAGATAATTCTGAATTATCCTGATAATCACAATGGACTCACAGTAGTCCTTGTGATTGAGAAAAAGGCAGCAGGATTAGAGTCAGAAGAGGTGTTTTATGGAAGAAAGAGTCAGAGCCAGGAAATATTGTTTCTGGCTTTGAAGATGGAGGAAGGCACCACAAGGCCAGGAATGCAGGCGGCTTTGGAAAGCTGGAAAAGACAGGGAAACAGATGATGGCACTGCCGACCCATTTTGGATTCCTGATCTCTGGAAAATTAATCTGTGTTATTAAGCCACTAACTTTGTGATCATTTGTTGCCAGAGCAATAGAAAACCGATACAGATTGGGTACTGAGACAGGGCACCTAACTATGTAGAAGTAGCTTGGGGATTAGGTAAAGGTAGAGGCTGGGAGCATTTTGAAGAACATGCTAAAAAAAGACTAAAATTCATTGAAAACACTGGTAGAAATATGCTCAAAGGCACTAATGGTGAAGGCTCAGAATGAAGTAAAGAGCATGATAGAGAAACCTTATGTCATCTTAGAAAAGTTCTCAGGTAGAAACAAAATCAACCCAGATGGAAGCACAGGAATATAAGAAGGATTGAAGAGAAATGGATGGCATAAATGTGAGTAAATATGAACAGATTTGATTAACAAAATATAATATTACATCTAATGTAGTATAAAATGTATGTAGAAATAAAATCTATGCCATCAATGTGGAAATGGAATAGGAATAAAGGGCATTAAAGTGTTTCAGAGTTTTAGCACAATTATAAAAGTAGAAATGTGATCATTTGTTACAAGACATGGACCAATGTTTGTATAATTTAGTAATAGCTGAAGAAAAGTATAAACTAGTTTTTAAAAAGTATCACTAATAAATTAATAGTAGGGAAAATGAAATAAGTTTTATTTTATTAATCCAAAATGTGAAAGCAAAGCTGAGAAAATAGAACATAAAACAGGTGGATCAAACAGAAACTAGGGGCGCCTGGGTGGCTTAGTCTGTTAAGCGTCCGACTTTCGCTTAGGTCATGATCTCGCGGTTCGTGGGTTCGAGCCCCGCGTCGGGCTCTGTGCTGACTGCCAGCTCAGAGCCTGGAGCCTGTTTCAGTCTGTGACTCCCTCTCTCTCTGACCCTCCCCTGCTCACACTGTCTCTCTCTCTCTCTCTCCTAGAAATAAATAAAACATTAAAAAAAATTTAAATAAAAAAAAACAGAAACTATTAATCACATGACAGATAAAAACCCAATTGTGTCAATAATTATATTAAATGTAAATGGACTAAGTGCTGAACTTAAAATACTATATTTGCAGACAGATTAAGGGAAAACTATATGTTGCATACCAGAAACACAACTTAAAGACAAATTTTTAAAGTAAAAGAGTGGAAAAATATATACTACATACAGGTTAACCAAAAGAAAGTCAGTGTAACTATCCTATTAGACAATGGATGTTTTAATTAATAAAATAATATTGGAGCTAAAGATAAACATTTCATAATAACACAGCCAACATGAGGCGGTTAATCTGCCAGGAAGATAAAACAGCTCTAAATTTGTGTGTGCTCTCAATAACATAGCTTGAAAATAAAAAAGGAAAAAGTTGACAGAATGAGAGGAAGAGTAGACACATCCAAAATCATACAAGAGATTTTATACTTTTTCCTAGTAGATGGTGAAGGAAGTAAACCAAAAATCCATAAGGATATACACCTAGTAATACAATTCATATACTTCATCTAATTAACATATATATAACATTGCATCTAACAATGACCAAATTAACTTTTTTGCAAGTACAAATGGATAATTAACGAAAATTAATGCTGTCAATGCTGATACAACAAAGTCTTGACAAATTCCAAAGCATGTATAATACATGAAATCATGTATTATATGTTCTCTGAGTACAATGGAATTAAGCTAAAAATAAAGACAAAAAGAGAACTAGAAAATTGTTTAATGTTTGGAAATTTAAGAAATACCATTATAAGTGACTCATATATATATGAACATGTGAAATCAAAACTGTAAATTTAGTTGGAGTTGAACTAAAATGAAGTCAGAACATATTGAAAATGGGGGATTGTATCCATAGCAGTGCTTAGAAGAAAATGTAATGCTGTAGAGTTGAACATCAGTTCTCTAATCATGTAACTCAGGCACCTAGGAATAGAATAGAATTCCAAACCCAAAAAGACTATAAAAATAATAATAAGGGGCACCTGGGTGGCTCAGTCAGTTAAGCGTCTGACCTCAGCTCAGGTCATGATCTCAAGGTTGGTGGGTTTAGGATGACATCAGGCTCTGTGCTGACAGCTCAGAGCCTGGAGCCTGCTTCGGATTCTGTGTCTCCCTCTCTCTCTGCCCCTCCCTGCTTTATGCTCTCTCTCTCAAAAAATAAACAAACGTTAATTTTTTTTAAAATAATAATAAATATAAGAGCAGAAATCGATGCATAGAGAAAAATAATAATCAGAGTTATTTTCAAACAACTAATAATGCTAAAATATTCCTAACAGAATTGATCTGGAAGGAAGGACGTAACTCATCAGGACTCTAAGTAAAAGGTCACATCTCTACATATATCTAGTAACTTAACATATATCTATACATATATCTAATAACTTTAAAAGACAATCAGAATATTATAAACACTTATACCCATAGAAAATTTTAGATAAAATGAATGAAATCCTTGAAAAATACAAATTACCAAAACAAGAAGAAATAAAATATATGAATATTCCAACATCAATTAAAGAAATAAAATCCCCCTACTTAAGTACCTTTCTGCAAAGAAAGGCTTAAACCCAGATAGCATCCCTGGTGAATTCTTCCATTTAATTATTTTACTTAAGGAAAACATGACATCAATCTAGTACGATGTCTTCCAGAAAACAGAAAGATACAAACTCTTCCCAACTTCTGTCGAGGCTATCCTAACTTTGATACCCAAACTTGACAGGGACATTGTTAGAAAGGAAATTCACAGATCTATTTCCTACATGAACGTACACACTCAAATGCTGAACAAAATATTAGCAAACTGAAAGCAGTGATATTTAAAAAGAATATACTACAACCATGAGAGAATTAGCCCAGGAACACAAGGCTCGGATTACCACTCAAAAATAACCCAATGTTAATATACCCCATAGCTTAAAAAAGAAAAGGTCTATGATCATCTCAGTATTTACAGAATAAAAATGTTTTTCAAACATTAATACCCATTCCTTGTAAAACTCTTAGCAAACTAGAATAGAACTTCCTAACATAATAAAGACCTTCTAACACAATCTATAGCGAACATATTTCACGGTAAAATATTGAAAGCTTTCCCCCCCGAGATTAAGGAAGAGGGACAAGGATTATGCCACCACTTCCAATCAACATTTCAGTAGTGTTCATTGAGGCACAATCGTGGCCACCAGCGCGCAATAAAGCAAAACTGTAGGTAGTATTTTATCATTTCCTTCTTTCACTATCTAAGTGTCTTTTGTTCTCAAGCAGAAAATCACCTAGATTGAATTCTTTACTCAGTAGACAAATACAAATCTTCATTCCTGATGGATGACTCTCTTCTGTTGTTGTGGATTGCTAGGATTATTTGTTAATTTTTACAATGGACTGGAAAGTACTAAAAGATGTCTGACAGAATCCTCTGGGTCTCACACATAGAGGACATGGTTTTGCCCATGTCACCCAAATAAGTGACCTTTGTGGGGAAAAGGTATGGTAAAGAATAAGAATGAAGAATAAGATATTTGCTTTAATTCAGTACAGATTTAATGCATGTAGCCCAGGGTCTAAGTCTGTCCATCTCTGAAGTCAAAGAGTTATTTAAATGCCAGATGCAACACTGATTGTACTCAGATGTTTTGACTTAAGGGTCCTGCTTTCCATGAACCCTTTATTCAGAGTCCCTGTCTCTGTCACCACTCTGGGTTTGTTTTGTTCAACCCTGTCAAGTTTCTCTGGTACAGTTACAATATATGCATCTGGAGCTAATTGATGCTTGCTTACTTTTTAATAATCATCAGATGGGAGTAATAAGAACTGATCAGAAATAAAAGCTTATAAGTAAAGGGACAAAGAAAACAGAAGAATGAAAGTGCTTTTAAATTATGTTTTTTAAGTTTATTTATTTTGAGACAGAGACACAGAGAGTGAGCAAGGGAGATGCAGAGAGAGAAGGAGAGAGGGAATCCCAGGCAGGCTCCACACTGTCAGCACAGAGCTCAACACAGGCTTGAATCCATGAACCGTGAGATCATGACCTCAGCCAAAATCAAGAGTTGGACGTTTAACTGACTGAGCCACCCAGGTGCCCCAAAGATATTAGTTTTCCTGAAGAAGAAATGAACCACCTTTGACATTCCAAGCCCAGAGAAGGAACCTCGGATAGTTTTGAAGGATAAAGAGCTCTTGTCTCCAATATAGCTTAAAAACTGGCAAATATGGTAAAACAAACACATGAACAAGCAAACACCTTGGACTCAGTAGAGTAAGAGTCAATAGAGAAAACATCACCAAAGGTGATATCTAAGGTGATATACCTGATATCTCATGCCAGATATCTTCCATTTGCCCCTCCAGATTCACTCTCCTCTTCTCCCTATTTTGCTTTTTCCTTACTGGTTCTAGTGGGGTTTGACCAATGGGAACTACAGAAGAAAATGAAAAAAAAGTGTGATGTCAGGATATTTATTTCACTGAAGCCCTTCCTGAAGAGTCACCTGAGGTTGGCTGCATCCCCTGAATGATCACTCCTCCTTTCAAGTCAGCCTCACTTCCTAATTGTCTCCCCTTCTAGGTTCTGGTGTCCTCTTTGTACTCTCTCTTTTAGGGTCTGCTACTAGCTCTGTGTACCTGGACTATCCCTTGTTATCTCCTTATACTCACCACATCTTTAGAATTACTTCCTGTGTAAAAAAAACTCTCTCTGAAATACATTAACTTGAATGTGCCATTTGTTTCTTATAGAGACCCTTGTGAATATGAGTCTTAGGCATCCCTGTGCATCCTACTGTGCTTCGTGGAGGCAGAAAAGTTCAGTTTCTTATGTGTCCAAGAGTAATATGGATATAGCAGTAAGCTCTAGTTATCCTGATCGTCTTTTGCACAGAAAAAAAAAGAATGGTGACAGGGCAAAGAGCATATGGAAATATAGCTGTCTTTACAGATGCTAGCACCAATAGATGATGACCAAGAACCAGACCCCTCTTCATCTAATGCCCTATCCCCAAACCCTTGGCACTGCAAAGCCCATCAGAGCATAACAGGGTCAGAAAGCAGAGATTAAGCTTTTACAGGTGCAAAATTAATTTTCTTGGAAATGAGTCATTTCACTACAGAAGACATTCTTGTTACACAATTAACTAAGAAATCTTGAAACCTTGAAGTCATTTAAAACTATTCCTTCTCCTTCATTTCTTTATCAGTTAGTGACTATTATAAGTTTTCCTGCAAAGTATCTCTCGATTATATTTTTTCCTTTCTTTTTTCATTAATTACACTTTCCTAGGTACTTACCTCTCCTTCCTGCATTATTGCAGTAACCTCTTAACATGTCTTTTGTATTAACCTCCAGAAAGCTGAAATTCCCCTCAGTCTTCTCACTTATAAACATATCATAAATATATAGATATTGACATAGTATACATAACAATTAAGTTTCAACCCTTGGTACCAAAGACAGAAGGATGTCAACTCTCAAAGTAGGGCTAGTTCTCTGCACCTGGCATGAATCTGCTCCGTAGGTGTCTACCTCACCTATAACACTTAAAAGCTTATAATAAATATTTACCCTATTCTACGATGACAAAGAAATTATAAATTAAGTAACAATTTAGGTAATTGAATTGTAACCTAGTAGTTTATTGGATGATTTGGATATAGTAGGATGCAAAACAAGAAAATAATTTTCTGTTTCCTACCACTGTCATTGCAAATCTGCTCCAAGATTTGCACTCATTTTAGGTAAAATTTGAGGAAGTATTTATAGTTTTCATGATCACTGCAAGCCTCTTTGTGTAAGGCAATAAAGTGTCCATTCCACCTTATATGAGAATTCTAAAGTTTATTTAGATTATAAATAATTTAACTTAAAGTGTTTGACTTCTCTTTTGGAAGGCTGGAGATTCATGCTGTAGACTTTTCTCTTTCACCAATTCCCCCAAACTTCTAACTACCACTTGAGATCTTTTCAGGGCTAGAAACTGAGAAAGGAGAGGTAAGGGACAGAAACGCTGTGCAGGGCTCACTTAGTTGTCACCTGGAGCTCTGCTAACTAAGCATACTAATTCTTTCGAATTCTTTCTCTTTAAAAAAATTTTTTTTAATGTTTTATTTATTTCTGAGAGAGAGAGACAGCGTGAGCAGGGGAGGGTCAGAGAGAGAAGGAGATACAGAATCTGAAACAGGCTCCAGGCTCTGAGCTCGCTGTCAGCACAGAGTCTGATGCGGGGCTCGAACCCACGAACCTACAGCATGACCTGAGCCGAAGCTAGTCACTTAACCGACTGAGCCACCCAGGCACCCCACAAATTCTTTCTCTTGGCAATGCCACTTTTGGCTCTCCCGTTGGCCCACCAATACTTTAAGGTTTTCAGATTAGGCTGTTCTCTTCCTTGTTCTAATCAACCTTGACTGATAACCCATTATGCAAATCAGCAAGCTCTCTCAGACCTTGTATAAATGAAAGATTTAGAGTGTTAAAAATACATTCATTCTCCATTTACATATCTAATGGTTTCTAGGAAAATCTATAATACAGAGAAAAATGATTGCTATGTGCCAGGAACTTTACAAGTGATATTTTATTTAATCTTCACAAAACATTTTGAGGAGACCTTCTTTATTCTGTAACAGATGAGAATACTGACCCTCAGAGGAGTTAACTTGCCTAAAGTTATATAGGTGGTGAATACCAGAGTCAGGACTCCAACCACATAGGAGACTGATTATAAAAGTCAAATGAGTTAACATGTATAAAGGCTTAGCTTTACGCAGTAAACATTATTCAACAGTTTCTTAAAAAGGAAGTTGGCTCCAAAAAGACATTCTCTTCTTTCTATTCGTCATTGAAAAAACTCTTGAGTGTAGTTCATTCATTCTACAAAATCACCAGAGACTACTATGAGACTATAATTTTCTGCCTTTTTACAGTTTAATAATACATTTGGAAGTGAGGCATACCTACCTGACATATTCAAGAAATCAAGTAACACTGCAAGACATATTCCAAGAAATGCTAATCATTCTTTGAGAAATTGAGAGATTGATGAGGATACGGCATCTAAAACTGAAGGGTTAACATAGAACTCTAGACATGTGATCACAAAAGGCAAACAGTTAAAAAGAAATGCATGTGTAAAAGTCAAATCTGAACAAAACACCCAGAAGTCACTTTTATAGCTACCAATAAAGTCAGAATCCCAAAGCAAATTTGTAAACAGTAACTGTTTTACCAAATATTCTCAAAAGTAGGGTGAATGGTTACTTATGGCTGGGGAATACATGTGTTTAGAAAATAAAAATTTATCAAAAAAAAGAAGAAAGACATTAGTTCATTGACATGGAATTAAAAAATATGGAATAGTTAAAATAAGTAATTTAAGCAAAATGATTATTCAAGGCAATGTGGAAATAATAAGTTCTTAGTCAAGCTCCAAAAATAAAAATAGAAACTTTAAGGGAATATACTTAATGTGTTCTCTGGTTTTATAGCTGTGTGGCCCAGACTTAATCATTAGTTGAATAAAGGTGTTTGGCACTGAATATAAAGTTAGAACATATGTATGTAAATTTTTATATTCAAATTTAGGACCTAATAAAAGACTAAAATTAAATTAAAAGTACATATGAATTTTGTTTTATGTTTAATGTATTACTTGAGTTTAATCTTAAAACTATTTTAAGTCCTCTTAAAAGGTATTTCAAAATTTTTTAAATGTTTTATTTATTTTTGAGAGAGAGGGAGACAGCATGAGCAGGGGAGGGTCAGAGAGAGAGACACAGAATCCAAAGACAGGCTCCAAGCTCTGAGCTGTCAGCACAGAGCCCGATGTAGGGCTCGAACCCACGAACTGTGAGATCATGACCTGAGCCAAAGCCAGACGCTCAACCAACTGAGCCACCAGGTGCCCCTTAAAAGGTATTTCAACAGATAATTGGCTAAAACTGGATGCACAAAAAATTTTTTAAATGAATTCCACATGGATGGGTTAATTTTATTACTCCAAATGCATTTTAAAGTTTAGCTTCTAACCAATTATGTTTTGTCTCAAATTATCATTTAATAAACATATCTATTATCAATTCAATTATAACTCATCAGCTTTCTGCCTCATATTTTTCATATTTCCTTAAAACTCAACAGTCTTCTCTGATCCATAAATGTGGAAACAACATGCATAAATTACAGAAACTTAACTTACCTAAAAAATAAGATTAAAAATATATAAATCAGATTATACAATAAAATACAGAAATTTATTTTATCAAGTTCAGAATCAATTGATTGAAAATTGTATATATCAGCCAAGTCTTGAGCATTTTGAGATCAAGTAAACTAATTTTCAAATAGTACACAGTTAGAGAAATTTATGGAATGAATGAATGAATAATGAATGAAGAACCCAAATTATGACACACAATGTTATTCTTTCCTCAACCATTTTAATAGAAAATACATAAAAATATAATAAAATATCAAACTTTCAGCTTCATTATAATAATCAAAGAGAACACTCATGTAACCATAGAAGACTAGAATCAATACTATTCGTATTTGTTTTTTATTAATTTAACACATACTGAACTTATTCATTTAAGTGCTAAAAATTTTAACTCAGAGCAAGATGGCAGAATAAAAGGTTTTTACCATCATCCCCCTTATTGATCTTGACAACTATGGATGAAAATACCTTTATGAGAGCCCCAGAGTCCATCAGAGAAGTTCCAGCACACTGTTGAAGCAGAGGGGGTTAGGGAGAGGGAGAGGAAGAGGGAAAAGGAGAGGGAGAGGAAGAGGAAGAGGGAGAGAGAGAGAGAATAGATGCATTGAAGAGGGTAAAAAGAACAGTTTTACTTTACCTGCATCATCTATTCCCCAAAACAGCACTGCTCAGTGTCAGGAGACCCAACAGGCTGCAATTTCTCCCACAGGAGCAAGTGAAAACATAACGTATGAGCATCTGGCTTCTCCAGCCAAGCAGGACATCCCAAGAAGTCCACTTCTTTCTCACCCCCTACAATACTGAAGTGATAAGCATGGCTAGGGGAGGGGAAACACAGCAACAATGTCTCCAAATCATCAAAGGGTTGTGGATTGTACTAAATGACTCAATGAATTCATATAGTGGCCCATCCATGAGCCTCTGGAAACACGTTGCCTGCAGATCCTCTCAAAAGGTCCAAGAGCAACTTCTATGTTGTGTCCCTTACCCATTCACTTTGGCCAGTTCCTCATGCACCCCCCCCAACAGATGTCTAGTATGAGCCTTTAGAGACAGCTTACAAAGCAAGGACAGAAACCCCCTACTCTGGAGGATTAGGAGAAAGCACACAAACTTGAGGATTTCAGGCCACCACTTGAGGAAAAACAAACAGGTGACTCGGCAGGCAGCCTGGCTCTGCAGGACTGAAAGAAGGCATACAGCTTTAGAAACCCCCACAAGAAGGAGTAAGAGATATTGAATGGGTGCATCCATAAACAATGTCAGAGAGAGCATAAAAGAGCCTAGCCAGGCAACTGGTGAAGGTGTTTCTCCACTCAGCAAAGGCTACAGAATGTGACTATTTCTTAAAACACAAAGACAGCGATGCAAGAGTTCAAGGAAAAATAAATAAATAAATAAATAAATAAATAAATAGTCAATCAATGAAGGAGACATGACATCACCAAAGGAACACAATAATTTTCCAGTAACAGACCTCAAAGAAATGGATATCTATGAAATTCCTGAAAAGAATTCAACATAATTATATTAAAGAAACTGACTGAGCTATAAGAGAACACATATAGACAACTCAAAGATATACACAGTATATGAACAAAGTTAGAAGTTCAACACAGAGACAGAAAAAAACAAAAAAAAAGAACCAAAGAGAAATTCTGAAGCTGAGGAATACAATGAATGAAATTAAAAATACAATAGAGATTGTCAACATTAACTTGATCAAAGAGAAGACAGAATCTGTAAGCATGAAGCCAAATCACTTGAAATTATCTAATCAAAGGAGATAAAAGGGAAAAGAATAGAAAAGGATTGAAGAAAGTCCATGTGATTTATAGGACATCATTATCAACAAAGCTAAAATACACATTATAGGATTTGCAGAAAGATGCAGAGAGAAAAGAACAGAAAGCATTTTAAAAAATTTTATATAGAGAGGAAGCACAAGTGAGGGAGAGGGGCAGAGGGAGAGAGAGAGAAAGGGAAAGTGGTTCCACACTCAGCATGGAGCTGAAATCAAGAGTCAGCTCAGGTCATGATCTCATAGTTTATGAGATTGAGCCCTCTGTCAGGCTCTGCACTGAGAGCACAGAACCTGCTTGGGATTCTCTGTCTTCCTCTCTCTCTTTGTCTCTCTCTCTCTCAAAAATAAATAAACTTAAAAAAGGAAATAAGGACTGAAAATTTCCCAAATCTGGGGATAGATATGAATATTCAGGTACCTGAAGCTTAATGGTCCCCCAAACAGATTTAATTCAAAGATTTCACCAGAATACATTATAACCAAATTATCAAAAATCAAAACAAAAAAAATTTTGAAAGTAACAGGTTAAAAGATTTGTCACATTCAAGGAAAACATCAGCAGATTTCTCAGCAGAAACCTTGCAATCAAAGAAAGAACAGAATAATATACTCAAAGTGCTAAAAGATAAAAACTGACAGCCAAAATAATTTAACCAGAAAAACTATTTTTCACAAATGAGAAAAAGACAAGGTATTTCCCATTCAACTAAAAGCTGAGGGAGTGCATCATCACTAGATCTGTCTTATAAGAAAAGCTAAAGGGAACACTCCAAGCTAAAATGAAAAGAAGTTAATGAGATGTGAAAGCAATGTAAAGACATGAAAGCATAAAAATCGCTGATAAAGATACATAATAGACATGTTCAGAATATTTTAATGGTAGAATATAAATCACTTTTAACTCTGGTATAAAGGTTAAAGGACAAAGGTATTAAAATAATTATACATATAATTTGTTGTATATATATGATGGTATATCATGATAATATGTGGTATCTATCATCTATCTATCTATCTATCTATCTATCTATCTTTGATGGAATACTATTAACCTTTTAAAAAGGAGGAAATCCTGCCATTTGCAACAACATTCATGAACCTGAGGGTCATATTTACTAAGAGAAATAAGTCAGACACAGAAAAGCAAATACTGCATTATCTCACTTACATGTGGAATCTAAAAGAAAGTCAAACTCATAGTAATGGAGAGTAGAATTGTGGTTACCGGGGGCTGAAGGGTAAGGGAAATAGGGAGATTCTGGTCAATGGGTACAAACTTTTAGTTATAAGATGAATACTTTCTGAAGACATAATATATAGCATGATAACTATAGTTAATAATAATGAATTGTATATGTGAAATTTGCTATGCATTGATCTCAAGTGTTCCTATCACATACACACATGCACATACACACACACACGTAACTATGTGAGTGTGTGAGGTGATGGATATGTCAATTGGTTTAATTGTGGTAATCATTTCATAATATGTATGTATATCATAACATCACATTGGATACCTGAAACACACAATTTCTATTTTTCAAACATACCTCAGTAAAACTGAAAAAAAGAAACCATCAAAAATATATAAACTTATTAATTTCATCGTTATAGCATCCTATGAGATAAGTACTATTATTATCCCCATTTTACAGATAAGGAAGCTAAAAAGCATAGAATATTAAAGAACATGCTCAAGAAAAAGCAGGGCTTCAAACTCAAGTCATCTTGACTCAGAGTGATATATGATGCTTAACTATACAGACCCTTTATGTTACCAGTCTACTTTACCTTCTTTATCTTTACTGAGTAAATGTGTACCTTGAAATAAAAACTGCTTCTCATAGTCCACAACAAAGTATTTGTTTTATTGTTCATTTGTTTGTTCTTTAGGTAGACTCCACACTGGGTGTGGAGTCCAACACAGGGCTTGATTTCACAACCCAGAGATCAAGACTTGAGCTGAGATCAAGACTAAGATGCTTAACCAACAGAACCACCCAAGCACCCCAGTATTTATTTTTTTTCCATAATGTCATCCTTCTTTAATGTCCCACCTAAAGAAATAGGACCCCCTCATTCATTCCACATTAAACAGAAACCAGATGTTTATAGAATCAAAGAATTTTTCTGGTTCATCTCGATTTCTTAATCAATATATCCCACTAATCGAATTCTGAGTACGAAGAACTCATATATATGTATATATAGCTCCTCTGAAATTCCAAATGAAAGAATGGCTTTCAGTCTATTTGAAATCATCAATCATTTGAAGAGCAACCATAGTAAAGATATTAAGCAATCAACAACACTGGTCTCTAAGTTTAAGATGTGAGTTTCTCTTAGATTAATGTTGCTCAAATTTTAGTATGCATCAGAAACACCTGGAAGGCTTATTAACACACAGATTTCTGGGCTCCAATCCAACAGTCCTGATTCAGGAGGTGTAAGATGGGGCACAGCATTTACATTTCTAATAATTTCCCAGCTGATATCAATGCTGATGATCACAAGACCAGACTTTGATAAACACTGACCTAGACCAAGTTTTCCTACTTAGAGTTCCATAGAAACTGCTTTCTTAGAATAATACGGTTTTCTATGAAAATGGGTTGGTGGTACAAAAAAAAAGGCTTGGAAAATTATATAAACTTGAGCAATCACAAAATACCTTAGTATATTATGAGAAGATTTGGAAAAAATCTCCCATTTAATTTAGTTAAACCTAGCTTTTCCCAAACTTATATGACCACAATTTTTGGCAGAACATCTATGAAATCACATGGAGTTGGTGTTAAGAGGAACACTGAGGAATGCTTGGCTGCCATTCAACATTAGTGGATGCTGCTCATAAATTGATTTAGCCAGGTGTTTTTATTTTTCTCTTTGATTTACACAATATCTCATTAATTGCCCCAAAGAACACATTTATTCCTAGTTGAGATTTCATTTTTATGAGTGAGATATAGTAGGAACATTGCCAATCCAAGTATCAGATATGAAATTATGATGTCAGCTGACAGTACACAGAAGATATATTAAGTTCAAAAGACTGTCTAATTGAGACCAGATATCTAAAAAATTTGCATGCACCCTGGCAGAAATAATAAAATTGCCATGACACACCATGTTCATTTTGAAGTTTGCTAAATCAGCATCAAAAGAAAAAAGTTTGTCTTACATGTGCCAGGTAATTAAAAATCATCGCTCTAACACTAAGTACGATTAAATTATTCTACCCATTCTTATCTATGCCAACATCAGCTTGTTGTATGGCAAGAGAAAAAAGGGTTCCAAAGCTTTGAACATATGGGATTTTGTTTTCTAACAGCAATGTCTCCTCTAGCAACATTTGAAATGATTGTACTCTCTTAGGATGGGTTGATGTTTCCCTGAGCTAAGATGAACAAAAAACTCCAGCATGGTCCTAGCATACAGAATGTATTCAGTAACTGAAATATTTTCTCCCAATTACTTTTTATTATTAATATACATGTTAAAGAACAGTTTTAGATTTACAGAAAATGTATACAGATATACAAATAGTAAAGTTTCTATTACTAACATCTTACTATGTACCACATTTGTTATAATTAATAAACCACTATTTACACGTTATTATTAACTGAAGTCCATAGTTTATTCCGATTTCCTTGGTTTTTATATAATTCCCTTTTCCTGTCCCAGGATACCACATCACCTTCAGCTGTGGTGTTTCTTTTGGCTCCTCTTGACTGTGACAGTTTCTCAGACTTGTTTTCGATAATCTTGGCAGCTTAGAGGAGTACTGGTCAGGCATATTGCAGAAGGCCCCTCTATAGAAATTGTGTTTTTCTCCCAATTATCCTGGGATTATGGGTTTGGGGGAGGAATATCACAGAGGTAAAGTGCCATTTTCATCACATCATTTCAAGGTTACATACCATCAACGTAACTTGTAACTGTCAATGTTCACCTTGGCCAAAATCATGTTTGTCAGGTTTCTTCACCATAAAGTTACTCTTTTTTCCACTCTTCTATATTGTGATATTTATAATAAATTCATTATGCACACCCCACACTTAAGAGGTGGGGAGTTATGCTTCCCCTCCTTTAGGGTTGAGTATTTCCATAACTTATTAGGAATTCTGCACAATTTTTTCTCTCCTTTATATACATTAACTTGTAATTTATTTACATCAATAGGGACTCACAGATATTCATTTTACAAGTTGGGTTATTATCTAATACTATTGGGTGGTAGTTCCCAACTGTTCCAGTTTGGGCCACTGATAGCTCTTTCACTTGGCTCCTGTGTTCTTTTTGCACACCCTCATCAGCCCCATCATTGTGGATTTCTTTCTTTCTTTCAGGTTAGTTGCTCCAGACTCATCCTGCCCCTGTCCTAGAATCAGCCATTTCTCCAAAAGAACCTGGTTCCTTGGAGAAGGTACTAGAAACCAAGACCTCGGCACTAGGTGTGATTGTTGCTACTGGAGTGTCTTTTCTTTTAGATCTTCCCAGATGTCAGAACAGAAAAATACATGTGTGTATACTAATATCTTTTAATATACATATACTTTTATTATACCTACTTACTTAATAAAACCTTTTTAATTAAACTTGAATTCTTACAGTAATCTTAATTTTAATTTTCTGAATATGAACTATTTTGTTATGAGAACTAGGCTTCCTAGATCAGGTCACTATGTAGCAGTGGTCCTGAGAAGCCAGTTATGTAAAACTTATATTCTGTAAATGGAAAGAGTGAAATCAAATGTGGGTAGAAGTCAGTGGGAGCACCAAATCTCAGAAAGGCAATATGAAGAGGATGAGAAATCACTGTAATCAGTTAAGAGAAACAACCAAACACTGGGCATTCGGCACACATCACTAGTACTTTCCAATAACCCATTCTGCTCTCCTTTAGGCACAATACACTCACCAGTCCCCTATGTTCAGTAGAGCAATATGCCTAGTTTTGCCCATTGATTGACAGAGGAAGCTATGTGTACTACAGCAAGCTTGATACACAGCAATGATAGTTAAGAACCTGGTGTGTTTGTTTACTAGGGCTACTATAACAAAATACCACAGAGTGTGTGGCATAAACAATGGTATTTGCTTTCTCACAGTTCTGGAAGCTGAAAGTCTAAGATAAAGGTGTTGGCGGGTTTGGTTTCTCCTAAGACTTCTCTTTTTGGTTCGCAGATGGCCACTTTCTTTTTGTGTCATCACACGGCCTTGGCTTTGTGTGTGCGCAAGCATCCCTGGTGTCTCTTTCTCTTCTTACAAAGGTAACAGTGATATTAGATTAGGACTTGCCCTATGTCTTCATTTATGACCTCCTTAAACGGTATATCTCCAAACCCAGTCTCATTGGGAGTTAAGGCTTCAACATATAGATTAGGAGGGGGACACAATTCAGTCTATACTGCCCAGTGCTATTTAGAACAGAAAACATGAGTTACAAAAAGGCATCACTGTTATCATAGGTTATATTTATTTTTTATCAAGACTAGAACTAGAGAGCCAGGAGAGCTATCTAAAGCGTACTGATGGAAGACTCCAAATGTCAAGCCACCGTTTTTTAAGGACATGGTAATTCCTAAGGTATTCCTCTCAAATGCCTGTCATACATCTACATGCTGTGTTTATTTTTTTCTAGAACAACAACTGTAAAGGATAAAATAAAACAAGATAAAATAAAATATAAAGTATATAAAAGATAAAAGATACATTTTAAATTAAATTAGAAAATTAGTTGAAAGAATGTGGTAAAAATTAAAATATACACAAGTAACTAAAATTAATAAAAATAGTATACATTTTGAGATAATTATTACACTAAATCATGATTATAATGAAGACATACATAAGGACATACTGAAAGCAGTTATTATAGATTAAAATGAAGACATGAGAAGTACCAAGGCCAATAAAAAAGTGAAGGAAGGCTCCATTGAGTAGATGCAAACTTTGTGAATTTTCTTTGGCAGAACATCTCTTCAATCACATGGATCTTGTGTTCTGTGGGAAAAAGTTTCACTATAGGAGTCTCTGCTGTATAAACATTTCAAAATATTCTGCAGGACACTTCCCCCTTGAATATGTTGCCATTACCCTAATTTTAATATATTTCAAGCTCAATTCATTTTTTAATTTCTTTTCAAAATAAATTTATATTCCTGGATTTAATATTTCTTCAGCTCTGGTATATTGTACCCTTTTTATCCATTTTCTCAGAAGAAGAAAAAAAATTGTTACCTTGGACTCTTTCTTCTTGTACCTTCTCCTCAAACTCATCAACCAAAAAGTCCTACCTACCCATACCTTGAGAAAAAATAAACAAATTACTAAGAAATTAACATAGGTCAGGCAGTGTTCCTGGCAGTGGAGATACAGTGATGGGAAATATGAAAGTCCAAGGATCTTATATTCCATGGTGTAAGATAGGCCATGAAATAAATAGGAATTATAGAGTGATAGGTGCCCTGATCAGAAACAGGGAGAAAGGAGGTCAAATAACAGGAGATCTTTGCTTTGTAGTCATTATCTGTTCCTTTTACCTCTGTTACTATTCTAGTATATGCTCATCACACTTGCAATAAAATCCAAACTTCTTAACTGCATAGCCCACAAAGCACTACATTTTGCCCCTACAAACTCTTCAAGGTCATCTCCTCCCCTCTCTTCTTAATTTGCTTCCCTCCAGCCACACTGTCTATCTTTTCTGGCAGATAAGCCTAGCTGTTCTCTTAGTTAAGGTCGGTATATCTTCTCTTCCTTTCAGCCTAGAATTTTTATCCCAGACTCTTGTCTAACTTCATCTAATTTCTGTTCAACACAATTCCCTCATTCTCCATTCTTTTTCCCTGCATCATTTTAACTGCCTAAAACTATGTTATTTATTTACTTGTTTATCTAATTATTCTCAGGTAAGAGAAACAACTTTAAATACAGAGCTTTGTAATAACTAACCTACAAAAATAAGAATGAAATTGTTAAGGTTTAGGGCTAATCTAGTTTTTCCCACTCTGGGCCTCAAAACTTGATTCCAGAAATAGAACAAACCAGTGGTGCCAACTATATATATGACAATAATGTAAGGTATTCTTCAAACAAACAAGCAAAAAAGCATCTATTGGGAAAAAGTAAATTCACACATTATAATGTGAACAGTACTTTTGTACCATATGTTCCTACTCACAACTGACTAGAAAGTGTATACAGAGGATTGTAATTAAAACATAGTTCTTCCTCACTAAAGATATGGTCATAACCGTATGTCTCACCCAATCTTTACTGGCATGTCCATTTCTTTTTTCTTTTTAATTTTTAAACATTTATTCATTTTTGAGAGATAGAGACAGCCAGAGCATGGGAGAGGTAGACACAGAATCCAAAGCAGGCTCCAGGCCCCGAGCTGTCAGCACAGAGCCCGACACATGGTTTGATGTCCTAAACTGTGAGATCATGACCTGAGCTGAAGTTGGACGCTTAACCAACTGAGCCACCCAGGCACCCCTGAAGTGTCCATTTTTTGTTTCCTATTAGCATTCACAACAAAATTTTTGGTTTTTGCTCAAGTGCTTACTCAAAGTAATGTATTAAGAACCATGTTTTTATAAGTTGATTTCTATAGTAGCCTTTCCTGAATGTTCTACAACCCTGCTATGCAAAGTGTAGTTCAGAGACCAATAACATCACCTAGAACCTCATAATAAACTTAGAACTCCTCAGATCTGAATTGGAATCTGTAATGTAATATGATCCCCCAGGTAGTATTTATCCATATTCTAGTTCAAGAACCTCTGATCTAATATATACCAGCCACCTTGCTTTTCTTGTGCAAGTAAATCGCTGTATGATATTACAGCTGTTTCTTTCTGATGGTATTGCCTTCTTGGCAGCTGAAATCGGTGTGAAATTAATAAGCTCCACATGTTATGCTAATACATGGGGTACCTCAAGCCCTTTTTGGTATGAAAGAAATTTCTTCGTGGAGCACAAGCTAAAGATGTACTCTATCTTTATAGATAAAAAATATATTTATTTATCTTGTTTATTTATTATAAAATATTTGCAAATGTTCTTTAGATTCAATTCAGGTAAATAAAAAACTAATACAAACAGATTTAAAAACTATTTTCAAATTGTAGAAATTCTTATACAAGTCTCATCATTTCACTTTCTTGCTATAACCGATAACTTTATTTAAAGACATATGTGGTAATAGCTGATTAGTGTACAATTTATGTCTTCTACCAAATGTAAGCCTAAGTTCTATATGTCAACTAAAACAAGTTAATCTTCATAGAATATTTATACTGCCTCCCAAAATCCTGTGTTGCATGAAGCAAAGCATATTTCAATGTGATAAGAAGAATTATTACCTCCCTCCCCCAAAGATGTTACCTTATATGGAAAAAGGGACTGTGGGGATCTGGGTAGGATCCAAGAATCACAAGAGGATTTATAAAGGAAGGAAGGAGGTAGCAGAGTCAAAGAAGGAGATGTGACTTTGGAAACAGAGGTCAAACTGTTGCTGGCTTTAAGAAGGAAGAGCATTCTAAGCCAAGGAATGAGAACAGCCTTTGAAAGCTGAAAGAGGCAAGGAAATAGCTCTCCCCTAGCACTGCAGAGAGAACACAGCCCTGTGGACACCTTGATTTATTGTTCAAACTGCTAAGTTTATGGTAATTTGTTATAGCAGCAATGGGAAACTAATACAATTAATTAAATCCACTTATAGCAACAGTATTTGAAACAAATGCATACTGACATCTACGAAGACTGCTTCCAAGAATGGGCAGAATTGTCACTGTCACTTCAGTTCACTTGTGAAACACTAAAAGCGCTGATTTATCTCCAGGGTTGATATCATTATTGTGATCCAACCAAGGTCTTATAATGCATCTACATTTTTTTGGAAATAGTATGTGATCTCTAACATTTTATATGTTTACTAGCCTTCATTTTTATTTTAAAACATCAAGTGTTCTCTTCATTACTTCTTAGAGGAATTCTTTTTTAAAAAGAATTTTTATTGAAGTATAATTGACGTTCAAAAAGCAGTATATATCTAGTGTATATAAACTAATAAGTTTGGAGATATGTATACACGTATGAAACTATCACCACAATTTATACCACAAACACATCCATCATTTCCAAAAGTTTCCTCCTGTCCTCTCTATTACTTATTTTGTGATAAAAACACAATGTAAGATATACTCTCTTAACAAACTTTTAAGAATACAATAGAGGGGCACCTGGGTGGCTCAGTCAGTTAAGCATCTGACTCTTGGTTTTGGCTCAGGTCAAGATCTCATGGTTTCATGAGATTGAGCCCCATATTGGGCTCTGTGCTGATAGGACAGAGCCTACTTAGTATTCTTTCTCTCTCCTTCTCTCTCTGCCCCTCCTCTGCTCAGGTTGTCTCTATTTCTCTCTGGAATAAATAAATTAAAAAAAAAGAATACAATCCAATATTATTAACTATAGGCACTATGCTGTGTAGCAGACCTCTAGGATTTACTGATCCTATATAACTGAAACGTTGGGCCCTTCAACAGATACCTCACCATTGCCCCTCCTCTCCCGCCCCCCACCTGGCAACCGCCATTCTACTCTCTGCTTCTATGAGTTTGACTATTTTTGATTTCTCATATAAGTAGTATCATGTAGTATTTCTCCTGCTACGTCTGGCTTATTTCACTTAATATAATCCTCCAGTTTCAACATGTTGTCACAAATGATAGCAAAAAATGCTTAATGAGAATAGAATTTTTTCCATGTAATAAATATTTTTTTTGTAGATACATATTCAAAGACTCTAAATGGGTACTTTCTTGTGTAAGCTGGCAACTTAAAAGAATGCAATTGTGGTGTAGTTATTAGCCAGAATTTTTATTGAAAACAGTGAGATACTTGTTTTTGATTTGAAATTGCCATGGGACAATATTTTCTTAGGTAGTTCAGACACTCTAGATTTTCCAATGTTTATAAAATGCAGATTTTCACTTATTCTTGGACTTTTCTTATTCAGTGTGTTAACAAGTGGAGAAAACACCTGAAGGCCAAAAAATAAAAACAAACAAAAAAATCATGAGCTCTATAGATGAAAGAGATAATGATATATATTTGTAAAATGATTAACTCATCTATATGAAACAGTTAATTCAGTTAATTTGCTTTAATTTTTTTTATGTTTCTGTATTTTTGAGAGAGAAGACACAGACAGAATGTGAGGGGGGGAGGGACAGAGACAGAAGGAGACAGAATCTGAATCAGGCTACAGGCTCTGAGCTGTCAGCGCAGGGTCTGAGGCAGGGCTCAAACTCACAAACTGTGAGATCATGACCTGAGCCAAAGTCGGTTGCTTAACCAACTGAGCCACCCAGGTGCTTTTTTTTTTTTTTTAAGATTTGGTTTAAAATACATTAGAAAATCATTACATGGGACAGCTACAGTCCATGTTCCTCCCATCTTAAGACAATGTTTTAAGTCCTATAGGTGAATGTGGTATGGAATTATCCAATTCACTTACATTACCCTCCACCTTGTCACAGAATCATTTCTAGTTAGAATGAGACTAGAATTTGAGGCAATCTGTTCTGGTCCATTCGTTTCTCAGTTAAGAAAATTGAAGCCAAGAAAATACTTCAAAATACCAAAAATCAAACTTCTGCTCCAAAGTTTCCTAAGCTTTCTCAGGTCACAGATCCCTTAGGTTCTCAGCAAAATTTTCATGATGCTCCTAGTACAAAATAAACATGTACCAGTTCCATTTATTAAATAGTTATATCCAAACAACTTAATACATTATTTATGCTCTAACAACTCAGCAGTTATTTAAACAAAATCATACATGTTAATTGAAAGAAAAAGAATAGCATCTTTACTTCATTCTTAACCACAATTATTTATTAATGGGATATATTTTCCTGTTAGGCACTGCTGATTTCTCAAACCTTGGAATCAGGTTGTACATCCATGCCACCCTCATTTCTGTTCCATGCTGATTTTCATGTGCTACTTGATTTTTATCACAGTGACTATTGAAACTTCAGCTTCACAAAAATATGATGTAATTGAATGCTATGTAGTATGACAAAACATCAAAACCGTCAACTACCTTGAGCTAGTAATTTGAGCAGTGTCCAACATATGTCAAATACCACTATATTTCCCCTGAAAAATGTTAAAATACCTCACAGTACCCGTGAGATCACTGCTCATGTCCTGTGCTGCTTTGGTGCATAGCCAGAGATCAATGTAGCTAGACAAAGATAGAGATAGGTCTAGAGTTCATAATTCCTGATTCTAAGTTCAACGTTCTTGCTATTATCTTAAAAATTCATGTGCAAGATATATTATTTCTTTTTAATTTAAACCACTTCTCTATTTCAGCAAACTTTCTCATGTAGCAAGTGGAGTATTAAAATATGTTGCTCAACATCAGAAAGCTACAGAACTTACCCTTTCATCTTATAAAGTGCTTTCTTACCCCCAGCCTGTATCATAATGTTAAGAGTGATATATGTAAATTCTTCTCTCAATACAGTGTGGTGATTAAGATCAGAAATCCTAGGGGTGGCTGGGTGGTGCAGTCAGTTGAGCATGGGACTCTTGCTTTGGTTCAGGTCATGATCCTAGGGTTGTGGGATTGAGGGAGAGGGCTCCATGCTGATCGTGGAGCCTGCGTAAGAGTCTCTTTCTTACCCCTGCCCCTTGCCTGCTTGTGTGTTCATGCACATGCTCTCTCTCACTCTCTCTCTAATTAAAAAAAAAAAAAAGGAAATCCTAGAGTCTATTACATAGGTTCAAATACCAGTTTTGCCACTTACTCAACTATGGGTTAAATTACTTAAACTCTCTACTTCAAGTTCTTCATTTGTAAGGTAGAGAAAATAATATTTACTTTAGAATAGGGGTGAATATCAAATTAGCTGTTCTTAAATTAAATTATCTGAGTTGGCTCAGAATTGAATACTTCCATTATTTTTCAGTCTTCATCATTACACACATACCAGGTATATTTCAGATTCACATAAAGTAATATTGCCTATTAGTGTCACTTTATAAAGCACCTTAGACTCTATTAGTTTCTACCTATCTTTATTTTTAAATGTAAATGGTATATTAAATCTCATTTTAAGAAATATGACATTGAAATATGATACCTGGTATACATGTTGTAAGTTTTCACATAATAAGATGAAAAGGTACATACTATGAACAGAGGGAGCATAATTCACACATGATAGAGCTTGTAAGCACTATACTTTGGAATAGTATTTTATACTCTTATATTTACACGAATCTGAAAATATTAGTCCTTGTGTATCATGTATGCTTAAATTTCTTCTTACTGAAGGACCAGAGAAATGCAAGTATAGTATCTACAGTACGCAGAAAAAAAGTGATTATAAAAGATTTTAAAATGTCATCATATTGTGACTATCTTTAACTTTGCTCTACAAGGTCACATCTTTTGTCCATGAGAAAACACAATTTTCTTAGTCATATCTGCATTGACCTTGAGTAGTGAGCTAATGGAATGCCTAATAATAAAATCCCAATCCGGTAAGATCCAATTAAATAGACAGCTATGGGATTTGACTCTCAGAACATCATGTCTCAAAAATAAAAATACTTTATTTATACTTTGAAATGATGCATTTATCATAGCCTGAGAAGGCAGACAAATAATTAAAACCTTATTCATTAAAAATGCTTACTAAATTGTCAAAGAAAAACAAGTCATCAACAACTACTCTAACCACATTATCCACCCACACAATGCTCTATGACTAATGTGAGTGAGCATCAAAAATGCAGAGTTTATAAATGCAGCACTATTCAATAATGACTAACTCTTCAATATCCTATATGGGTCAAGGAGACATTTTGGTTTCCTGAGGCTTTCTGTAACATTTATGCAAGCTGAGCAACTTGGTTCAATTTGATTGTGAGTTACAATTCATCTTAGAGCTACATACAAAAAAGATTTATTTTAAAATCATGTACATTTAAAACCCTTGCTTTGTTTTAATCCAAATGGATACAGCGGGATGGTACTTCTTGGCGGAAGCGTGCATGAGGACATGAGGGAATAAATAGATGAGTCTTCTTCTTCTCAAGATGTTTATGTAGGAAATTCTTCTCTGATTTGACCTATTATGATGTCAGAGTAAGTATGCACATTAAAACTATCTTCCTGAGGGTCACCTGGGTGGCTCAGTAGTTAAGCATCTGACTTCGGCTCGGGTCATGATCTAGCAGTTCATGAGGTGGAGTCCTGTGAGTTCCAGCCGGTGCTGGGCTCTGTGCTGACAGCTCAGAGCCTGGATCCTGCTTCAGATTCCGTGTCTCCCTCTCCTCTGCCCCTCCCCTGCTTGCGCTTGGACTCTCTCTCCCTCTCTATTTATTTTTTAAGTACTAAAAACTCACTTTTAAAATTATCTTCCTAGTATAAAGAAAATAGAACTGTACAAAGACCTTACTTAAGCATTTAAGTTGCAGAGAACCATTCAATTCGGCAATTACGTCTTTAACTCATTCTAGGTTTTGGCATTTGGTAGGCCATTGGTTCAGGTCAGAATGAGCTACAAAAAAACAATTAGAAATCCTAAGGGGCCACCATCAGGCATCTCAAATAGAAATTTCCAGAATCAAAACCCCTCAAGTGGGGCCAGAACTTCTGTTTTGTTTTGTTTTGTTTTGTTTTTAAGTACCAGAGGTAATTGTAATGCTCAGATAGGGTTGATAAACAACCAGCGTGGGAAATTTTAAGGACCTTGATTTGACCCTGGGTAAAATATTCTGTAGTTTGGAAATAAAGGAAGAATTCTAAAATTAATTAGTATAATTAATGATGTGTGCAAAGTTAGTATTTTTTAAGTTAGTATTATTTACGAAATTCTATGCATCCTTCAAAGCCCAGCTCAAATTCACTTTCATGAGTACTGTTCTGATTCCACATGTTTTGTTCTAGCCCTATTGGTCTGTTATGTATTCTGAAAAAGTCCACGTCACAGGTTCACCTTGTTCTTTTGCTCTGCCTCCTCCTTCACCTGGCAAAGACTAATCAAGAGGAAAGACTAAAGGAAGAACACCCAAATTGAAACAAAACCCGTGTGTAAATGTGCAAATGCCTTTTCTATGAACACTTCCAAATATTCCAGCTGAATTCATCTCTCTCACTTCTGTCTTCTGATGGCATTTTATCCATTACATTTTATAGATTAAAATTATGTCACAGGGTAGAGTCAGTTGTGTTTCGCACAGTTGTATTATGATTTTTTTAGAGTGAAAATCAAATTGAATACTTTGTCATCCCTAAAAAGTTAGCACAGTATCTGGCAAATAGACCTATATAAATAGCTGTTTCCTAGTGCTGAAGCTCATTTGATATTTTGTACTTCTTCTCTAGCACTTACTAGAAGTCTGTCTTTTATTACCATTGTGTGAGAGTGTGTATTTGTGCATGTTTGGGAATGTGATGTTTGCTACTTGTCTGAAAGTTCCTTGAAAGAGGGGGTTGAGTATCAATCTAATCATGAATCCATCTGCCCCCTCCACAGAATATAGCAGATACTTTCTCTACTTCATTGATTTGAGGCTGGCCTAATTGTATCCAAGGCTAATTACTGGCACAGCAGGTTATAAGGAAGAGATTTTAGACAACACTGAATGTTATGATAAAAGTATTGACTTTGTTTTCTAGACAATTAATTCTCATTACGGTTTCTTAAGGGAAAAAAATTTTGAGGTATAGAAGGAATGAAAGTTTGCTCTGCTCCTTGCTAGCTGTGTACGTTTTATAAGTTCTCATAACTTTTCTACATCTCAAGTTTACCATTTGTGAAATGAGAGACCTAGATGATGTCAGTGGATCCCAAACTCCACTGATAATAAGAATCTACTAGAGAGATATATTTAAAATGCAGGTTCCTTTTTCCTACCCAAATTCAACTAAATTTGAGTCTCTGGGAGTGGACCCTGAGAGTCCATAGTTTTAAAACATTCCCAGTTGATTCTGATTATCAGCCAAGTATGGGTTCATGAAGCAGCAGCATTAGTATCGCCTGGGAACTTAAAAATGCAAATTCTCAAGGCACCTACGTGCTCAGTTGGTTGAGCATCGGACTCTTGATTTTGGCTCAGTTCATGATTTCACCGTTTGTGGAATCAAGTCCTGTGTCAGGCTTAGCAATAACAGCACAGAGCCGCCTTGGGGTTTTCTCTTTCCCTCCACCACTTGCTCTCTCTCTTTCTTCCTCCCAAATAAATAAGTAAACATTTTTAACATGAATTCTCAATCTCTAATACTCTGCAATGGGGCCCAGAAATCTATGTTTTAATAATCTGTCCAAGTAATTGTGGTACACAACAAAACTGGAGAACAATTAAGATAAATGAGGACATTTATTTAGATAAGATAAAATACCTGTCAGCTGTGAAATTAGGTAATCATATGATCAAAGCTAAACCAGAAGACTAACTAAGGAGAGAGTCTAGAGAAAAGCTACCCAGATCTAAACAAAACATTTAAATGATTAAATGTGTAAATGACTCTGTTACCATGGAAAATATGAGTTTGGCCTTTAGCCATATAGAAATTGCTATATTCAGCCTCCAAATATCAGATCATGTTACCTTTTCTTAGAAGTGTGTCCCTGGGTATACCTCTATACCCAGACTACACTACACTAAATACCCTTCTTCTGTCTTCCCTCTACTCCAGTGGAATCCTCTGCAGATACTTATTATTACATTCATAATACAGAATTATTATCATAACCTATTCTCAACTGATTATGGACAAGGACTATCTCCGTAAGCTTACCTCCTAACATGGTGTCTCACCACCCATGAACATTCCAAAATGTTCAATAAATGAGTATCATGATAAGCCCTTCAGCAAAGAATGATACAAAATGTGATCCTAATAGATCATCTCTGCTGCTTCTTTAATCACATGAAGATTATTGCATGATTCAAAATTTTCTATTTCAAATAAAATTGCCAATTTTTCAACTGATGATATAATACTTCATAATTATGTAGGAATAAAGCTAAAATAAGAAAATGCCCAAAAAAGATGACCAATAAAATACCTAGTAGTCTGCTTTGACTAAATGATCTGTAACCATTAAGCTACTTCAGATTTGGGCTGGACAAAATATTATGATAAGCTAGAAGCTTAAGCTGTGTCTTAAGAGACACCTGAAATATTACAATAATATAAAAATAAAGAAGAGATTAAAAGTTTTTGTTGAACAGTGTTGGGAAAACATTTTTCCTAAGTTGCAGATATATAAATATTTGCACATGTTTTAGAGATTGAAGTTCAAAGTTCATTCCTTTAATGGCTAACAGCTGTGTGGTGGGAAAACTGATGCCTTCTCATTATTAAATTTGAGCAAAAATTTACTAAGTATATTAGGAAAACAATTTTCAACTTTCAAAACAACAGTATGGGAAATTGCATTTTATAGTAGAAAGACCACCTTTATTGTTCTCTTTTTTTCTTTAAAAAAATCTACTGATTTAAAATAAAAACCTAATTTGTAATACTTGGGGTGTTAGCCTGTTCCAAGGTCTAACATTTCCTTTCTTGTGATATGTCTGATTTTTCTAGGCTGATAGACAATGGGAAATGATACATATATTTTCATCTAATTTAGGAAATATTTACTTTGTATATACTTGAACAAAGCATTTAGGAAATATTTATTTTGTATATGCTTGAACAAAGCACTTTTCAACCACAATTTCTTTCGATTGCATTTATTTTAAACAGAAACTATCCAAATGAGTGTCATTATTTAGTTTTACTAAGCCTCTTCTTTCTAATCAATTCATGACACTCTGACAATTCCATTACTCTTTTTGGTAGCTGTTTTTTTCCAATTATAATTCACATAAATAATTATTTTCACTTGAGGCTAATAATTAATTCATTAGTTGGAAGCTATCCATTGGCTGTCCTGCACAGCATATTCTGTGCCTATGTAGAAACAGACCTTAAATTCAAGATGGCCTCTCCTTTGAAGGCTGTGTTTTCAGAGACACGGAGGGAGAAGTCTCCGGCACCAGGCTCCTCCATGAAGAATTTTTCAATAAATTCTATTACTCCCTAGATCAACTTCTGCACATCTTTTTGAGGGGAAAGTTTCTGGCCTTAGTCAAAAGCATTCTCTTCTTTCAACTAATTCCACCTCGAAACTAGAGCTTCAAAATGACAGCTAGCAGCTGGGCTTTGGGTACAGGAGCTACAAGCTGCTACTGACAGCTGGAATTCTCAGGGGTGTCCAGTAAACTCCAGGATGTCTACTACTTTGCTGTGGTAGATCCTAGCTATCAGAAAGGATACAGCTAAACCCAGGATTAGATTGAAAGGTAGTTTCACCATATTATTGTAGTCTTACTGTAGTTTCACCACATTATTCAATAATTTGAGATGCATTCTTTCAAGATAAAGATGACACTACTGCCCCTCCTTAGGAAGATTGTTTTGCTAGTAACTTTCAAGAATGTACAGTGACTCATGCACCCTCATTTTATTTCCCTTTGTGACCAAAAACAAGTATTTTGAGAAAGCTGGCTGCAAGTAGAAGTTCAATCTGTGGTCACTGAAAAAACTGATGGTAACTGGACCAAAGTGCTGGACTCAGCAGCATGTTACTGCTCCCCTAGCCTCCTCCTCTACCTTCCCCAAGAAAAAAGTAAGTAGATGTCTTGGGTCAATGATTCTTCATACTGATGGTAAAAAATAAAAATAAATAAATAAAGGGCTAAATTCTTAAATAATGTAACTAAGTCTAAGGCTCATGAAGATCTCCTAAACAAAATACTGAAGCCCATGGAATAATCCTGAATAATGAATGTTGATGCAGAATTCAGGCTATTCTTATTTCATTCTCAATATTAATTTGCTCCATCATTGTCTTCCTTTTAAAAAAACAAATGTCAGAGAATCCTATTTTCTTAGCTCTGAGTTTATTAGAAAGACTGAATTGAGACTCAAAATTCTATAATTAAAGAAATAGTATGCTGTGGAAACTGGAAGTGTTATTCTTCTGTAAAAGTCCACCTTTAAGGAAAAATAACTCCTAAAGAAGCACAAAACTAAAGATAAAGATATGAAGCAGAGCATGTGTTTTACTTTTAAAAACAAAACAAATCATCCTAATATTATTTTTCTTCTAGGGTTTTAAAGGTATTAAGTGTTGAAGCTATTAAAGAATTTTGTGGAAAAAAAAATTTAGGTAGAGGTCCAAAATGTTAACATTTATCTCTGTGAGATTTTAATTGAATAGTTTCTTTCTCCTATCCTGTTTTTTCTATGCATATGTAATGAATGTATATTACTTTGAAAATGAGACCAGATACATTCCATTACATATTCTCAGAAATTTTAATGACATTTGTTGTCCTGCAAATATTCAGTATGTTTTCAGTTTTTTGGATGACAGAAGTGACTCATCTTTTGTTCTTTCTCTTACTCATATTCCCAAGGAGCAGGCATCAAGACACTTCCATTTGAGTTCCTCAGACATGACTCTACAAGATCCTTGGCATGATCTGTTTTTATTTTCAAAAAGATATTTCTGGGAAAAAAATCACAATAGATTTCAAGGTGGTAACAAAACAATACCTGAAAAAGTAAAGAAAAAGTTACCTTGCTCATATAAAACCGAGATCCTATATTTTAAAATATACTGCCTCAAGAATTATTCACTTACAGTCAAAAAGGCAAGCAAAAAAAAAAAAAACCCACAAAAACAAAAGAAAGCAAAAAAAACGCTTTCACTAAGCTCACTCTCAAAACAGACTCAAGGGTGAAATTTGGGACCAAGAATCCTGACCAAAGGTTACACTTGGGACAAACAAAAAAGAGAGGCTGAGACAGGGAGACAGAGAGAAAGAAAGAACATTTTGTTGTCATCGTTCCAAAGCCCATTAACACAATCCCTTACTACTGTAAGCCATTTTCCACAGAATCCTACCAGAGAATTTGTTACATCCAAGAATCAGATAACTCTGGAAAATGTCCTTGTTAAATAAAATATTTTATTGCTAGCAAAGTCTTGGAAATTTCCATTCTATCCTTTTTCCTTATTCTTACCCCCAAATGTTTATTCCAGTGGTTCTACTAAACTCGGGTGAGTGTGTGGATACCTTCCCAAGTTAAATGTGGAAGACCCCATGCTGTGCATATTTGCCTCACAAACAATGTCCCACACAGCTCAGCAGTACAGAGAGTTTGGATCAGAAATAATTAAATCTCATTAGCCTTAAATTTAAAGAGTATGAATGTTAAGGATAAGATCTGAGAGCCCATACATCCTCAGGAAATAAGTTAATATTCTTCAAAGAAGACATTTCTCACCAAAGAATTATTAAAAAAAGAGAGAGAGAGAGAGAAATCTTATTATATAGTTAAAATCAGAAACCAAAAGCAGCTTAACATTTTTGTTAGTAGCCTATTTATCTGATAATTAACAATTAGCAATGCATCTTTTCACAGTTTAGTGACCATTTTCCCAGTGGAAAGCATTTTGGTTGTGATGATGGATTTTGATGCTTTACTTTGTATATATGTAAAAATTCTGGTTATTCCACTTTAAGAAAACTAATTAATTTCACAGCTTTATTTTACTTAATGCTTTATATAAGAATGTGTGAACATCGGGGCGCCTGGGTGGCTTAGTCGGTTAAGCGTCGGACTTTCGCTTAGGTCATGATCTCACGATTCGTGGGTTCGAGCCCCGCGTCGGGCTCTGTGCTGACTGCCAGCTCAGAGCCTGGAGCCTGTTTCAGTCTGTGACTCCCTCTCTCTCTGACCCTCCCCTGTTCACGCTGTCTCTCTCTCTCTCCTAGAAATAAATAAAACATTAAAAAAAATTAAAAAAAAAAAATGTGTGAACATCTATCAATATAAAAGTGTTGAATGTAAAGTGAAAAAGGCATCAAATTATTAGGATATTTCCCCATATTAGGATGATTAGAGTGAATTTGACCATCATTATCAAGAAACCTGGCATTATGATGAAATTTTCCTTATCTACATTATAGACATTAACAAATCAAGTTAAGAAAAATTCACCAAACCATCATTAGGCAGGATAAGAGGCTGTGTCTACACAACTATTCAATAGCCTAGAACAAAGAGTCATCATCAATCAATCAACACATTTTCTCAACACAACAGCCAACAATCAGATTAATGTGTTGTGTTTTGGGTTTTTTCACTGAATTTACTAGTTGATTTGGCATCTTACACACACACAGTCTGAAAGACAGGGGAATTGACTGCAAAAACCTTGGAATATAAACAAAATATTAAGGCATCTTGGAAATTATATATACATGAAAAATGGATTAGTAGCTTCTTCACATCAGGCCAGGTTAGTTAAAGATATCAAAGTCATGCAACAACTGTGTTACTGATAGACAAAGTTCAACAGTAGGGAATTGCAAACATCTTTCTTGATTTTCGCTCCAACAAATACCGAATTGAACGTGATGAACCACAAAGTTTTGCAGAAAATACTGGCCTTCCACATTTCTCTTCTCATTTCACTAAATAGCCAGTTTGGCTTTAAAAACTTTTTTATTCATCTTATTCATATCACTACAGATACTTGCCAAGTTATTTTTCATTGAGCAACAGATACTATTTGCCATTATCATGACTTCATGATTTGATCATCAACAGAGGCAGACACTGGATGAGGTCTGAGTGCTCTAGAGGGGTATGAAATCTTTGATCTGATGTTCCTTCGCTGCTGCTGGAGGACAAAAATCCTGTTCTATCCATTATAACTCCCAGAAGGCTACTGACTCCCATCAGAATTAGCACTGGATACAGAAGCCTCTGGTGCTGAGTATTTGGAACAGTGATTCCCTGTTAATCATCACAGGAAATAAAAGCAGATATGTGTTCTCGCTGCCCATTGGCTTTTGTCCCCAGATAGAAGGGTCTTGAATGCTCAAAAAAGCTGTCATTTAAAACACTTTCATGGCTGAATGAAAATAAACATATGTGGGGGCACCTGCGTGGCTCAGTCAGTTAAGTGACCGACTCTTGATTTAGGCTCAGGTCATGATCTTACTGTTCATGAGATCAAGCGGGGCTTGATGATCTGTCTTTCTCTCTCTCAAAAACAAATAAACAAACATTTTTAAAAAAGAAAATAAACATGTGAAAATATATGTGAGTATGACAACATGCACATACAAGCCATGTGGATTTACAAACACACACAAAAAAATAACCAAATTATAATAGAAATATTTAATTAAAAAGTGGTCACTAAGATTCAACATTATGGAATTCTCAATAATACGCTGAACTACTGATTGATATTCATGCACACTACATGTACAGACACATACATAAAGCAACATGTAAACAAGAGCCTTCTTTAAAATTAATAGTTTTTATTAAACTTTTAAATTTTGCAATATTCTAGATCTACAGAAGAGTTGCAAAGATAGCACAGAGTTCCCAAACACCCTGCCTCGGTTTCCCCTAATTTATCATCTTTCTTTATCACGTTACATTTGTCAAAACTAAGAAACCACCATTGCTACATTATTATTAACTAAATTGCAGATTTTGCCCATTTTTCCATTAATGTTCAATCTCTATTCCAGTATCCAATCCAGGATTCCATAATACACGCCTTTGTCCTGTCTCTAATTAGGTTACTCTGGTCTATGACAGCTTCTTGGTCTTTCTTTGTTTCTCATGCCCTTGACAGTTTTGAAGAGTTCTGTCAGATATTTTATGGAATGTCATTCAATTTGAGTCTTTGTAACATTTTTCTCATAATTAGGCTGAGGATAGGGGGTTAGGGAAGATTATATCAAAAAAAGATGAGTCCCTTTCATCAAACCATACGGTGAGGTGGGGGGTACATGATATGAACATGACTTATCACCAGTGAGACTAACCTTGATCACTTGGTTAAGATTGTATTTGCCAGGTTTCTTCACTGTTAAGTTATTATTTTTCTCTTTTTATACACTGTTCTTTGAAAGCAAGTCACTTATTCTAGCCCATACTCAAACTGGGAGTGGAAGGGTATNGTATATATTTATAGGGAAGATTTGTCTTTTTGACCCAATTTATTTACTCAACGATGGATTATTTAATATGAACTCATGGGCATTTATTTTATATTTTATATTATAATCTAATACTACTTTAGTATTAGTAAATACTATAATTGTTGCTCTATTGTTCCAGGTTTGGCCATTGGGAGCTCTTTCATATTGGCTCCTGGTGTCCTTTGAACATCCCCCTATGCTTTTGTTTTGTTTTATGGAGTTATTTTGTTTTGTGGTCCCCCGCCCCCAACTCTTGTTTACTTTCTGGCACTATAAAATGGTCCACACTGATCTTGTATTTTGTCTGTCCCAGCTCTAGAATCAGCTCTTTCTCCAAGTCTATGGCACATTTTATTGGAGAAGAGTATTCAGAAATCAACAGCCAGACAATGGATAAAAATATATTTTTACATATTTGCTAATATGTGCTGTCCTATTTATTTTCATAAACACAATTCAACAATGACAAAACTTACCTTATTTCACCATTATTTCCCAAGGAAAAAAAGAAGTTATTACTTCCTTTCAATATAATTTTGAACCTCTCTACATTGTTAGAAGCCATTCAATTTTTTAAAAATTTTTTGTTTATTTATTTTGAAAGAGAGAGAAAGAGAGAGAATGAGCAAAGGAAGGGCAGAGAGAGGAGGAGAGAGAGAATCCCAAGCAGGCTCTGCACTGATGGCACAGAGCCTGATATGGGGCTCAAACTCACCAACCGTGAGATCCTGACCTGAACAAAAACTAAGACTTGGACATTTAACTGACAGAGCCACTCAGGTGTCCCAAGCCATTCAATTTTTTTTTATTAAAAAATCTAATAGTTAATTTTCACAATTTTACTTCTTCCTAAAAGGTCCCTTATCTCATCATGACCATTCTGCCTATTATCCACGTGCCCTTGGGAAAATTACTTAACCTTTCTATTTTGTCCACCTCTCAGGGCTTTTGTAAAGATTAGATGAGACTGTAGACATTGAATAAATTATAGAGTAGTAAAGACATATACATACACAAGGTCCTGAGGTAATACAATTAGTAATTTTTGTTAACAACTACCTTTTTATGGGTGAACTATTTGACTGCTAAAACATGCCATTTTCACCTTCTCAAATCAAGTATTTCCCATTATAGAGACAAATAACTTCATATTTTTGAACAGCATAGGCATCCCAAGCCTTCTTAAAACTCACAAATACCACACTTAGCCAATTACTCCCAAGCCTGATGTTCAGCTAAAAGGATTTGTGGTTGGGACTTACATGTTAACTACTGATGCAGCTGCTCTTATTGTGAGTGGATCTGTCCCACTGTTTGTTGGAGTTTATATGTCACCTTGGCCACGTATGTTCACCTCAGACACACAGATGATGCACAAATATTTCTCTCTCTCCTGACATCCTTACATCAATCTTACTCTGTTCTCTGTTTCCTTCTGGCCTGACAGTCCCATGTCCCTCTGTACTTCAAGATGGTACGTAAGTGCCTCAGCAGAAGGCAGTTAGGTAACCCTAACCCCAGCCAAGAAGGGGGAAAGAATAAAGAGATAGCATGTGTCATTAAAACAGAAAAACAGCAAGTGTCTCTCTTGGGCTCTAAAACAGTACGGGGTAATTTGGCAGCAAAGATTTGAAAAGATGCCAGCTTCCTTAAGATGTCAACATAGGATCCTGTGGGTGGCTCAGTTGGCTAAGTGCCTGATGCTTGATCTCAGCTCAGGTCTCGATCTCAGGGTAGTGAGTTCAAGCCCTGTGTTGGGCTCTGACCTAGGCGTGAAGCCTACTTAAAAAGATATATATATATATACACATATGTATATATCAGTATAATTTGAATTTCTGTGGGTTTAAAGGAAGTTTACATGTATTATTCATGCTTAGTAATAAATACTACAAAACATTAAAAATTTCTCAAGAAAAAATAGTATGATCTAAAAACTACTATAATCCAGAAATGTAATGCAATTGGAAGAGTTTGCAGCGAAGGCAAAAACGCTTTTAATGTGTGAAAGATTGGTTGTGAGGACTAAATGAAATAACCTTTTTGTAACCTGTCAATATAGAGTTGGCACAAAGCTGTGCCGGGATAAATGCTTGTTCCTTCACTCTCAATTTACAGTATAAGTGCTGTTTTATGTTGAAGCCATGAATCACATTAAATTTGCTCTAATCTGGATAATAAAATTGCCAAGTAGCATGTGGTTCCATCTTAGGAATTAGCATTTCCCGCTAATAAAAAGAGGTAGTGATAAAGTACAAAATTACAGTGAAAACACTGACCTTGTTTATATGAAAAAAAATATGCATGACAAAAATGAGTGTTTTCTCTGATTAAAATCTGAATTCTATCAACAGAAACCTTTAAGAAAAACTCATCTTGATGCACACAAAAAAATGTGATATTAAAGTCCCATAATACTTTAATATAGATTTTTATAAATATATGAATCATTTGTTTTATAAACCATCACTGAGTCTCTGCGATACCTAAAGCAAAAGCTTGATAACACAGTTCTGCCCTCAAGCAGTTCACAGTCTGAATTAAGACTCACCTCCCAACTCATGCTCTCTGGTATCCCCTCTCTTTGCGTATTACCCATTTCACAAATCTGGAAGTCATCTTTAACATCTTCTCCTCTCTCATCTCCCATAGCCAGTCAATAACCATGTCCTGCTGTTTCTACTTTGTGAATATCTCTCAACTCCTTTTAAGTCTATCCAGGTCTCTTCCCTCAATGCTAGTTAATCTCTCCCCTAAACCCCTCTGGTTGAGAATTCAGTCAGTGAAGCCAGACTGTTGAAGTCTGATTCCTGGCTCTGCTATTTAATATATCTGGAACCTTGGGAAAATTGCTTGTCTTCCTTGTTCCTCAGTTTCTGAATACGGATGCAAAAATCCTCAACAAGATCTTTGCAAATCGAATCCAGCAGCATATCAAAAGAATCATCCACCAAGATCAAGTGGGATTCATTCCTGGGTTACAGGGCTGGTTCAACATTCGCAAAACAATCAATGTGANTAGCCTACCTATTGTGAGGATTTCATTAGCTATCACAGGTAAACTGCTTAAAAGAGAGCGTGATAGTTTTAAGTATTTGATAAATTTTAGATCATCTCCCTTATTGCAATAACCTCAATGGTTACTTGCATTCTTTTCTTATTGTTGTTTTTGGTATAGCCAGGATAAGTTTTTTTCTTTTTCTCTTAACAAAAATATTCTGACTATTCCAACATCTCACTTCAAAGACTTCCCACGGTTCTTGTGGTAGCTGGGGAGCAGGGATGCAGGAGCACCTAGCCCTGAGGGTCCCACACAAACCAAGTGTGGCTGCTCTCTACTGACAAAATCCAAAGGCAGAAAAATGAGTAATGGTGAAATAAGAAAGGAACTGATTTCAGTGAGGCCAGCACCAGGAATACAGAGGGCTAGTATCTTAAAGCCTGTCTCAAAAATGCTAAAAAAAAAACCTTTCCAGGTTTATATAAAGACAACGCAGGGCAAAGGTGGGTGGGTATGTGCAGGTAGGCAATGAAGATCAAATTGGTCTTTGACTTGGAGTCAAACACTGGTGGGGTCTTGCTGGCTCAGGGTGGTCCTTATTGCATAAGGGGGTAGTTTTGGTTCCCATCAGGATGCTTTACCATTAGGGTTCCACCTGAGCCAAGAGACCAACTGGAAAGAAGAACCACCCAGAAAGTTTCAGGTCTACATGGAGGTAACCAAAGTCTTCTTTCATTATGATTAGCCAAAATCATTAATATGATTAACCAAAATCATTAATGTCACTTAAAATTCCCTGCGTGGTCTGGTCTTTCTGTATCTCTCTGGCTTTTTTCCCCTCAAAATAATTTAGCTTTTGTTGAATTGGTGATGTCCAATAAGCAAATGCCCCAAATCTCAGTGGCTTATCACTCCAAAGAGCCATAATTATTTGTCACTCACATTCCATGTCAACTCTCAGCCAGTTAAATCTCTATAACTCTTACTTGGGCTATAAGGAAAATGTGATACACTCCGTGGTTTCACATTTGGCGATGAAAGCCTAAAGGATCAGCCCATATCTACAGTGCGTGCTATGCCATTGAGGCAGACAGAAGGGAAAAGAAGGTCCACCTAAGCCATACTATTGCACTTAAAGTTTTAGCTTATACATGAAAAATATCATGTCCATGTATGTTGCATTATCCAGAGACTGTCATATGGTCAAGTCTCAAAATCAATAGGAAAGGAAGGTATCCAAGGGCAGATAGGAAATGAATAATTGTGAAAAAATATATATATGGAATTCAGCACCCTTTCTGAACTCCAACCCTGGATTGTGCTTTTCTCTATGCATGTGCCAGCTTCTTGCTTTTAGTCTTTTCCATATATGGTTTCCTCTGCCTGGCGTTCTTTCCTGCTCTTCAGCTTCCTTCATCTCTCTAGAACCTATCCATCTTCAGGTTCAGCTTAAAAATCATTTTTACAAGGAATCCCCAAGCATATGTATGTCTCCTCCTCTTTGGTTTTCTAATAACTCTATCATTTTTTTCATACCATTTATCATAATAGTAAGTACATATAGGCACCTGGGTGGCTCAGTCAGTTAAGCATCCTATTTCAGCTCAGGTCACAATCTCACAGCTTGCATACTCAAGCCCTGCATCCAGCTCTGTGCTGACAGCTCAGAGCCTAGAGTCTGCTTCTATGTCTCCTTTTCTCTCTGCCCCTCCCCAGCTTGTGCTCTCTCTCTGTCTCTGTCTCTGTCTCTCTCTCTCAAAAATAAAATTAAAACAAAAAAATTTTTAAAAAGAATAGCAAGTACATAAATAATGGACTAATTGATTCTTTAACATCTTCTTCACCACTTCTAAATATACATTTGAATAAAGTTGAATGCTCTTGGGAGACAGAAGGGGTGTTAAGTTTCTTCTAAGTGATTACCAGTTGAGTCATATTTCAATTATCTACTTATATACTAAGGTCATTGAGATTGTGTTGATTAAGTTGTGTCAACTTGACTGAGCTAAGGAATGCCCAGATAGCTGGTAAAGCATTAGTTCTGGGTGTGTCTGTCAGGGAGTTTCTGGGAGAGATTAACATTTGAATGTAGAGTTTTGTAAAGAATCATGCCCTCACCAATGCAAATAAGCATCACCCAATCTGTTGAGGGCCTGAATAGAACAAAATGGCCTAGGAAAGGCAAATTCACTCTCTGCTTGAGCTGAATCATGTATCTTCTGCCTTCAGACATCAGAGCTCTTGGTTCTCAGGTCTTTGGACTCAGACTTGGGTCCCTGGTTGACCATATACCTTCTTGGTTCTGCTTCTCTGAAGAACCCTAATCCAGATATTGACTTCTCGATTAGCCAAAGCCCATCTGAGACCTGATAAAAGCATGTGAATTAATCCAGTTTCAATCTTTTTATTTTTTTTAAGAGAGAGCGAGAGAGCACACAAGAGCAGTGGGGTGGGAAGGCAGAACAGGGAAGGGGGGGGAGAGAGAGAGAGAGAGAGTCATAAGCAGGCTGTATGCAGAGCCTGACACAGGGCTGGATCCCACAACCCTGAGATCATGACCTGACCTGAGCTGAAATCAGAGTTGGATGCTCAGTCGAGTCACCCAGGTGCCCCTCAATCTCTACTTTTGATTTCATTGTGGAGACACAGTCCAGAATCCTCTGGACTCTGGAATTAAGACAACAATAAAAACCAAGATGAACTGCAAGCAATAATAAAAACAAGTAATAGGTACTGCAATAAAAGACAATCTGTTTTGGAACAGCACAAATCTTTCAGAACATTATTCCCATTCTGTATTCTCTCAGGATTCTGGAACTATTTTTTACAACACAGGAAAAACTAGTCAGAACCAAGCTTTGAATCTGTGTGTTATTTACAGTACATTTCCTTTTTTATATTGAAAGCATCAGAGACCTCACCATGCTGGATTTATTTGCTTTTCCCTCAAAATGCACATAAAAAAAAACAACAACAAAAAACTTATTTTCCACTTTCATGCAACAAATGGGTTTTGCATTCCAAAAGTCTTTAGGAATTGTTCTGGAAATAACTGCAGCTAGGATTTCCCTTAACACTCAATCATGTCAGTTGAAAGATTATTTTTAATTATGTAGCAAAGGGAGACCACTCGTTCTGGTTTTAATTTATTTATAATCATAAAGACTTTCAGAATCTTCAAAAAAAAAAAGTACAACTCTCACAAGGAGAGCTACAGTTGCCTACCTTTCCCCCTTTGCAACACAGTGATGAAGGAATACCCCAAAACACAGAATGAACACAATGTACAGCTCAACCTAGAGGCAGTCACGACAAAGAACAGAGGTCATGTAAGAAATTCACTCAGCTTTCAGTAATCCTCTCCTGGGGATTGCATAGCAAAGCAAAGAGTAATTCTTTGGGAAGAAAAGAGCAAAGAGTATGCTTTACATGCATGCTATGTGCATCTCTGTGTACATCTGCATGTGTGTTACATTTACTAATTTATAGGCATTAAGAAATCTTTTGTTGGCTTTTAGACTAACACTGCGTGAATGTGCACAACCACTTCACACATATACTGTGCAAAATCCATCTTTTTCCCCTTTTCTCCAGCTTACAGATTATTGCCACAGCACTTTCAGCATGTCATGCCATGATTCTAAATCTACAAGAGCTCCCCATGGCCTAGAGAACCAAGTGTAAATTCCTTACCCTATTATAATACTATGTCATTCTCCTTGTGCAAATTGATCTTCACATTTGCTTCAACAGGGAGTCTCTCCTCTATCTAGACCTGGTCTTCATTGACCCTCAAAAGCTCCTGCCCGTTCCCAGCCCTTTTTCATGCTGCTTCCTATCCCCCTTCATTAATTCCCATGGAGCCCATTCTTCAAAGTCCACTCAAGCCTCCATGCATTTCCAATTTCAGTAAACTACTACATGTTTGTTCTTTCTACGAACAACTTTGGCACTTGCTCATACACTTCTTTGTAGTGTTGCTTAACTAATTCACATGCATATATCAGTCTCACCTGTTACAAGATTATCATCTCAGGTTAGATAAGAATTCTGATTTTTCTCTCTTTGTATATCCACTACACCTACTAACTCTGAACATAATGCTATACACATCACTATCAGTCCTTTTTAAGCATATATTAAAGCAAAGTTAAATATTTACAAGTGTGTTTTAAGGGATGTTCTTAATGCTATAATTTTCCTTTTTCCTCTTTCTTAAGGAAGATTTATTTTGTAGTATTTCTGAAAGAATACTTATAGGTTACTCTGAGATAAACACATGTGAGAACCAGGATGAACTTTTGAATGCATTCCCAAGGCCCATGCTATTTCCTCCACTAAAAAGGAAAAGAAACAATATGGGGTTGGTTTCATAACTCTTCCCAGACAAACTCTCTGTGATTCACATAATAAATTTTTATTCTCTGCAGCCATTCCTCATTGCAAGGCATGGAGGGCAGAGGTAAAATACGATGACCGTCATGATAAATAATTTCTTCCCGGGTCGGTTTCCTGCTAGGTAAGATCAAAATCAAAGTTAATCTAAATACTCTCAACCCAGAGGGCCTCAGGGAGCTTATTTCCTAGAACCCCGTGAACTGAAGTTAGGAGAGCTACGTCAGGCACAGCTCTTCTTCAGAAGACTTTCCTCAGAGAATCCAGAAACCACTCTGGCAGATTTTATCATATTGGCTCTGCAACTCCAAATAAAGGTAGTGTGGAATTGTTTCCCTCAAGCAGCAAATTACAGTGGTTCATTTCTTAAGACCAGGAGTTCATACTTGAAGAGTAAGATGTTGGCAGAAAGGCTGAGGAGTCTTGACAGATTTGTCTGTGTGGAAGTTTTTCCACAGTCCTTGTGGCAACTGTGAAGGAGGGATGCATCTAGAAGAATCAGCTACCAGGTGGTGTTGCCATATAAAATACCTGGTTAAATGAGTTTCAAATAAACTGTGACTAGCTTTTTTAAAAAGTATGTCTCAAACATTGCAAGGGGTATACTTATACTAAAAACTTATGTATTATTTACCTGAAATTCAAACTTTACTGGGCATCCTGTATTTTTACTTGTTAAATCTGGCAACCATGTGGACAGATTGTTAAGATGCCCTTAACAGGGTATAAGTAAATAACATTTCCCACAGAAATTTTCAGTTATAAAAAAATATATCTTCTGTGGTCCTATTAAATATTATTATCCATACTTACCTTCTAGAGATCAAATAATGTGATACTTGTGGAAAGTATGAACTGTAGCAGAAGAAATAAAATGACGACTGTTGAAGAAAGAATACCATTGCAAAACCTTAAATATTTCTTTCGTTTTTTTTCCATTTCATCTCACAAGGTGAGACACTAATTATCTTGGTCTTGAGCAAATTCAGAACTGAGAAAAAAATCACTGTCAAACTGAAAGGCAAGTGTCATAGAAGCCATTTATGGAACACCAGTCATAGCTCCCACTAAGTCAATCAGTCTTAACTGGGCCCCCTCCCTTCTCTATGACAGTCTTCAATAACTTTAGCAAATTTACCAACCTCAGGACATAGGCTCTGTATCACATATGAGCAGCAAGAGGTACAAGACTTTCCTTATAGCAAATGCATGAAGCTCTCTTATGTGCCCTTGTTCTCTCTGAATAGCAAAAATCTGTTCCTGGCTTCTCATTATGCTTGTTTATCATCAATGAGTAAAATTCCAAAGAAAACAAAAGACATCATCCAATTTAGATCTTACTCAATAAAAATGAAAAATGGAAGTCTTTCGTGAATACGGGACTGTGAAACAGAATGCTTTTCCACTGACTGACTGTGTTGGGGTGACAAAGGCAAAATATGTTATGGAAAAGGTCACCGAGGAAGAGCGGCATGGACAGTGGGAGAGTTTAGCCAGAGATTCCGGAGCCACGCGCCTGGACAAAAAATGTGTAGCTAGCAGACTTGACCTCAAATTGTTTAACTTGGAAGATCCACACTGCCAATCTCATGGTTTTGGACAAAATGTTATAGTGTTTACCTAGGAATGTCTGACTGGCAAGTTGATGATTGATTTACAAATTAAATTAAATCTTCACTTAGGACACTCGATTGCTAAATATACTCTAGTGGCTGTGCTTTCTAAAAAGTTAAAGGAGGTACTCAAAATGAGAGCTGGTTCGAAAGATCATATGAAAATTAAAATTTTGTAGAACTCAAGTCCTGTGGAGTTCAGGTTAAACCAGAATTGGCTTTATTTATATTGACTTAACTTTTCTCAAATTAAACATATTATCTAATTATGCATTTTACTTTGGAAGCATCTTAGAATAGTTTAAGTCTTATTAAGTATTATTTTCTAGTGATTCAATTCCATTGGCTGAAGATTTTCTGGTACCAATCCCATTTCTAAAATAAAAGTGGATTTCCTCAGCCTTTAGAATCCTTCCAAAGTTCAAAAGAGGGGGTGCCATCTGGTGGAAATGTAGTAGAATTTATTTTGATTACACTTGGACTATTTAGAATCTGTACATCTTTTCTCTTTAAAAATTTATTTACTTTTTGTTTATGAAAAGAAATTGTACCTATCACTTCAGAAAAAAAAAGTCTTTTAGTTAACCTTAAGTAAGTTGTTTTATGCCAGAAAGATTAGGAGGCTCAAAAGACTAAGTTGGAAGAGCAGCTGTGTCAGAGAAAAAGGCTCCCTAAATCAGCACTGACGCTAAGGTAAGCTGGTGGGAGGAGTTTATAAAATTTCACTTGATTGGGGCATGTGGGTGGCTCAGTTGGTAAAGCATCCAACTCAATGTCAGCTCAGGTCATGATCTCATGGCTCATCAGGCTCTGTGCTGATTGTGCAGAGCCCGCTTGGGATTTTCTCTCTCTCTCTCCTCTCCCCTCTCTCTCTCAAAAAATAAATAAAATAAATAAAAATAAAGTTTCACTTGATTAACATATATCATTATCCATCATATTAAATCTAGCTCCTGTCAAGGTTTATCCAACAGTACAAAATTGTATCCTATCCTTTCCAAAGAAATAGAAAATTAAGGAAGAAAAAAGAAACAACAAAATTGTAATTAATGATTGCCTACACTTCATTTTTAAAAATATCAAATGCACTTAATTATTATCTAGTTAAGGAGAGGAGCAAGTTAGCTTGAGTACTTTCCATATACTTCTGTAATGCTTAAGTCATTCTCTAAGAGAACAATAAATAGTAGAAGGTTAAGAGCTAGACTGCCAAACAACACATTTCAGAAAGAACTGTTTATCTCTTGTTAATTCAAAGTATGAAAGAAAAGAGAAAAAGAAAGAGAAAGAAAGACAGTCTGAAAGAGGAGACTGAAAGGGAGAAAGTGAGGAGAGAAGAGGGAGTTGAGGAGGAAGGAAGGGAGGGAAGAGGTATCCCTAGGGTTGTGTAAGGCCTTCAGGAGCAGTATTCAGATCTCTGCAGAAATAAAAGTGAGGTAGCTTTTCTCCAACGGTTGTCACTTCTACACTTGTTACCTTTTAACAATATTCAACAAGTTAGAGCTTTTACATGATACAGGGTGTTTAAATTCTTAAGTCTATAACTAATGTCAAAGTTTAAGCACTTCTAAAATAAACACATTTAGAGGACATTTGTAAAGACTCTGAAGGTTCTGTTAACTCTACTTTGACCTACTCCTGAACACTGCTTTGAAGGATTGTTCATTTTAAACTAACAAAAGATAATGAGGCCATTTCTGAATTGGTTATGTGGAGACTAAGGCCGAGAGTATATAACTTGATGCCACTGGGCTTTTTAAAATTATTATTTTAGTAAAGTCAGGAATATCATCTTCATTGCTTCCCCATCACCTTTACGAAGTGGGCCTTGGTTCATGGTTCCCAGGACCAAGCAAGCAGCTCCAATGTTTTTCCAAGATAATGCTGACCCAGCTGACCAGCTCTCCCAAAATAGGTCTGCACCACAGGAAAGCATTGAAGGTCAGTACAAAGGGAGTCCATGCCAGCCTTGTGTTACTGAAATCAATGTGTTTTCAACTACAGTACTCTCACAGATACACACAAAGTCTTCATCCAAAGCCAAGCACCTCACCCCTGAATACCATTGAAATATTGTAAGTATGGTCATTTCAGGTCAGCTATAGCATGGCAAATTAACCTGCTGAGGCATGCGTCATGTGGCAGCGCTTAGATTTGAGAGGGTTTAAGAAAAGTAAAAAACCCAGTATGCGGTAGACTATTACCAGTGTTTATATTGGCAAAATAAGAGGGCCTGTACTCTACTTCTAAGTTCATAAAGGATTGTGCTTTCCCACCTCCTTGAAGTTAAGAGTGGTAGTGCGCCCTGATTTAGCCAATGGAATGTGAAGGGAAGTAACACATGCCACTTTGGGAGGAAGCATTTAATCGCTAGTGTTCAACTCTTGCCCCTTTTTCCTCTGAAGCTAAAAACTTCGAAGAAAGCCAGCATGGGACAGTGAGGACTGCCTGCCTTGCTGGAGTAGACCCCCACCTCCACTGTTCGACATGTAACATGAGCACTTTACCTTCAGTTAGACTCTGCCATTGAGGTTTTGCATTTTTGCTACTGCAGCATAAACTAAACTATCCTGACTGACACATTGTCTTTTCCAACTAAGTAAAAAAGAAATGAGAGTGAATAGGAACACAAGATTAGGATGCAAATAAAAATAGATATATTTTTAAATGAAAGTAATAAGAAATTGAAAAATATTATACAGACATATAGGATGGGTGTTTCAACTGTAATATTTCTGAAAGATAAAAAGAAAATCATAACACCTGTAAAAAATTCTGTGTCTAGGCAACTGATAATCAACGAGCAATGGCAACTCACAGAATGAAAATAACCTACTTTTAATTCAGAAGAAATATAGGAGTTTGAAAAATTAAAAGCTAGTCAGGTAAAATACCATTTATAAAATTTTCACCACAAGCATAACTTTTACCTGGTATCATGGATTCAAATATGATAACAGTATGCAGATTAATGTTAACGGCAAAATGTACAATACCGAACGATTCTATAAAAAGATCCTTACCAAGAGAGACATCATTGGGATGGAATATGCAAAACTGCAAACCTTTGAAGAACTCATTTACTAACCTATTTCATACAAATATATTCTGGACTTGAACTTAAAAACAAATAAGTCTAACACTTTATTGGAAACTAATAGGTTTACAAAGTAAGAAGCATCTGTATACAGATAACCATTTTAATTAAAAAATTTAAAAGAAATCCTAAGTTGTTAATTTCAAAAGAAGAGAACCTTACCCATTCTCTTTCTTTCATTTTTCTTCACTTGGTCTTCTCTTTATCTTCCTTCTAAGCCTTGAAGTTCATGGCCTTTCCTCTTCCATGCCAGACTGCATTTGCTAACCTTCTATAGATTTTTGTAAAAAAAGAACCTGAGGGCTAGAGTTAGTCCAGGTGAGCCGACGGGCACTTTGTGTGGGACACGTCAGAGACAGCTACACTTGATGGCAAGGTTTCAAGTAGACATATCCACATAGTATCAAAGACACTATGATGGGGGGGAAAAAGAGTTTTAAAAATAGTTTAATCTTGCCCTGCAGTAAAGATATTCATTGCAACATTTCTAGTGAGTCTTCATTACATTTCCAATGGAAAATCTACCAAGGGGACATCAATCATTCCTAAAGAACTTCATTCTACTTTGTACAGATCTCATCTTTACAAAGTTCTTTTTAATATTTAGCCATCACTTGCCTTGCTGTGACTTCCTTTGGTCAGTGTTTCTTGTCTTGGCCAGAGGCATACAAAGCAAAGGAAGTAGTGAGTTGGAGTGGTTTAGTAAGCCCTCCAGGGTCAGAATACCCATGTTCAACTGTTGGCCCCACTAGTTCATATCTGTGCGTCCTGTGGAAAATTATTGAACTGCTTTGTGCCTGGATTTCTCCATCTGAAAGATGGGATAATATGATAATATAATCAATAATGTCTGTGTATTAATATTGATTTGAACTTAAATAGCGCAATTTATGTGGAGGCGCTGAGTATAATACCTGTCACATAATAATCAAGTAATGAATGCTAGCTGGATTATAAATCTCTCTTTCAAATTCAACCACTCAAATATTTAAGGGTTACTCCATCTAATATGTCTATTCTGCATGCTATGTCCATTTCCTTTATTACATAATATTTACTCCTTGAAGCTATAATTTTATGAAAGAGAAGCAATTATTATTATGGAACAAGAAGAGATCAAGACGGATTTCGGAGTATTTGAGTAAATCACCAAAAAAGGGAACATCAACCTGGCCCTCCAGAGGCATAAAGAAAGTCCTAGAAAATAACCATATTTCAGAAATCACAGAGTACTCCAATGTAATCACTCCCAGGCAAAATTCTGAAGAAATATTGCCCTTTGGCTTATGTTTATCTATCCAAACAGATAAATGCTATTCCTGGTATTCATATTATAATCCTTTGTAGTCATTTGCATTTTACTTTCTTAGGATTGCTTCAGCATAAAAAAATATAATGTTTTCAGCCTTAATGTTTTCTCTTCAAATTCTTTTCCTCTTCCAAAAGCAGTAAGCAGTATATCAAACAATATTTCAGAGATTTCAAATAAAACTCCAATTTTTATTTCATAGAAACATTGAAACAGCTAAATTTTCATCTGCTCTGACTCAATACAGCATCAGCTTGAACCACATGAGCCACACAGCCCAGCACTAGTATCTTTGAGTTAATTTAATATAAACAAAGTCCATCAAATACCAGATGGGGAAAAACTTATCTTAATGAAGGATCCACTGACCCATACAAAATGAAAATTAATATAAGCTACATTATGAACTTATTTATAAAACAGAAAGAACAGTGAGAGACAAATGAAGAGAACAGGTGTCACAGAAGCCAAGGTAAGACTGTTGAAGAAGACAGACTGTTTAATTAAAGTGGATTTCTGCTAAGAGAGCAAATGATATTTCCCATCTAGCTTCAGTGGTAGGCAAAAAAGAGTTACCCTATGCCCTTACACAGAATTTGCTACGGTTGGATTCTCATCCATCATGTGGTTAATTGCCTTTAGGACACCTGAAATGTCTTATGTGGGGCCACCAACTTTCTAACAGATCAACACAATGACAAGGCATTATCTTGTTAGTGTTCTCCCCTGGAATTGGACTCCTTGCTCCATTCTTCTCAGATCAAATGGGACCCAGATGGTTACCAAACTCCAGGAAACATGGTGGGTTGTGCAAGTCTGACACTGCTGTGAGAAGGCTTAGGTATACCTAAGGACATCCTTCATATTTCTCCTCTCATCTTGGGGGAACTGTCATTCCTTGCCTCAGGCTCCCATCTATTCATTTCTTTGTGTTTCCATCTACCTGCTTATTGAAAATGACCACAGAAAGTGAAATGCCAATCTTTCTTTCCAACCAACAAAGAATTTACTCAGAACTGATTTATTAGAAAAGGAGTGAGCTAGTGCCAGGGAAAATATTTGCTATTGTTCTATTTATAAAGTAGCTTGGAAACTTTCTAGTTTAGGCTTATTATTCTCTAAAATTAATTCTTTACTGGTGTTTAGGAGCCTCTCTTTGATCTCTTTCTAAATAGTAATTTTAAATATATGAAATCATATGGTATTTCCCCATAAATATTTACTGATTACATCTATACTAACAGGATGGTTGGATATTTGGGAAACTGAATGATTCAAAGAGAAAGTGATTAAAAATGGAAAACAGACTTTTTTAAGATTTAGGAAATATCATAAATGTATTATATTTACCAAAAGTAAAATTAATTTAATGTATGTTAGAAGAAATTATTTTATTATAAAAAATACCTGCTTCGAAAGAGAAATCAAGAAACTGATCCCATTCACAATTGCACAAAAAACCATNGCCTCATCTTATGACTGCCTATAGAAAAGGGAAGATATTAAGGAAAGAAGATGAAAAGAACAGGAAGGAAGAAGAGGAAGAATGGAAGGAAAACAAGACAACAGGGAAAAAATATGAGGAAGAGAGACAAAGGAAACAAAAAAGGCAGGAGACAGTGAACAAAGTTAAAACAAAGAGAAGTCAGCCTTTCTTCAAAATGGAGTTAACTGGGGACAGATTTGTCTTGTTTACTAAAAATAAATTACGGAACCCAATTATTCACTAGGGCAATAGTCATCAGAATAAAATCATACCCAGACTTTAGTCCTTTTGAAATTTTTGTCTATTCAAATACTGAGATGCTTCTCTCTAAATAGCATTTATTTATTCAATAAACACTTTTTAAAGAACATACTATGTGCCAGATACATAAGTATGGCTAGAACAATTATAGGTTGTGGAAAAAAATTTGTATGTGCTGGAATAGCTGAAATTATAACATTTTTCCTTCACAGAAGCTTTCTAGGAAAGTCCCTATATTGCCTTTGCTAAATATAACTGAAGTTCAGGCACAAACCCAATGTCCAAGAAGGCCTGAAGCAAGAATGAAAAGTAAGCCCCACAGTTTGGCTTATTCTTAGAATCAACTCTTAAAGGCAATAAAAAAAATAAATACATGTAGGAAAATACATGTAGGAAAAGCATGTTTAAGTTTGAGACCCTGTTTTGTTTTCTTGCTTTGCTACCTTGAACCACATTCCTTGCAGCAGATTCTCCTATACTCAGTTCTCCTCAGTGAGCTCCCAGGCATATAGAATTATTGGCTTTTAAAGTCAAAAGTTGTTGCCTCCTTCCACAGCTCTTTGCAGACAGGCTTAGTTAATATTCACAGCTTTTTAGGTGCTCCTAAATCTGTTAACAAACCTTTTAAGATTATAGGTCTTCTCATTTTACAAGCTCATATTATAAATGAAAAGATGGAGACCTACAGAGAGTTGGCTTTTGTCCAAGAGGAATCAAATACTTTATTAAAGAAACCAAACCTATAATGTTCTGAAAGGTCATATGCTTAGTATCAAAGATAACAGCAGCCTGGGGTAAACTATGAAATCTCTTATTCTTTGAAAATAAGCTCTATCATAAAGAGAAATGTCAGATCTAATTACTTATTGCAAGATTCTTCCAAGGCTGCCTGGGTATTTCTAAATGACTGCCTCTTAAAATGCCTGGTGAAATATTCTTTATAAATCAGACCCTGGTGGCTGATATTACCATCGTCATCAACTCTTTGTACTTCTTGACATCAACCATCAATTAAGTCAATACACAAAATAAATCACTGTAGAGGATCTGTCTGCTAATTTGCTTAGTGCTATGTTTACCAAATAACTGCATAGCCTAATAATCATTGCTAAGTCCATATTTATAATTTTAGAAAAATATTATATTTTGTTATTTATTTGCAAACTATAAGTGCTGCTATAGAAGCAAAGCTAAAATGCCATGTGCTTTATTATATATAGTATACATGCATATCATTTAAAAATATGTGTAAATACATAGGTCTGGGTTATGAGCTAAAGTGTTAAGATGTTATCAGCCTAATGAAAACTTATTTAAACTCCTAAACTTTAAAGATCATTTCCTTAGTCTTCTTCTCAGTCTCCCAGATACTGACTTCTCTACTAATTTCTAAAATCCATGTTCTTTTCATCCAACAGAACCTTTAAAATCTTAAAATAAAGTCTGGGAAAGAGTGAGCAGTGAGGGCAATGTTGTTAATGAACTTAATTCAGGATGGAGCTCTGGCCCCAACTCAACAGAAAATCCACAATAGCTCCCTGCTGCCTTGTCTGCCAACTTCCATTAAGCCAGAAGAGATTAAGGTGCCTCCAAAAACAATTTGGGGGCAGACTAAAGATATGGCCAAGCAGTAATTTACATGAGTGAGTTATTATGACTACCCTATGAGCACAAATTCTACTTGAAGGACCAAATGATCAACTTGAAATGTAGAGGGTTTATAAATCCATAGGAATTTTGCCACTCATCATCTTCTGACCCACTGTTAAAATTCAAATAATTTTTATATTTTAGTTGGCTTTAAAAATACATATGAAACAGTACTGAGCATTTTGTTCAAAATAGAATTGTCAAAAACACATTGGATCTCATACATTTCCATTTAGTAAATAAATAAGCCATTTTCATTTTCTAACAATACATGTAGCTGATCATACACAGAATTATTATTACTCTTCTGGGTTTTTTAAGAAGGTTATGACTTTGAAAGACTTCCTGCTTTGACCTTATAGTGTATACTTATTTTATGCAAGAAAGCTACTCTAGTCGAGCCCTTCTGGGTGAGTTGAGATCTGCCCACACCCTAGTGGTGGTCTCTTGGCAGCCATTTTTCTTCAAGATCCCGTGCCATGGCTAGGCAGGGAGGACCACCTGCAAGCCAGGGCAGTAAAACATGTCTGCAGAGAAGTTGGCACACAAAGAAAAGTAAAAGTAAAGACTGGGAGTTTGACCTACTCCTGAGAGTGTGTCCCCTCCCAGCCTAGCTGATCTGAGATTCTGTGAACGCCTATTATTCATCCACAAAAGTCCCTTTCTAGCTCACACAATTTAATGTGTATTTCTGTTCATTTCCATTTCAATGTTATTGACCAAGACATAATAATTTTTCCAGCAGAATGATCTTCAATTTTGGTATGATCATCAATAGTTAAAAAGGGCCAACTTAAATCATTTTAAAAATTAAATGAAAACCTCAGCCTTTATATAAAATATCAATTTAGTTAAGTGAAGCATCCTTAATTGCTTCCACATTTATTTTTTCACCTCCCACCCTTTCTGTTCAGATCAGAAGGTGGTGGGGTATGTCTTCCGTAAAGGAGCATGAAAAGAAGTTGACCAATAATTTAAAGTTGTGAAGACAGAGTCTCAGGTTCACAGAAACACACACAAGAAAGATGAATCTACTTAATGCAATCCTGACACACTGAGTACTAAAGACACTGCAGGCTCCATTCAGAGCGCGTTCTGCACACTATCTCATTTAACCATCACCACAGTCCTGCGAGGTCAGCTCTCTTGCTATGGCCATCTCACAAATGAGGAAACTAAAGCTCTGAAAAGTTGCATAAGGATTTCTCAGCAGTTGCCGTGTTCTTAAATTCCTTAGCCCATCAGTGTTTTAACATCTGTTTGATAAAGATTTTCAATACCTTAATAATAACTCACATCAGTTTTTTTTTTTAATATTATAAAAAGAGTGTCATAAACCTAAACTCATTTAATCCTCTGGAGGGCGGGGAACATCAGGATATCATTAACCTCTTGTACAGATGAGGAGAGTACAGTTCAGGAAAGTTAAATAACTAGTCTAATGAGAAAGGAACTAATATTTATTGAGGACTTACTATGTTCTCAGAACTCTACAAGGCACTTCTTAACTAGGTCATCTCATTTAGTTAAAGTAACAGCTACATAAAGCCTGCATTACTCCTGTCTTATAGTAGAGAAAATGAAACTTCCCTGTGACCCAGTCTGAGGACCAGAGCGAGAACTCAAGTATATTTGACTCCATTTCCAAGCAATTATCTATTGAGTGCCTCTTACTGTGTAGCAAGCACTGCGTTAGCTGTTCCATCCATCAGAGAGGGAAGTATAGAAACGAATAAAAAAGGACCTGATCTCAATATAAAGCCTTATTCTAATGTTCAATAAAACAGTGCTGTATTCCCTTGGTTGATTCTATCCCCAAGGCATGTGGGGATGAAGTCTCAGGATAAAAACATTCTGGGGTCAGCTGGATGGCTAAGTCAGTTAAGTGTCCGACTTCTGCTCAGGTAATGATCTCGTGGTTTGTGGGTTCGAGCCCCATATTGGGCTCTGTACTGACAGCTCAGAGCCTGGAGCCTGCTTCAGATTCTGTCTCTCCCTCTCTGCCCCTTCCCTGCTTGCACTCTGTCTTTCTCTCCCTCAAAATAAATAATTTAAAAAAATTAAAAACAAAACAGAACTAATTCCAACTGTTATTTACCAAAAGGGTCTCAGCCTTTAGAATCCAAGGCAGGACAGGAAGAGTATGTAGAGAAAGTTGAAAATTCATCATAGGCGCTGAAACTAAAGGAGATGAAGTTTCATGCAAAGAAAATGAGAGGAAGATGAAAAATGAGTTGCTGGATAAATACTGCCAAAAGAATTTTGTTTTGGAGGGGAAAGGATTCAAACTGTATTAAAAGAGATGCTCTGCTCCTTTCTTTGTTTCTCTCTCCTTTTCACTAGTCTTAAGCATCCCAAGTATAAAGGGATAGCAGGGTAAGAGGCTTAAAGGCAGGCTAAAGGATCTGGCTGGAACACTGATCATTTACATATTGACACATGGTTACATAATGGCATTTTTCATTGAAAACATCACTGCCTGTTTTTTTCTGAAGTAGTTAATGGCTTTGTAGCCACAAAATGGTGGTCTGAAGCAAATACCGCAATGACTTTTCTTCTTCCATTGTGGACATGTCACGGTACACTGAGTCTACAGAACAAAAAGAACCTTCTTTATGCCTATTTGAATATAACTTAATAGCATTACCTAGAAAAACTAGTTCCAGCCTAAAACTGAAAAAGTGTAGGGAAGAAGTCTGCTGCTGTATCACTTAAAATATTTTATGTGCCTATTTGTTCATCTAACCCGTTAGAGTATCTTTGGAAAATATTACATTCTAAAGATTCCAAAAATTAATGTTATCCTGACAAAACTATGAAAGTTTTGGGCTTTTTAAATCGCCCCAAAAGATTTATAGCTAGTTTGTTTTCTATCTGGAAAAGTAACAAGTGAACTATTTACACAGTAGCTGCTTTCCTCATTCATCTGGTTTAGATCAAATTAATCCCACTTTTGGATGAAAGTTATCATGAACTTAATGTTTATGATGCACAGTGGTATTTACTAGATATTACACAATTGCATTCATCTATGCTTTTGGCTACTTCTGCTCCTTTGACATCAAAAATATATATAAAACTTTTCTGCTCATTAGGAAGAGAGCTGTGATTATTTTATCCCAGATAATAAATCAGTAAGGAGATAACTCATTTCTAAATAGTGGTAGTTGTTCTCTAAGAAGGGCTGGTTTGACAAGATGACTATCAAACCTATGCTCCTATCTCGATCTCCTCTTCTGGGACAAGCTCAGCAGGTGTGCCCAGACCAACTTTCCACTTCCATCTACTTCTGCCCATTCCTCCCCACCCTACCCCTTAAATGATGCTTTCTATTATTCCATGTGAGAAATCAGAAGACTTAACTTCCAGAAACGTCTCTGACATTCCTCAAGTTATCTTTTTCAAATCTAGCCACAAAATCAAAATAAATATTTTAAAGAATAAAATTATAAGCTGGTGTTAGAAAAATGATTATCATTCATTTGTATAGCAATGTGTTTTTGTATATAGACCTATATGTGTGATTTGTCATGTTGTCTTTAATCTGAGATGTATAAATATAGGTATAGATATCTATCATAGTACTGTGTTTCAAATACAAATCAATAATGGCTCGTAACCAAAGTAAATGTTTTAGAAAGATATGATAATGAAATAATCCTTTCCTAAAATATTGAGCTCATTATTTATTAATCCTGTGTAAGGCAAGAAGCCAGGAAAAAGGATTTGTCACCACCACACTTGGGAACTCTGATAAATGTGATCAGTGCTAAGACACAGCCCAGCCTGGAGATGAGCTCAGCCTTTTTTGTTATTCTTTTTGCTATTTCTTCCACATCCAGCCTCCCTGCCCCTACTCCTCTATCAATCAGATTATGTCCAAAAAGAGATAGAATGAGGACAGGGCCAAAATGATTTGCAAATTCCTACTTTGGTTGATCCAACTTCTTTTAAAATACATTGTTTAGTCTCATTAATGCCATTGCTGTAAAGTTAGAAGTAAATTACCAAACTATGAAAAGAAGAGTAACTTCCCTGCAATTGCTAAGTGGTTTTAAAATCATCATTTATTAAAACAAGCAAACAAATAAAAAAGAAATAGATCACATGCTATTCCTATGAGGTAAATGGACAATCCAAAGTTGATCAATCCAAAAAAGTGACAAGGACTATGTAAGATACAGAAATTTTCTGTTCTTATTTGTGTCGAGATTAACACATCACTTTGATATAGTGCTGGAAATCCTTATTTTCATCTCAGTTTTATCCTCTGAACAAATATTCCTAAAAGTGGCTTTGGAAAGAATTTTGTTTTGTTCTCTTTCTTTGTAGAAAAAAACAATGAGAACTTCACCAATTAATAAAGAGAAACAGAGAAAAGGTCATGATGACAAAGCTCTTTATGACCTCTGACTGCCCGCCTGGGTAAAACACTCACCTTTTCTGACCCTTAGCACTCACACATGCCCAGTCCTGAAGGCTTGTTTTATAGGAGGCCAGTGTTATCCTGCTTAGCATCCCTTGGGCACTTCTACCTGCCATCTATTCTGTACCCCTGGATCTATCTTCTGCTTTCCTGATATGAGCTTGACATCTTATACATACAATTTTGATTACTACCCACTCTCCCTACTTTAAAAGAGTGAGGTAAATTATGATACTTGCCATCTCATCTCAGGGGCTACAAGTCACCAACTCTGAAACCCAATGTCCATGTAAGTCCTTGCTGAAACTTGGTGGTGCACTGACTTGAGACCCCCCCAAGCATGCTCATGAGAACTTGACTTATGTCATTGTACCACCGATAAACTGCAGCTTACTTTCCAAAGGTACACTTAGTGTTCAGGGGTGATACATGTAATTGTGGGGCTATGCTACTGAACTAGGAGTCTCATCTTGGCTCTAGACTAAGTCAGGCCCAGCTGTTAGATTTTCAAGTGAAGAGCATGTAGGTCATTACTGAATCCTACCAAGAAGCTCTCTCATGAATAAAAGGAGAGAAGACAGGACTCTAAAGAATGTCATTATCTAATGAATGAGCACAAGAAAGGAAACAAATACAGAAGATTAGGAAAAAGGGGTCAATAATAAAGGAAAATTATCAGGACTTGGCATTGCCTTTAGAAATCAAGACAGAAAAGTATTTCGAGGGAGATAAGAGGAAAACATGCCTCAGTTGTGCAATAGTAGTGATAGATCAAGATAAACATGGCATTCCAAAAGATGTCACAGAAAGTCAAACAATAAGATCTTTTTTTAAATCAACTTAAAATTTCAAAATAAAAAAATGGGGGGGGGGGGCTGGCTGGGTTCAGGCAGTTAAGCATCCGACTCTTGGTTTTGGCTCAGGTCATGATCTCACAGTTCACGGGATCAAGCTGTATGTCAGGCTCTGTGCTTTCAGCACACAGCCTGCTTGGAATTCTCTTTTTCCCTCTTTCTCTGACCCTCTTCTGCTCATGCATACTCTCTCCCTCTTTCAAGATAAGTATATAAAGGGGTGCCTGGGTGGCTCAGTTGGTTAAGCGTCCAACTTCAGCTCAGGTCATGATCTCACCATGGGTTTGAGACCCCCATCAGGCTCTTGCTGACTGCCATCTCAGAGCCTGGAGCCTGTTTTGGATTCTGTATCTCCCTCTCTCTCTGACCCTCCCCTGCTCACGCTGTCTCTCTTTCTCAGAAATAAATAAAAACATTTTTTAAAGAGATAAGTAAATAAAAACTTTAAAAAACAACAAAATAAAATACAAAAGCGACTCTCCTTCTTCCTGTTCCCTTTCTTTCCCAGACAAATCAGACCCCAAATGATTAGGTGGCATCAAGCAAGCCAGAGGAGCTGCTGTGCTCCAATGGCGGGTGTCAAAGCCTGAGGAGTGCAGGGAAGGTGTCTGTGTTGGAAGGCTGCCCGGTGTGGGGTGTCGAGGCCCAAGTGGGATGAGGAAAGCGCCCATATTGTAGTGTTGCCAAGTATGTGGTATTAGAGCCAAGGGGGCTGGGGAGGGTATCTGTGGAGGGGAGGGGCAGCTCTGGCTAAGGCAGATGGGTTACATGCAAAGGACTGAACAAATAAGTAAATATATTAAGGATAATGGTGGTCAGATTTCTCACTGTGGGAGAAGAGAGTCAACAATACAAAAAACAAGAAAACTAGGATAAACCCTGTGGTGTGGACTGAAATTGGATGTAGCAGTAGGAACTCATGTACTTCAGTATACATATAGGTAGGTATCAAAATTAATATAGCTTTGCCTGTGAGCAGCAACACCCAATAACAATGGGCAAATCCAATTCTAATTGTCATTCTTCAACAAAAGGAGTACATGAGAAATAGTCGATTTCATGGCTAAGGATGGAAGCATGTTACAGGATGGAAGCATGTTGTTGTGTCAGAAAACATAAGAAGGAACATTTTATGGTGCTAGAAAATAAGAAAATACTCAGAACATGAAAGGAAAATTTTACATTTTTTTCTTTACTGAGGTACAATTAACATAGAACATTGTATAGGTTTAAGATGTGCAATATGATGATTTAATATACATATATTGTAAAATGATTACCACAAAAATGTTAGTTGTGTCAACTAACAGTCATCACTTCATTTAAGTATAATTTTGCATGGGAGATAAGAATTTCAATTATATAGTACAGTATTGTTAACTATAGTCACCATGCTGTATATTATATCTCCAAAACTTATTCATCTTATAACTGGAAGTTTACCCCTTTGACCAACATGACCCCATTTTCCCCACCCCTCAGCCTATAGTAACTGACATTCTACTTTTTGCTTCTATGAGTTTGGCTTTTATTAGATCCCACATATAAGTGAGATCATACAGCATTTGTCATTCTCTGTCTGACTTACTTCACTTAACATAATACCCTCAAGGTCCATCCATTTGTCAAAAATAGCAGGATTTCGGTCTTTTTATTTTTATGGTTAAATAACATTCCATTATACATTTTTTTCACTTTTTCTTTACCATATTTACTTTATCCATTCACTCACCAATGAAGGTTTAGATTGTTTCCATATCTTGACTGCTGTGAATAATGCTGTAATAAATATGGGGTTGCAGATACATCTTTGAGACAATAATTTCATTTCCTTGAAATATATTCCCTGAAGTAGGATTGCTGGATCATAAGGTAGATCTATTTTTTTAATGTTTATTTATTTTTGAAGGAGAAAGAGAAAAGAGCATGAGCGGGTGAGGGTCAGAGAGAAAGGGAGACACAGAATTGGAAGCAGGCTCCAGGCTCGCAGCACAGAGCCTGACACGGGGTTGCAGCTCACAAGCCATGGATCATGACCTGAGCAAAAGTTGGACACTTAACCGACTGAGCCACCCAGGTGACCCTGGTAGTTCGACTTTTAATTTTTTGAGGAACCTCCATACTGTTTTCCATAGTGGCTTCACCAATTTACATTCCCAGAAAAACACACAAGTGTTCTCTTTTCTCCTTATGCTCCCCAACATTTCTTATCTTTTTGCTAATAGCCATCCTAACATATATGAGGTGATATCTCATTGTAGTTTCGATTTGTATTTCCCTGATGATTAGTAATTTTGAGCACCTTTTAATTTACCTGTTGGCCATCTGTATGTCCTCTTTGAAAAAAATGTGTATTCTGGTCCTTGACCTATTTATTTAAATTAGATGATTTGGGGGGATTTTTGTTGTTGAGTTGTATAAGGACACTATATATTTATATACTGATACTTTATTGTATGGTTTGCACATATATTCTCCCATTAAGTAGGTTGCCTTTTCATTTTGTTTATAATTATTCATTAGCTGAGTAGAAGCTTTTTGGTTTGATGTATTCCCATTTATTTATTTTTGGTTTTGTTGCTTGTGCTTTTGGTGTTGCATACAAAACATCACTGCCAAGACCATGTTGAGGAGCTTTTCCCCTGTGTTGTCTTTTAGAAGTTTTAGGGTTTCAATTCTTATATTTAAGTCTTTAATTTTTGTGAGTGGCATAAAATAGGAGTTCAATTCCAATCTTTTGCATGTGAATATCCAGTTTTCCAAATACCATTTACTGAAAAGATTATCTTTTCCCCATTGACTATTCTTGACTCAAAGGGAACTTTTTAAAGAGGACCCAGAAGTAAGCTTAAAGTTTATGAAGCCATTGACTAAGTTGGAGAAAATTTGAACATCAAAATAAATACTTATGGTAATGAGTTATCATTCGCTGAGGAAACTAGGAATTATGAATTCATATGAATATAATTAAGTAAATTGAAGTTTTTATGAGTAATAGGACTTTATATCATTTCAAACTAGTTTCATATAAAATATTTATATATCTCAAAGCAAAATGGAAATAACTTTACACTGCAGAAGGCTAGCAGACACCACATCAGACCAGTGATAAAAGAAAATATTACCAGCAGTAAGAAAAATTAAATATTATGCCACATAATAGGAGGCAGTTAAAAGAACGTAGCCTAACTTCTGTCATATTCCTGCCAAATAAACATAATCTGAATGTAAGCAGGAATAAATATCAGCTAAGTCCTAGTTGAGGACTTCTCCAAATTACCCAAAAATTCAGATGTAACAAAGTCATAAAAGACAAGGAAAGACTGAGAAAGTGTTTCAAATTAAAGGAAATTATGAGACACGACTAAATATATCAACTAAATATATACTAAATATATCAGTATTTTTAAACTGCATATTTTTGCTATAAGGAGCATGGAGATAACTGGCAAACTGAGTGAAGCCTGAGGACTAAATGGTAATAAAATATCAATACTAGTTTACTGATTATCATATTGTGATTGTGTTGGGGAAAATCCCCATTTGTAGTAAATATTCCCTAAAGACCTTGGAGGGTGGTAGATATTAACTTTCAAATGATATCAAACAACAACCCAAGGCTTTTGTATTAAACTTGCAAATTTCTGTAAGCTTGAGACTGTTTCAAAATTTTTTAAAAGTTAGCCATCAAAGAGATTCTCTTCATTTTTTGTCAGAACTAATTTAAGTAATTTTACTTGTCAACTACAAGATTAGCAAATATGGCAACTAAAATGTAAAAAGGTAAAATACATTTTAATCACTAGAATTAATGACCCAGGAAAAACTTGCTCCGTTTTGATTATTCTTAATAGTTATAATGTTACCAGTAAAATTAATAAAGTAAAATTAAAAGAGCAAATGCATCTATATCACTCAGCATGTTAGGAATTTCCTAAGAAATTAAGAATTATGCTGGACAAACTATGGATTGGACTAATATGGCATTTCTATATTATTATACCTATAACAGCATAGTGTGTTTTAATTTGATTATTATCTATTTCTTCTTTATTTTACAGATTAAAAGGAAAAAGTTGAGACTTTTTTCCTACAAACAGTAGTAAACGTATGCATTGCAAAATGTACTTAAGAGAAAATAGGAAAATATATTCGTTAATCCTGAAATCAGGAGATTTCATCTGCTGGGATGAAGAATGAGCTACATGTGTATATCAGGAAACTACAAAGATTAACACATTGTGACAATTCTATGTTTTCAGAAAGGAAAATCAACACCTTCTGTCAGAGATAAGAAGTAGATTATTGGATAAGGCTTTTATTGTTTTAGGAATTCTTGACCTGAAGCTAACATGAAATTTGTTAACTGAACCCGTCAGCTGCCTAAATATTATTTAAGCAAAGAATTCAGAAATATAAGAGCTCTCCAGTGACTAGGTTGTCTGGAAATGTAAAGGTTAAACAAGTGACTGAAAATATTGTTTTTTAAAAGGTAAAAGACACAAGCCAACATGAAGTAGGGGATGGCTCTAGCATAATGCGGAAGATATCACTATCTTTAGTAGGATAATGCACAGCTGCACTACATAGTTATCTAGATAATATTAAAAATATTCTTATTCACTCTATGGAGTTTGTAATTCCTAGGCTTACCTTTCAAAATATATATCATTTGGAGCTTCTTTTCTTAAGTTTCAGCCTTCTAATCCTGCCAGTAGAAAAAAAGGACAAGATAAATACAGACAACCTCTCTGGAATTCTGAATGTATCACATCAATGGTTTTTAAAAAGGGCTGGGAAGGATGGTTGGGAGAAAGGCAGCCATACTTTTGCTTTACCTGGGACTGGTTGAGTGAAGTCTCTCAATGAGATAGTCCATTTCACAGAGTTCTAAAGCAAAAGCAGAACTACTAATGTTGGCTTGGAGTCCAAAAGTGCAGGGTGATGGCCACAAAAGACACTGGGTCAACAGTGTGGATGGGTCAATGTAAATCCATCACCACTAACTGAAAAACAACTTCAAGGACATGCCCTGGTGCCTGTGGATAAACAGTATCATACACAGGAAAAGAAATGAGGAGAAAAAACAAAAGAAATCCATGCCACAGTTTTGCTCAGGGTTAGTTCTAAAGAGGCAAGAGAAAAAATGAAAAATAGAAACTGGAAATCTAGCTGTATTTTTAAAAATATTATTTCCTTTCGGGAATAGGCAAAATACATGATTAAGAAATTACATGAAGAAAGTAGAATTTTGAATATTTTTCATTTTTCTTTGAAGTACATTATAGATCAAGTTATGTTTATAATCTGTTATCTATCCAGGTATCTATCTACTATCTCAATAGTAATTCAATAATCCTAACAGTAACATAATATTATATTAGCAAAGAAAAGAGAATCAACAGTGTACTTGCATTAGATCATTTACTGCTGAAGTAGTCTTATTAAAATATCTAGATAAGAGAGGCAAGACCTTGGTATTAAATTAGTTTTAATTTTTCCTTAGTGTCCATGTAATGGCCTCATTGTATAGGTTTACCTTACTGGTCTATAACAACCTACTATAGAAATGAATATATCATATCGCTCCTAACTCCATCCATTCTTTGATGTTTTCAGAACTATAAAAAATTACCTCTGTTTCTGAACAAGACAATACCAGACATATTTTAATGTTCTGTTGCCAGCCATGTGTTTTCACTGTTCTCGAAATGATAACATGCAGTTTTGTTATGAAGAATATGTCTTTCAACTTTATGTACTTTATCATAGCTCTTTCTTCATAAATTTGAGTTATATATAGCATACAGAGTTTATTACATAATATGTCTTTGTCAAATTAATAAAATGAAATACAATATTATATTGTCAAAAGTGAAACTAATATATATAAGAATAAATCATATAACAGGCATTATACTTTATGTCTTATAATTCTATCAATAGCCTTATGATGTTGCTTATTATCATTTCCATTTTATAAGTGAGAAATTTAGAGCCCAAAGAGATTAAATAGTACATCAAAGGATTAGTAACTGTAGGGTTTCATTTTATATATTTTGTTAATTCTAGATAAGCACATTTTTCAATTAAAATATAGTCCCCCAACACCAAAAGACATAACAGTATCTACAAAGACAATCTTCTATCTTATTCAATTGTGTGTTATTAAGGAAATTGAGGCCCCTAACCAATAATTTTAACTGCATAGAGTATGCCGGAGAAAACAAACTTAAAGATCCAGGTCTTAGCTTTAAAGAATAAAGAATCAAATAATACTTGTAGGATAACACAAATAGCTATTTTTCCTTTTTTGCCTCTATTAACATAAAGCAAATTAAATAGGCTGAATAAAATAGAGGGGGTAAAAGCATCCCCTTAGAACATACATTATACATGGTGACTGCACACGTCACCGGTAACCTGCTCCAAAGGTACAATTGCTTTGTTGATGAATTTCTCTCTCCTCTTCCTAAACTCCAGTATATTATTTGATCTTGTGGAAAGCCAAATACTAAATTTTAAAATTAACATTGCAACAACCATATTATTAGTAAAATAAAACAAAGCTTTTAAAGTAATAGATGAAGGAAATGAACAACTAGGTCTTTTGTAATTTGTTTCTGAAGGTAAGGACTTTTGCCTCAATAATACTTTAGTATTTGTACTGAGCTATTTGTCTCTAAGAACATGGTATGAACTCTCCCAAAATCCTGCTTTTAATCACAGAGACCCCAAAGCCTTCATCAGAGGGGTCACACAGTGTTCCTGTAATCATCTACTGAGTAAAGTTTGGGGAGTGGAGTGATGAAGCATTCCAGCAGGAGGTGGGAGACTCCCACTTACAAATAAAAACTTGGGGCTCCTGGGTGGCTCAGTCAGTTAAGTGTCTGACTTCGGCTCAGGTCATGGTCTTGTGGCTTGTGGGTTCGAGACTCACGTCGGGCTCTATGCTGACAGCTCAGAGCCTGGAGCCTGCTTCTGATTCTGTGTCTCCCTCTCTTTCTGTCCCTCCCCCGCTTGCACTCTGTCTCTCTCAAAAATAAACATTAAAAAAATAAATAAATAAAATCTTTAGAAAAAACAACTTACCACTCCGTTGCAACCAGACCAAAGCCACCAGTGATGCTGCCCTAGGGATTGTAGTGCTATAAACATACTCTTTATTTTCACTCTCTTAAAGACCAGGTATGTTCCAGCAAACATACAGGAAATTGGGTCTGTATTTTTATGTGTAACAATAATCATTTCCAGTTTTCTTGAGTTTTGGGAGGGGAGGAATATATTAATGTGGCCTCAAAATATTCTTGTTTTAATTTTGAGTGTGAATTTGTGGAAGAGTCATTTAATCTTTAGATTATTTTTTCTTTCTCCCTTGTTTTTACAAGACAGCATGGGAATGAAGGAGAGGTGAAAATTGATAGCACTTTTGATGATAGCCTTCAGTGAAGGCAGCCAAAATTTATGAGGGGGAATTTCTACATGAATAACTGATTTCCTATGTTCCCAATTGTTGTAGAGTCCCTATATCTGATACCAGAAACATAAATATTTTATAAATAAAGAGATCTTTCAAGGGACTAATATTTCTACATTTACAGAGTATAAATATTTTTAAGTCCTTGAATGTTATTTATGTGAGAGGGGAAATATGTTTGAATAGCAGGAGGGTTTTGTTTTTTTTTTTTTTTGCATTTAAAGCTCATACAAAAATTAATGAAGCATCTAAATTTGAACATACCTTTTAAAGTAATCTTAGGGATATTCTCTTTTACCTACCTAGGGACCCAAACCTGAGTAATAGTATGAACTGAATATATTTATCCCTGAGTGGGAGGGGACAACAGATTATTTTGACTCTGACTTTTTAACGAAAGAATAGCAGATATGTTAATATTGGATGTAGCTTATTCTTACATGAAATACTTCAGCAATACAAGAAAAAGGAAGTTTTCAGTCTGAGTCTAGAGACAAAGATTTTAATTCAGATCTGGCTCAGGAAGTTTCCTTAGCTAGCCCCAGGAAAGCAATTTTTGATTTTTCATGTTTTAATAGTAACCAATCTCATACTGTTAATATGGTGTTGCAAGCACTTTTCCTAACCATTTCCCAAAACCACCCACTTATCTGCATTAAGTCATTCATTTTTCATAGTGCAGTCCTACAAAATATTAATATTAATTAATTATTAATTAAAATATTGACTGTAACTTTTACCAAGTAGTAGATCTTTTGTCCATATCATGCTTTAACATTTATTTGGTGCCCATGGACAACAGGAAATTGAACAATGAAAGTAATGCTCCAGCTAGTTACTGCTGACATTTATAGTATCTTTCTATTTACCATATATTTGGGATGGGCGTTTTCTTAGCTATAACCTTGCCATTCTTTGCTGGGAATTGTGCAACTTGAAAGCTAATATTCTGGTCTCTATTTGGAACTTAAGGTCAACTTGTTGCTATATCATTTCAGTACCACAGAAGTCTATTCTAAAGAGAAAGAAATTTTATTTTTTGAAAAATATGTTCACTGTTACTGTCAATATCAAATATTATCTACTAAATGAAAATAACTCAATTATGAATTTTCAAAATTTTGAAAGAAACATATTTAAACAGAAAGTTTCCATTTCTTTTTTTCAAAATTAAATGAATATTCATAAATTAATATTTTATCCATTCAACTATATATTTCACAATTTTTGTCACTAACCTTTCAGGTATCTTTTTCCTCTTTGTTGTAAATGCATAATTCCCACTGGGACCAAAGGAAATTAGTAATGTTTATTGTGTAAAAACTAGGTCCCAATGTCTGATGACTGTGTGGAGGCAGACAGGAAATGCCCAAAAAAGATTTAACTATAAGATAGGAGTCTTGATTAACTTTGGGTTTTTAATTTTTTGTCTTCTCTTCCAAGGTATGAATTACAGAACCTCTGTTTCAAAGGTTGAGGTGAAATTTTATAATTCATTTTCTTTATTTCTTACAAACTTAAAGCTGAAAATTGGAAACACTGAGAGGGATAAGAACACAAGCTAAATTTGTTTTCCAAGTATGCATACAACCACCAGTTGAAAAGCAAATAGAAAAAATGGCTAACCAACTGAGTGTTTTACAAGCAGAAAGAGTAATGTTTTCAAAACAAAAGTGAACCTTGAAACTTTCAATAGCTTCTAATTGCTCTTGGGATAAAGACCAAAACTCTAATCAAATGACCCTATAAGGCTCAATTCTTCTAACCTCAAGCTCCCAACCTCCCCTGGCACAGGAGCTTTCCCTGTGCCAGGTTAGCACGCCTGCCTGAACTAGACTTCACTGGCCTTTTCACTGTCAAAGCCAACTCCATCTTGCCTTCCTTATGAAAACCTTTACTATCCTCCATTGATGAGACCAAACTCCCCAGTACAAACTCTTGTAGAATCCTCTAATTCTCCTTCAGAGCACTTATTACAGTTGCAATTTACATACTTTGTGTTGTCTTTGATTAGTGCTAATCTTCCCCACCAAATTGCTAATTCCTTGGAGGCAAGGACAGTCTCTTGGTTTTGTTCACTTTTTGGTCTATAATATCCAATACAATGCCTGGCACATAGCAAAAAACTATTTCTTAGATGAATAAATCAATGATATAGATATGGATTTTAATCTTAATTCTACCTGATTTGATTCTAGTTGCATAAGCTTCATCAAATTTCTAAAGAATTAAGCCATGTGGTCCCCTTTTATGAAAGTAGGGTGATAAAACACAATTTACAGTGTTGTTGAGAAGCTGAAAGACAGCCTAGTTTGTGTCCAGCTCAGTAACATGTTTCTCCACTCTCTTTCCCCTCTCTTTCTCTTAGAAGAGAATAATGAGTAGAAAAAGCTGATCTTTTGACAGAGTTGTTTATTAAATAAAAGATCAGCCCTTAGTCTTCAAACCCAGACTATGTGACCTTCTGCAAGTTCCTGCTTCTCCATGTGTCATCCATATCTATAAAATAGGTCTGAGAGCAGTATATAACTCATAGGGCTACTGTGAAGACTGAATATATGCCAATCACCTAGAACAGGGCATGACACATAAATATCATATGGGTTCATTGTTACTTGTTTCTTTGCTCCTGATCTATAACTTTGCCTTTTTCTATCACATTGAATGTGTCTCTGCACATTTGCTGAGTTAAAAACTTAGCATATTATTTGTAAAAAAAAAAGTACATATTTTTAAAATATATTCTTCAATTTTCAGATGAGAAAGTTTAATATGTGATTTTTACAGTATTGGTGTGTGTGTCTGTGTCTAGAATAGTGTACAACAAAAATCATGTGATGTCTTTTTCCTTTACATGTCTGCTCAAATAAATGGCTGATCCATTTTTGTGAGCAAGGAAAAAAAAAAACAGATCAGTCCTTAGTGATAATATATACAAGTTTATGTATAGTTTTGCCTTTCAGGCCTCAAATATTTAAACCTAATCAAATCCTCAGTAAAAATTATTTTATCATTCAAATCTTTGAACACTTCACTAACTTTTACTTTGAATTGTAATAATCAAACTATCATCAAAATTCAGAACAAAGCTATGTACAATCCATAGCCACTTCCTTCTCTCCATTATTCCAAAGTGGTCATCTCCTCTTGGACCTGCATGCATGCTCCTGTGTGCCACGTCAACAGAAGAAATCCAGGAAAGGCTCATGATGAGTCCAAAGCTGTGGTTCTCACCTCGGTGCAAAACCTATGTCATTTGGGGGTTCTTGGACCAATACATTTTGTGTTTAATTAACACTTACATGATATCAAATCACTATCTTTTACTATATTGTTGTGTGTGTGTGTGTGTGTGTGTGTGCGTGTGTAATTGTGTGTTTGTCTTTATTAGAACCAACTGTCTTACTCATTTTTTAAAAATGTGTGGAACTTACTTAATATCCTTTTGAAAAAAAGTAAGTAGGAAAAAATGTTCAAAGGTCACTGGAGAATATGCTGGATTAGTCAAATGTATCAGCCAGCCAGCATGCCAAAAAAAAAAAAAATGTAGATATTAAGTGAAATAAGAGCTTAGGCAAGAGAATATTTAAAAATTTTAAAAGACAGCAGCCAATAATCAATAGTAGAGTCAAACTAACCTGGATTGGCAAGCCTTATGGTTTAGTTCCCTATCCATGTCCATTAGGATCTAAGAGATTGAGAACAAAGATTTTCTTTTTAAATTATAGAGTGTCTTTTGCAGCTGTCATTAAACATGGGTCACATCTATATCTTTCTATAGCTATTCGTTATTCTCTTCTAGGTCTCCCTGAAAAGACCAAGACACTTCTATTGCTCTACCCATTCCCTTTAACCTGTCTGTCAGCTTTCGTAATACTGACCAGTTTTCAGTGGGTGAGTATGAATAGTCCTTTAACGTGCTCCATTACTCCTCTCTGTAATATACTGAGCAAAGGCAGCCCAGGACCAGCTCCTTAGAATGTAGAGCTCTTCGCCATCTCCTATTATGTGTCCCCTGTTGCAGCCAGACTGGGTTATTTACAGTAATTCCAAGAAACATATCTTTGTCCACTGTGGCCCACCACAGCAGTCAGGATTATATTGATTACAAATAATAGAACCAGTGTAGCAGGTAACAGTTAAAACAAACACATACACATATATTATGAATGTTTCTCACTGAATCCAAAGGCAGAAATGTAACCAGGCCTCAAGAACAAACTGGAATCACTGGCAGAAGACAATTTGTTCTCCCTTTTCTTTTCCTTTTTTTATTTCTCTTTGATCCCTGATACACATGGCAAAAAATAAAATAGTTATTCATAATCTCGATTCAGGATTCCCAGAGAAGGGCCACTGATTGGCCCATTTTATGTAAAGGGTCAAAATCTGGGCCAAGTAACTGTGAGCAAATGCCTGGTGTCAAACTATATTGTGGTTCTCAGAGAAATTCATTCTGACTGAGGGGCTGCAATTAAATGGGGATTGTTATGAGTTAGGTATTCCTTACCACCAAGCTAAATTCTACAAACTGGCCAAACTCTACCTCCTTTTTTAACAAATCTGGCATTTGGTTCACAATGTCAGACTCCTAAAACAATTCTCAGGGGAATACAGATGCAAGATGTATTCTAAGATATCAGAAAAGCCTAAGAGGTGATTCTGGCAATCTGCAAATGATCAAATTTGTTTCCATATAAAATGTAATTGCTTTTTTACTTTGTACCATTTCTGCTTATGAAGTTTCATAGGAGCCCCTGAGTGGATCAGTTGGTAGAGCATCTGACTCTTGATTTTGGCTCAGGTCGTGATCCCAGGGTCATGGGATTGAGCCCTGTGTAGGGCTCTGCACTGAGAGTCAAGCCTGCTGAAGATTTTCTCTCCCTCTCCCCCTGCCTCCTCCTCCAAAAAAAAAAGAAAAAGAAAAGTTTCATGGAATGCTCTAATTTGGGATAGCAGGAAAACTCTGCATAAATAAAAGTGTATTATATTATTTTTACCTTTCAAATTTAAAAATACTTCATAAAGTTGTAACATCCAGTGCTCACGTAGTATAAGAAATGCACCTGCTTATTCATTGCTGACAAACTACTTTTTAGGTAAAACTTAATAATACATATCAAAATCCTTTCTATCAATGCATATTCTATGAACCAGGAAATCCCAATTTATGATTACTTAATAAAAAGACATTACTTCTTTTTCTGAACTCTTACAGAAGTTATTGCCAGTGTTCTTTATTAAAGCATCATATATGCCCTTATTATATCCTTCCTATTCATGTTTTACCTGATTATTTAACTTATACTTTACACTTGTTCTTTCCTGAGCCTGAACATTTCCTACATGTCCCCTCAATCTTGTAGAATGCCCACCATTCTACACATTATTTTATAATTCTTATTTTGATTCCTCTTTAATCCATGATTTAGTTAGAAATTCTAGTGCTTGATGAACATGGAATTGATATCAGTACATTGAAATGCGATTCTGTACCTGAGAAGTTTTTTGTAAATGTTCTACAGGTTTGATGAAAAGTCAAATTAAGAAGTCTCACAAAGTTATACGTTTTTTCCTCATGCCATCTGGGAACTCGTATAATTAAATATAAGTTACCAACTGGTTCTGTCCTCTGTTAATATAATTTTGCTCTTGAAAAATAGGATCTTGAGAAAATATGACATGCTGAATTTAGAAATTTTTGCCAGGTCCCAGGAAAGTAGCTTTCAAAGAAAAGTCTGTCCTATTTATTTAAAAAAATGTTTTTAATCTTTATTTGTTTTTGAGGGAGAGAGAGACACAGTGCAAGCCGAGGAGGAACAGAGAGAGAGAGAGAGAGGAATACACAGAATCCAAAACAGACTCCAGGCTCTGAGATGTCAGCACAGAGCCCAACACAGGGCTTGAACTCACCAACTATGAGATCATGACCTAAGCTGAAGTCAGATGCTTACCCAACTAAGCCACCCAGGTGTCCCAAGTCTGTCGTATTTAACAATTTGTTGCTCTGGCCATAATGTGTTCCCTTAAAGCATATATATTTGTACACATTGTATGTCAAATCAAAAAAAGACCATTGGGTCTTTCTTCTTCTCCCATATGCTTGAAAGAACTAATAAAAGCCTATGACTCAACCATATTCAAATAAAGAATCTCAATCTTCTCTAATTTACATTAATTCTATAATCATATCCTCCCCACAAACAAGAAAGAATGAATACGCTTTTCCTTTGCATTCCACCACAGTATTGATATCCCCAGGAATTTAATAATAAATGAATATCAAATGCTTTTTTGATTTTGACATTTGTTGCTTTTCAGGCTTAATATGTTTTGCCAATTTGAAGCACCTGGGTGGCAGTTAGTTAAGCGCTGACTCTCAATTTTGGCTCAGGTCATGTTCTCACAGTTCATGGGACAAAGCCCTGTGTCAGGATCTGTGCTGACAGTGTAGAGCCTGCTTGGGATTCTCTCTCTTCTTCTCTGTTCCCCCTACCTTAAAATAAATAAAAAAACTTTCTTTAAAAAAAGTAAGTTTTACCAATAACTCACCAGAAATTCTTGCATCTCACTCCTTCCTTATGAAATCTTTGCACAGTTGTTCCTACAAAAGAGAAGATTTGTAGAGAATTAACTTTTTAACTCCTTCTGTACATAAAAAGACCCGTTATTTTATCCTCACCTTCAAATGCTGATTTGGTTGGGTATAGAATTGTAGTCCAAATTCCTTTTCCTTTAGTATTTTAAAACTTAGAATCCATTGTCACCTGTAGCTGTTAAGAAAACCGATTTTAAATTTTTATATCTTTTGAGTAATCTATCTCAGTTACTCTCTCTCTCTTTCTTTCTCTCTCTTTCTCTCTCTCTCTCTCTCTCTCTCTCTGTCATGAGTTCTAGCATTTTCTCTTTACCTCATTCTGTTCTTTTCATTGTCGTCTGTTCATTTTTTTTCTTCGTTAATTTTTAAACTGTATTATTGGCAGGACATTTGCCTCTTCATTTATGGAAAATTTTAGGCTTTATATCTTTAACTAGGGAGTTCTATCTATCCTTTCCATTCTCTCCATCTGGAACAAATATTGGTTATTTCAGATTTAATTTCCATACCTCTTAATAGGTCTTTTAGATTTTCAAACGTTTACTTCTTTGTTCTGTTCTTGAAGAATCCCTTGCCTCTATATTTTAGCTCATTAATTTAATCTTTAGGCACGTTCATGAAGCTATTCAACCTATCTTAAATTTTTATGTTAACACCAATATTTTAATTTCCAGAATGATTAATTCATTTCCATAACTTCTTTCCCTGTATCACAGATGCTATATTTTCCCTTTTGTCTCTAAGAATAACAAATACTTTTTTAGTGTTCCGGTTTCTTTATTAAATTTTCTTTGAGATGCATGTAAATTCTCTTATGTGTAAGTTCTTTGCTGATTTTTTTTCTCTCTTCCATGTGCTTCAGGCTCTAAAAAGATTAGGGATATAATAGATCCTAGTCAAAATACTTTTAACTTGAATATGGTCAAGGCTTCAGATATAACTTCTACTTTACAGAAAATATAGAGGATCGGGTGCCTGGGTGGCTTAGTCGGTTAAGCGTCCGACTTTCGCTTAGGTCATGATCTCGCGGTTTGTGGGTTCGAGCCCCGCGTCGGGCTCTGTGCTGACTGCCAGCTCAGAGCCTGGAGCCTGTTTCAGTCTGTGACTCCCTCTCTCTCTGACCCTCCCCTGCTCACGCTGTCTCTCTCTCTCTCCTAGAAATAAATAAAAAAACATTAAAAAAAAAAAAAAGAAAATATAGAGGATAGAAGAACAAACTAAATACTATCTCTAAGGAAGCAAGCAGTCAAACCCAGGAGGTAGAAATTCTATCCCAGGCAGAGTACCTTTCTATCCAGTCATCTGAGTTTGGGTGCTCCCAGGTCCCTTGGACATTACCAGCCATTCTGGGTACTGCTCTACCTTCCTCAAGTGTTGCTTCCTCCCAATGATACACAACCCCACTTCTGATGCCTGGCTCTTGGGCGGATAGCAAAGGGATCCACAGGAGTCATACCATCGAGCATGTTCCACTGTGATTCCTACTTAATTCCTTTGTGATTTCCTCCTGGAGTTCCCTGTTTTCTGCTACCACTATATTTGTAGGTGGGGTTCTATATCATCCCCCGTTAATCCCAGGACTGTCCCTCAGGGCTTTCTATATAGGTTCTTGCTTACCATTATTTTCTTAATTGGATCTCGTCTGTTTTCAGTTTCCCAAGGATTATTTACAATTTCTTATCCATCAATAACTTCTATTTTTACCTTCAAATGTAGCCATATACAGTATGCTTTTTTTTTTTTCACATATAACAGGCTTTCAGAATCCACAGCTCTTTAATAATTTCTTGTACATGTCCATGACATCTTACTACAAGGACCTGGAATTGTCTCTGCTTGAGAGCTATCTCTGGTTGCAGCAGCCTGCTTAGCCCATTAGCATGAGGAGCAGAGCATTAGAACTGAAGAGGAAATGCCTCCTGGAATGGCCCTCAACCAGTCACAGATGGGAACTGGTGACCAATACACCAGCTTTCTTGCCCTTGGATAGGACAATTTTGAAGCATGCTCTACATTTTCCGGGGAAGTCCTCAGCATGACTGAACACTAATATTCCTCCACAATCACATGCTAACTAACCTTACCTTTTATTAGCTTCTTTTCCTTACTTATGTAACTTCCTGATTTCCCTACCAGTGCTTTCTGGAATTATCCAAACAAACTACTTATACTAAACCCTAGTCTCAGAGTGTGCTTCTGGGGAACACAACCAAAGACAATGGTGAGAGGAAAAAAATACATACATCTATGCAGTCTCCCTATCACACAGGGTGCTAGGTACTTTTTAGAAAAATTCTGGTTATATTTGTTGAAACAATGCCTGGGTTATTTTAAGTTTTATGGTAGAAACTCAGGATTTTATCAGAAAAATATAATACCTATAGCTATCAGGTAGGAAAGGGTTTAATACAGGGAAATAGGTGTTGCATGACTATGGGAAGGGCTAGGAGAGCAAAAGCCAATGGAAGTGATGACTGAGGGCATGAAATCAAGACCTGCCCAAACCACCGTGCAAGCCACCATAGGGGCTTGCCTTCAAACCACCAGAAGCCTCACTTCTGTTGACGGTACCTGCTCACAGTTGCTGCTAAAAATATAATGGTTTCTCCTTCTCTTTGGACTTTCCAATTGGTCCTAATACCTCCCATTAACAAAATCTAACTGAAACATTTTGAGTAAAAAAAATCTGGAAAATTGCCTCCTTAGCTTTCTCCATGTTCACAAGGCATGGGAGTGGGGGTACAGTCCCGCTGATCTCACACTGGAATAAGTCCTAAGTGCTGTATGTCTTTCTCCCGACTACCTATTTGTTGAAATTTCCAAGCATCTCCAAGAAGACCATTCAAAACAAACCTATTAAGTAACAGTAACAATGATTCCATTGGCTGACATATAAAATGCTACAGTTCTAATTAACATCCAACCACTCAGAAGGCAAAAGATCTCATACATTCTTGGTACTTCTTAGCAATCTCGTACGAGAAATTTAAATTTCTCTTTGTACAGAAATACACATTGCCCTAAATACTGACAATAAGTTTTAATTCCTGCATACAGAAACTTAAAGTGGCTTTTTGGTCAATGCAATTATTTAGAATGCTTCTATTGGTTAGGGAGAAGCAAAGAGTAAGGGGAAAGAATGACATCATCATTTCAAGGCCCTCGCTTACCTTTATTAAAGATTTGTTATGTCCAAATATTCAAATCTGCACTCAACCACACCCACTCCTTTTAATTTCTAAAACATGCAAATCAAATTTTGGGCAATAAAAAAGTTTAGTGGTTATTATTATTAGAAGTTAGTTTCAGGGGAAATGTGTCTAGAAGAGAGTTTTTCCTCACATAACTTCAGAATTCTTGCAGCTCTGAAACTGATATCCCTTCTTACATGTACACACAGTAATTACAATCCAATGGAAATGGTGCAGAGTTTACAATTTTTGAATATGTAAAAGGATATATATCACTTTTTGTTCTTCCATGTAATTATCATAAACAAGCATTTTTAAATTATCTTATAGAAAGTCTATGGTCAGAAATAATAATGCCAGTTATAATAATTCTATAGGAAAAACTTTTTTAAGGAACATTTATTTAGTTCTGGAAATTTATTATAGTAAAAGCTAGGAACTACCTAAGAATAGAATTAGATATCTTACTTTCAAAAAGTGTCCAAAAGGATTACTGAATTTGTAAAATCAGTTACATAATTTTTGTGATTTTTCTTTACTAGGAAGTTATGAAGTTAAACACTGCAATGTATATTTCACACATTAGGAGTTCTTTTAAAAATTATGATTAACTATTTTCTAAAACTTACATTAAAACCTCATTAATAAAGGGACTTCAAATTCAAGGGGGTGATTTATTCATATGTAATCAATTTTTAAATGAATATTATATAATCAATTAAGACTATTTTCTTTCAAAATACTTCAAGTGAAATTCTTATGAAAAATCATAATTAAAGTTTGAAGTTTTGATTTTTATTGTAAAGAGTTTATTTATCAAAAGTCAAGAAAGTTAAGTTCTATCTACTAAAATTACACGTTAATTTTAATCTAATTTTTTGTTTTCATCTAAAAACCCTATACATTCAAAAAAATAGCAAGATGTTGCATTTCAGGAGTTGTTACTCATATGTGTTTTAAAATGAGTTTGTTAAATTCATCAGTATTAAATCTCTTGAACTAAAACATTTTCCTTCCATGTAACTAAAATCATTTTATTTGACATTAAAATCAGGAAAGCTTAAATGTCTGCACGATCTTAGAAAATTCACAAGAGAAAATCCTTCTGAACATCAGGCTCTACAATATTTTTTTGTATTTATCTATTCATTCTACATATATTTTATGAGAATGAGTACTGCAAAGAACAATGTTGAAATAATAAAGGCAGAAACACTGCCCTCACCCTCTGTGTGAAGCCAGGCTATGCACAGCACAGATGAAGGCTCCAGGGAGAATAAATAAACTAATCTTTTGCCTCTTTCAGTTCTTTTTTTTTAAATTTTTAATGCTTATTTTTGAGAGAGAGAGCATGAGCAGGGAAGGGGCAGAGAGAGGGAGATAGAGGATCCAAAGCAGGCTCCTCACTGTTAGCACAAAGCCCTATGTGGGGCTCAAACCCACAAACCATGAGAACATGACCTGAGCTGATGTTGGATGCTCAACCAACTGAGCCACCCAGGTGCTCCTTGCCTCATTCACTTCTATATCTTGAACTCATTTTAATTTTTGCATCTTGGGAATAGAATGTCATTCTGTTTTAGGATGTTAAATTAATTTTAGATGTCTTTGTGCATACATATCTCAACTTTATTGAGAAAACTTTTTATTTGACATAGAATAGATCTCACTTTCATTAAGTTAGCAATTTCCCATAAGTTCTTTCATGTTATTGAAGGAATAATTAAGCGTATAAATTATTTGTACTGTTGTTATTAACTGACATTTGGCTGGCCCCTGGATTAGAACTGATTTTGGCACTCCTCATAGCTTTCAACATTTGTGTCAAAGTCCTTTATCTTCTTCTCTGTGTGTGTGTGTGTGTGCGCGCGCGCACATATGTGAATATAAACGTTCTTTCTCTCTTCTAAAACTACTTAAAGACATAACATAAAGGATAAAGATCATGATATAGGCACATATAAATCTGTGTTATGGACTATTCATTGTTTATGCTGCTACAGAAAAGGAGAATTTTATATTTTTAATTTATTTACAATATTGTTGAGACTTATGAATTAGCATTCTAAAAGTATTTTAATAAAATATAATGAAAACTAGGTATGAAAATGTGCAATGCCTTGCACTTTCAGATTTTTAGTATACTATAGTCATAGGTATATTCTGCTTCCAAATCTTAATGAATACCAATGGTTAGAAGAAAATTCATATAAAAATAGAAAGTATAGCACGTTAAAGACACTTTCTATCCGCTTTACACCTATTCATGTATTCTAAAATATGTATTAAGGGCCTTTTGCCCTAAGATAGTATAGGTAATACAAAGGTTGCCACTTATATAAGGCCTTTATGTCCCCAAAGTCTACAATATAGTTAGGGAGATAGAACATTTGAACATAAAAATTTGCATATTTCAATGAGGGAATCCCAATGAAAAGTTGCATCAATTAGCCTCTGAAACCTCCTTCTACCTTTAAGATACAAAATAGCAACAATTCATTCATTCATACGTATAAGTAAGTGTATAAGCATATATTTATTGAGCATAGTAGATGATTATGTGTTAAGCATTATGTATAGCCATAACAGAACTGACAAACATTATTATTATCATGGCGCATGAAAGGAAATCAAAGACAAATAAATAATAAAAATGAACATTTACTCAGTTGTGTTCAGTCTTATGGGGAAAAATAAAAGTAGATGAGAAGTGGCTGTGCTAACCTAGGACAGGGATGAGGGCAAATATCTATTTTAAAGAGAATGGCCAGGAAAGTCTCCACTGAGAAGGTGACATTTGGGCACATACTTGAGAGATAAGAGAATGAGTCTTGCAGATAGTTGGGTCATAGGAAATACCAAGTGAAAATTCTTGAGGTGAGTGAATACAAAAAAGGAAGAAGGCCATTGCAGCTGGAGAGAAAAAAATAAATACAGAGAGAAAGAGAGATGAGGGACAGATATAATGTCAATGGGCCAAAACTTCTACCAAAGGTTTGTAGAATATTATAATGACTTTGGCTTTCACTCTGAATGAGACGGAGGATTTTGAATAGAAGAATGAAACGATCTGATTTAAGTGCTTAGGACCCAAGCACTGAACTCAGATACTATAGGGATACAAAAGAATCAAGAAGACCCATTAAAAGGGTTTTATAATAATCTATGCAAGGAATAATGATGCCTTGGACCAAGTGGTAGTGTTGGAGGAACTGAAGAGAGTTCAGATTTTGGGTGTGTTTATTTTGATGGTAGAGCCAATAGAACTTACTGACAGTATAGGTATGGAATGGAGAAAAAGCAAGAGGTCAAAGATGACTGTGGTTTTTGGACTGAGAACTAAAGGAAAAAGGTGCTGTTTATTGAAGTGATAAAGATGAGGAAAAGTAGATTTAAGAAAGAATATCAGGGGGTTGATAATTGGACTTGTGAAATTCAAAGATTACTAGTAAATGGTAACATCAAAGAAGCAGCGGTATAAAAGTCTGGAGATGAGGCAAGAAGCTCACACTGGAGATATAAATTTGGGAGCTCTCAGTATATAGATATATTTTAAAGTCATTAATAGATGAGATGACCAAGTTGGACTTAAGGATCGGAAATATACTTAGAAGCTCTGTAAGGCTTTCTCCTCCCCTGCCTCATACAGATCTTAGTGACCAAATACTCCAAATATGTAACGTGTAACATCCAGCTGAAAAAAAAAAGCTTAACCCAGCTCCTCCTGGCTCAGTCAGAAGGTCAGTTCCTTGGAAAGCGCTGCCCCAAAGGTGAACAAAGTTCCAATCGGAGCTTTGAATGTGGTAATACACAAGATGGTCTCAAAATGAGGCTAATCACCAAATAGGGAGCTTGACTAATTGGTTGAGGATGTTTTCTGCTCTGGTCATCCCTTGGCAGATAGAACAAAGAAAGACCAAGAAGGAAGCCCAATGGCTAGAACACAAGAGTATGAGTGTGGAGTTCTCGGATCTGCCTTACATTTGTGTGAGTCCCTAGACAATTCCTTTAACGTCACCATATTGGATTTTACCATAAATATCCCTAAGACTCTGCATGCTTCCTAAGATGTTTTCCCGAAAATATTACCAGTAGAATTATGAAGGTTAAAAAAAGAGGGCAAAAGAGAAAGCTTCTATATTGAAGCATTTTATTCTGCAACAACTATAATTTATTTCTTCCTAATTTCTCTTCAGTCAACATGCAGAATCACATAGGGGAATTTTCATACGGTAGTTTTAATGGAATAAAGAACCACTGACAGTCAAAACTCAGGGGCCTGGTACTTTCATGACAAAGAGCAGCCTAAGGTCAAATTCACCCACCCAATGCCTTACTTCCTTACTATTGACCCCGAAGTTACAGACTTAATGAGCACTCCAGAACAGAAATGTAGCCACATTAGAAACTAGCCTTAGTTTAAATCTGTGAGTGTTGGAATATTTAGAAATAACCAATATGAAAGCTGGGCAGAAAAAAATAATGTTTCAAAATTGTAGACAATTTAGAATTAGAGCATGAAGGATTGATACTCTCATCAGTTACTTAATTAATGAAAGTCTGCCACTCTACTAGTCAGTGAGTCCCTTGAGGGTGGATACCACACCTATTTTGTTCTCCCAGGTTTCCTCATTTCTAGCACAGTGTGATGTGATACAGCTCCAGCTGGGAGAATGGGCAAAGGGCAGAATCCAGTAGGCCTGAATTGGGCCAGAGGCAAACCAAGGTCATAGGAAAGAACCACAGAAGAGTGATATGACCAACTGTTAGTAGTAGAAGGCACTCATTTTGAGTCGAGGACAGAGGAAGAGTGAGTGGCCATAGTGGAACTCTGAAGCACAGAATGGGCAGCAGATGCACCTGAAGAGATGTGAAGACTAGAGACAAAGGCAAATCCAGATCTGAGTACCTCATCTCAGAAATCTAAGAGAAAGTGTTTTCATCAGGGCCCTAGTGAGGAGTTTTTACAGAATAAGCCTAGATTTTCAGTCCAAGGCTTCCTGCTTCTAAAGGGCCTGACATCTTTGCTATAGGGCAATTTCAGTTAAACCAAAAAGCAGCAGCAGCAGTAGCAGCAGCAGCAGCTAAATGATCTGCCACAGCTGAACAAGGTGAGGCCAGCCAAACAATGCAGAATCCAATGAGAGGCACCAACACCGAGGGAGTCCCTGATCAAAGTAGAGCTTGGCAAGCTCCAAGCTGTTGTTGGAAGATAATGAATGACACCACCAAGCCTGCATGCAGTGACCTCTCCTGAACTTTTCTTTGTTCTGCCTAACAATTGCAAATTACAGTTTTAGAAGAAACAATAGTTTTGTAGTAAAGTTATAAGCAACTATTATGAGCTATTCTGTTACAGAATAGCAAAATCACTTTTTAAAAACTTGAAAAACATAGTGTTTTCATTTTTTAAATGTTTATTCTAAATATAGATTTATATATTTACATTTATATATTTATATTTAAATACATATATAACTTTAGCTAAATTTTAATTCTCTAAATTTGGGAAAATCAACTAAACTCTTTTTGTGGTTCTTTCGTCAAAAAGTAAATCTACACATCCTGCACGATATTAAGTAAGTAGGGAGTGTGTCTTCCTGGTTCCAGTCTAAAGGTCTTGACCTTTTCTCTTTGAAATAAATAAGTACTATTAATAATTCAGTCCCTTAAATTAGAGAAAAACATAGAATTAAGCCCCTTTTCGATGAATTTAGATGATGTAACCAAGGTACACTTTGGCTATGACTAGTTTCATGACTAAAATCACTTGAGAACTCTTGTTTCTCATCATCATTTGGTCTTAAGAGGGATCGTGGGTGTCTTCTCCAGAAGACAGGAGATCAATGGCCAAAAGCCAATGGAGACAAACAGATGTTGTGGTTACCAAGTTGGAAAATGAACATGTGAACTTCATTCCAAAAACCTCCTGCCAGAAGTGCTATAAAGAGAAAATCCATGCTGGATGCTCTATCTTCTGTTTGACGGAAAATATTGATGCACTTGTCTGAATTCATCAAAGAACCTTGGCAAGTAGGTGTTTGCAAAACATATAGTCCAGAATGAGTGAATATATAGCTTTTATGCCCAGTGATCCCCACCAATCTCAACATGCACATTCTTAGAAAACATGTAAAATATTGAAGCAAATCCTACATATAAATAAAATTTTACCTTCCACTAAAATACAGGGTCATTAACAAGAAGAGATGAGTATGTATTCTTGCTGAGTAAGCTCATGTCAGGAAATGTCAGATATGTGCTCTTCTCAGAAAACTAAAAGGCCAAGGGACAAATATTGTTTCATTACAAGAAAAAGGGAAGGGGATGAATTTACTGTGTTTCTGTACAAATTCTTGAACCCAAAACCTTTGTCTAAGTAGAAAATATGGCACTTTATTTCAAATGCTAGGCAACTAGAACCTATCCATTTGCTATGGACTTCACTTGAACAAGTCTCTGGTATGGAAATGAGGGGGAGAGGAGAGGCTTAAGCCAGGAATATGGGCACTAAAACGCTAAAAGTAAGGGAAAGTACCTTAAGCCCAGGAATATGTGAAAAAAAAATTTAGTAGGAATGGATGGTAATAACCACACAAGCAGAGCTCCTGACTATTATCCAGAATGCAGATTTCCCTGATATAAATAGCCCTGAAGAATGCAACATTGTAGTCACTGGTATATATATATAGATGTGTGGTGGGCAAATCCCTAGGATAGCCCCTCACCCCAGAGTAACCCATGCCCTTGTAAAATCTCTCCTATGGTGTGAGCAGGACCTGTGAATATGATGAGGCATCACCCCTGTAACTATGCTAACATGATTTGCCAAAAGGAGATTATCTAGGGAGCATAACCCAGTCACATGATTCTTTCAAAAGCAGAGTTTTGTGTCTGTGGCAGAAGGAAAATCAGAGATTGAAAGCATCATTGTTGACCTGAAGATGGAGGAGGCCACGTAGCAAGACCTCCAGGCAACTTCTAGGAGCTTCCTGAGACATCAGGAAGCTTCTAGAGACATCCCTGGCTGACAGCTAGCAGACAATGAAGTTTAGTCCTACATCCACAAGGAAATGAATTCTGCCTGCAAACGGTGACCTTGGAAGAGAAACCCAAGCACCAGGTGAGAGAGGCAGCCTGGATAACACCTTAATTTCGGCCCAGTAAGACTCTGAGCAGAAAATCCAGTTGCACAGTGCCCAGACTTCTGACCTACACAATTGTAAGATACTAAATGGGTTGTTTTAAGTCACGAACTTTGTCATAATCTCTTTCACAACAATAGAAAATTCTTATGAACTGATCATTGGACTTGATGAATCAATTATGACTAATCTGAGAACTCCCTTAACATAGTAAGTATAAATTGCCTATGAGTCTTCCAACTCTGAGATTCTGTTCACGTTAATAATAACCTTCTCCAATAATGTATCATCTTAGTCACTTGTTTAAAAATAACCTCTTGAATTGAACTGATGACATACTTCTTTCATAGCCATGCGGTGTTTCTCCCTAGAAACCATTTAAAATAAAATCCAGAAAATGTATTTCATAATTTCTTTCATTAAACAGAGTTGCTTTGTATTAGTGTACCATAGGGGTTTGTATTAAATTTCAGCAAATTTACAGCATTTTATGGGAAATATTTTTACTTTGGTGATCTGAACCTATATGAAAACTGAAGTTGCTCAAATCACATGTTCATTTAATGTCAACTTAGAGTGCTTTCCAACATGAGAATTTTATCCAACATCCGTAATTTCAAAGGATATAAATCTGGTAGCCTTAAAACAGTAAGAAAACAGGGCCAAGTTTAGAATCCATGAGCAGTGAAGCAGGTATGTTTCCATTCAGTCTCTGTATTCTTTATTCTGGACAAGCCCTACTCCTCCCCAGCCAAATTTTGTTTCACTTATGTCTGTTTTAAATAACTAGTACATAAAGAAAACTACCACATATAGTAAGAAAAAACACATTATTTCAGAGCACATTTAACAATACTTTCAGAGTGTGTTTAATTAAAACATATGAATCACACACCTCAAATTAAACAAGACCTCCTCTGGGTAAAACGTCTCTCAAAATATTTAAAAGAAACTTTTCATGCAAAACTTCTAAGCAGAAAAAGAAATAGTATTCCATCTTTTCCCTGTGGAATGAGCCCATACTTAAAAAAAACAAACTTGAATATAATAGTTTTTAGTCTTAGTTTGTATTGCAATATTATATCACAAATAGTGATTCTGAAGGCTAGAAACAAAGTTTGGCTTTTCAAAAAACACAGTTAGAAGCATGACACAACACTTCTGAAAAGTGATAATTCTTCGGTATTGAAAAAAGCAATCCTAATAAGTTCTGTTTAAATGTAATGCCAGTGGCACAGAACAAATATAAAATGTTTAATTAAAATCAGATATGTTAAAAATTTAAGAAAACCATTGCCAATATTATGGCAAACCTGATGGATCCAAGTAAATGAGTTAACATATTTAGACTTAGAACAATGTTGAATTTTTATAAGTGTTCATCATCATCCTCCTCCTCCTCATTATTTTTAACTATCCTCTCCTCTTGGACATCATTTGACTGCAGTCTCTTTGTCATCTATTACAGTGGTTTCAAATGTTTATGGTAATATGATTGAAGGGATTAAAAGATCAAAAGATTAAAACAATTCCTAAACAAATCAGAAATAGCCACAGTGCAATTCTTAGGGCTTATGCAGTCCAGAAAAGCATTCATGGTAATACTTATTTGCTTGTCGCTACTGCCGTGTCTGTTCAGATCTGTTCACTTCTGACCAGTGAGGCAACTTTTTGTACACTTCAGTGTGCCTGCAACCCCTCACTGGCGGCTGGTGGACCTTATGCTCGTCTTCTTCCAGCCTGCCCCTCAGTACCGCTCTTCATGAAATCTCTCAGTTTATCATTTCATCCCACAGACTTCACACAATGATTACTTTATGGGGAATAGAGATCCAGTGCTCCCATTTACCATCATTTGATGGACACCTGGACACTTAAAATTCATTGTTCCCAGCCTTGAAGCCTCTGCTGAAACTCTGTGACAACAAGAGGTCAACAAGGGGACAACACAGGATGTTCTAGAATGAGCAAAGAACAAGCACAGTTTCTGTGGGTTCACCTAACCTAACAATTAATTTACCCTGTATTTAAGAATATATCTATAGCAACCAGATATACCCCAGAAGCTGTGAAAATGTACAGAAGATACTTCCCAGTAATAGGAGAAATGGAGAAAGAAATCTTTCAAAATAAAGTGGGATCCTTCGTGGCTCAGTTAGGTTGGATGATTTCCCCCACATCCTCCTCCTGTCCTTTTAATTTGTGTGGTGGTTTTACAACATGTCCACAAACTCTTTTACACTCATCTCTTCAACAGGTGGAGCTTAACTCCCCTCTCTTGGGGCGTGGACTCAACTAAGTGATTAACTTCTCAGAAATAGAATGTGACAGAACTGATAGCTCAATTCATTGAGAATCTTCCGTATTCTTTCTCTCAGATAGCTTACTTGGAGAGAAGCCACGTAGTATGTTTTAAGGACACCCAAGAATCCTATAAAGAGGCCCATGTGGCAAGGAATTGAGGCCTCCCACAAAAAGCCATGTGAATCAAACATCTTAGAAGTGGATCCTCCAGCTCCAGTGAAACCTTTGGATGTCCACAGCCCTGGCTCCAGCTTGGCTGAAGACTCATGAGAAATGCTGTGCCAGACCCTAAACCAAGCTCCTATCAAATCCCTGACTTACAGAAACTGTGATTAACAAATGTTTGTTTTAAGTCACTGGATTTTGGGGTAATTTGTTATGTAGCAAGAGATAACTAACACAATGTAGTACCTAAAACCATTCAAATAAATTTAAAATTCCCTATCTTCTTTCCTGACTTATTTATGCCATATATGCCCCAAAGCTACCAATAACCCAAAGCATACTTTAATCACTTTTCAATATATATGTGTATCAAATCATCACAGTGTACACCTTAAACTTACACAATGCTATATATCAATTATATCTCAATACAGCTGCAAAAAAATACCTTAGCTCCAAATGAGATGCTGTGATAACTTTTTAATTAGTTCAATTAATCACCTGAGCATGATCACTAATGCACGGATGGATCAGCTCATAACCTCCCCGACTCTTGCTGAACAGCATAACTTCAATAGGAGAATAGGAGTTACATATATAAGTTAATATAATGTGGATTTGTATATTAGAAAATCATTCCAAGGTCCATAGCCACATGGCCACTAGTAGGTAATGACAAGAAGCCCCTATCATATAAAATTATTTCTATTTCATTGATATTTGAAATCCAAATATTATAACGTATTCTTATTTGTTTGCAATTAGTTAAGTGCTAAAATTAAAAAAAAAAGAAAAGACCTCCAGTCAGGATAGTTCTTTATGTTGTTTTGGATACATTATTCTTTTCAGTATGAAAGAAGTGTGTGAGATTAGGATATGAGCTACCAAGAAGAAAAAGGAAACGATTAAAAAAAAAAGTTCAGAGTGCTAAGGGAAACCTTACAGGCTTTTCATTCATTCTGAGGGTGGTCCTGTGCCCTTTCTTCCTGAATTAGATGGCATCAGCTCCCAGAAGGCAGAGGCCCAATTATGTGTCTGTTACAAAGAGTACCTAACACAATCCAGTCAGTGGAATGCTAAGCCACAACAAAACCATCAGGCACTAGATAAAGCCAGACATCTCTCCTAATAAGCAGCTGTTAGGCTTGGACCTGTCAACAACATCACACATAACTTCCTGGACATTTTCATCAGAGTCACCTAGAAACGTCATCATCAACAAACAGCAAGACAAAAAATTTACCCAAGGAATAAAACCAGACTCCTGGACTATTGCCGGTCCTAAAACAAAACTTGCAGCCACTGAGCTGAGCTGTATTACACGTATGTGATCAAGAGATGACAGCTGATCTCCACAGCAGTTGAGAAGGAAAACCGAAGAGATATGACCACAAATAGTGTAATTAGAATAGAGCCACAGCGGGGAGCTGAATCAACAGGCATCCATTCCCTACTGGAATCAAAAGCAAAAGCAAAGAACAGGCTATGCTAGGATCAGAAATCAGAAATGTCTCCAAGTGCAGCGTTGGCAATAATCATAGAAGAGACTGTGGACTTGTGGTTGCAACCCCTCTCAAGTGTAGAAAAGTCTAACCAAAAATTATAATCAGCATCTTGTTCTATACATGCACAGATGGAAAATCACCCATACAGGTTGTGCCCTTCTCCTATCAACAACCTGCCCATAATGTACACACGCAAGCCACCACCACCTTTGAGCCCACTTATGGAATAATTTTTCCATTTTCCACTGAGACCCTATGGAATTGAAGGGAGATCATTTTCTGCATATGTAAAACTAAAATGTTATATTAGATGATTGCTGAAGCCCTCATGGCTCTGAATCTTTGACATAAGGAACATTTGAGACCACATGAAAACAAAATCTCATCATAAACCACATTTTAAAAAAACAACCCTAATTTAGATTCCAGTGAAACTATGTTCAATGGGAAAACACAAAATGGTTAGAGACATGGGGCATACATTACTTTGACACTCCAGATATATTTTTCACCACAGATTGAAACTAGACATTATTTTCGAGTGGGAAAAGCCACTGGAGTTGATTTTTGTCAACTTTATGTTCAGGCCACCAATGATAGCAGGACACTCAATACTTCTAGTTTATGGGGAAAATTAGAACAGAATGCTCACAACTCAACTGATACATAATCTGCCTGCAACATTACTTTATTTCACTTTTTAAAATTTGAAATGTGATTTTGATAAATAAAAGGATTCCACAATAGAGATTCTAGCTCCGTAGCTTGACAGGCAGATCTATAAAATGGAAGCCAGGTGTTTTGTTTTGTTTTGTTTTTTAATTGCCAAGTTATTTATTGCTCACAAACCCGTATTATATTCCCAACTTGAGTTACTTTTCTATGTATATTCTATATACTTTAAAGGAATTTAGAGCTAAATAAAGAGGATATGCTTATACTGTATTTCATAAACATAGAGTTAACTTTTTTAAATTGTGTATTGAGAGTGGCAGTATGGTATGCGAGATAATTCCTCAGTTGCCTGAATCAGAAGATAAAACGCTTCCCTTACTTTAAGAGAATTCTCCAATAATTTTGTAGCTAAACTCTAATATCACTTCAGAAAGACTAACTAGCATGTTAAACTACTTTATAATATAGAATTTGTTTACAGATATCATGCATAGACACAAGCCTTGTGACTTGCAGCTGATGCCAGGAATTAATTTGCCAGTAAAGCAAAAACCTTATGATGTGATAGCTTTACTCCCGTTTTGGGCTTTGTAGTTCGTTAGTTCTCTTTATTACTCATAGGTGGCCCCTCCCACAATACCTCTAGGGCCTAATATACCCTTTAGTCACATTCATGAATACATCATTCTCAAACCACCTCCATTTAGCATTGGTATAAATCCATGGTCAGCATAAACATATATATTTAAAATTCCTGTTAGGCCACAGGAAAATCAGAATCAGAAAATAGCAAGTCATGGTGAATGTCTTGTGGCCCAGTGTGAAAACACTAAATAAGATATGAGTAAAATAGATAGGTCCAAATGTGATGAGCCACTTGAAGGCCTTCAGATCCCTTAGGTTCACCTCTGATAATCAGAATATAATGTATCTTTCCCAAGAGGAATTTCATTCTTCTGACTTCAAAATCATGGCAGCCAAGCAAAAAGACTGAATATCTCATAACAACCAAGAACTTGAGTTGGAAAAACTCCTTCAAGATTTTCTATTTCAAATCCTATCTTTATAGTTGAGGAAACTCAGAGTCAACCATCTGCCTAAGTATTCAGCCTGTTAGATGTTGAACTGAGACTTGAACCTGGATTCCCAATGCTTTTTTCCAGTGTTCTTAAAAAAAAAAAAAAGCCGTCACCTTTTTATTGTGGAATATACTGTACATATATATCCACACACACATATATATATATACATATATACACATATGCTCAACATACATCTATTTTTAACAATATTTAAAAAATAAATGTCCGTGTTCTTCCACCNTTAAGTAGGCTCCACACATGGAGCCCAACTAAGGGCTTGAACTCCTGACCCTGAGAACAAGACCTGAGCTGAAATCAAGGGTCAGACACTTAACCCACCTATCCACCCAGGCACCCCTCCACCACCATGCTTTAAAATACCATAGGACACCTGGATGGCCCAGTCAGTTAAGTATTTCAACTCAGGTCATGATCTCACGATTTTTGAGTTCAAGCTCTGCGTGGGACTCCAGGCTCCATGCCGACCGCATAGAGCCTGCCTGGAATTCTCTTTCCTTCTCTCTCTGCCCCTCCCCTGCTTGTGATCTCACTCTCTCTCTCTCTCCAAAATAAATAAACAAAAAAAGTAAAATAATTTTTACCACACATAAACACAGTCTTACCCTGCTTGCAATTGTTTAGTTTTACCCATTTTCTCATTTATGCAAATAGAGTCATCTCACATGTATTCTTCTGTCATACTTTTGCTTAGTCATGTTATTTTGATATTCATACATATTGATGTGTGTAATTATAGTTAATTCGTTTTCACTGCTACAGAGCATTCCATTGTAAGTATGTACAACATATGCTTTTCGTCTGTTCTATTGATGGATATCATATTGTTTCTGGCTTTTACTCTTATAAGCAATGCTAATCTGGATGGTCTCATATGTGACAGCTGCACAAACATGCAATAGGATCTCTAGAGAATATTGCCTAGGAATGGAATTGCTGGGTCACAGGGCATGCACATTTTCATCCGCATGAAGTATTGTCAAACTGGTTTCCAAAGGAGCTATACGAATTTGTCCAACTCTTCTTTCTTGATGACATTATCAAAATTTAGTATTGTGAGAATTTTAATTTTTGCCCACCAGCAGAAGTGAAATAAATTCATATTGCAGTTTGATTTATATTTTCCTGTTGTCAGTGAAATCTAACACTCTTTCATGTACTTGTTGTCACAGTTCTTCTTCTCTCAATTGAGATGCCTATTTCCATGTTTGTCTTCATTCCTGTTGAATTATTAATCTTTTTTATTATTGAGTCATAGAAGTTATATGCTAACTCTGGCTATTAATCCTTTGTTGTTTTTTTGTGTTACTGATATTATTTTGATGAACAAAATTACTAACTTTAGCTTCCTTTCATTTTAACCTTCTAGGTTGATCTTCTGCCTTAAATTTAGTGGTTTCTGCATTTTGTTTATAAAACTTGTTCCTAGTTGAATCACAGAGACTATTTCCCCAAATATTTTAAAGGTCTTCATGTTTTGCACTTCACATTTAAGCCATGGAATTGATTTTTTAAATTTTTTTATTATTTCATTCTGGAATTGATTTTTTGTAATCATTTCATATACTCAGGCTAATATTATGTGAATTCTATTTCCAGATTTTCTATTAGGTTCCACTGGCCTATTTGTCCAATGCTGTATTCATTTCAACTCACCCAATCAATCTCAAATTACAATAAATCTCAATAAGACAAATCTTAACTAGGTATTTTTTTAGAATGTGTTGCTTCTTTTCATATCTTTGCTTATTCCATCACAAAGTTTAGAATTAGTTTATCAAATTTCATGAAAAATATCTCCTTGGAGTTGTTGTTGCAAATGCATTGAATCCAAAGATCAGTCTGAGAAGAAATGAAATATTTGTAGAATCCTTGTAGCCATAAACATGATTGGCCAATACAATTACTTACATTTTAAAAAATTAGGATTTTTCCCTAGAATCTAAACCCTAGGATCTTTAGCAATATTAAAGAAGTGGCAATAGTTCAAATCTTGTCTCTTTCTTCACTTAAAGGGAGACATGTTAAACAAATAATGACATTAAATGAGCACTAAACTACAAACTGAGCTAAGAGATAAAAGAGTCACATTGAATTAACAATGTGATATAGCAGGAGTTAATTCACTGAACTGTAAAAGAAAACACATTCCTGACAGAGGAGACTTGACAAATTCTTTGGAATGAGGGGAGTATGGCGAATAGAGCTTGGAGATGGAGAAGGAAAGGGTGCAGGATGAGGCTGCAGAGACAGCCTGAGGCCAGACCCTTCATGATCTCATAGGCAAGTTGTGAGTAACAGATTCGAGTTTAGAATACTAATTATCTAAAACCTGTAAGTTAGTCACAGATTTGATATATATTTGTATACATGGAAACTCCAAAAGAAATCTCTAATTGTTGCAGCACCCTTTTGCTATACTGTGAAGAACTACTTTGAGAAACCAGAGGATATGGAGAAAATCAATTAATAGATTATAATCATGCAGACAGAACTTCACGGTAGCTTACATTTTAGTGATCCTGTTAGAGAAGGAAAACCAATCCACGAACCAACAATAAAAAATATTCACCAGAGTTTGACCCTTCTTTGCCATATTTAAGAGTTCAAACCATTCCTTGGTCCTAATGAGAAAAATGACACACTCCATTCCTCTTTCTCAACTCCTCAGTTTTTCATCCAAACTCCATATAGTTGTCTCCCAGTTGAAAAGCAAAAACTACCATGCATAGTAATGTAAACACACAGCATGGTAGGTAAGAATAATGACTTGTGAATATGTAACTTTGTATGGCAAAAGGGACCCTGCTGACGGGATTGTGTGGAGGATACTGAGATAGGGAAATTACTCTGAATTATCCAGGCAGGCCCATGTAATCATAAGGGTCCTTATTAGGGGAAAGAGGAAGGTAGGAGAGTTAGAGTCAGAGCAAATGTGATGATGCATCTCCCCGGCCACAAGCCAAAGAAGGAGGCAGCCCCTAGAAGCTGGAGAAGGCAAAGAAACAATTCTCCCCTGAAGCTCTCTAAAGGAACACAGCTCAGCTGACCCATCTTAGACTTCTGACCTCCAGAACTATATGATGATAAATGTGTGTTGTTTTAAGCCACTAAGTGTGTGGTAATTTTTTATAACAACTATGAAACTAATACAAATGGGAGGAGGTTGTGAAGAGCATGGATTTGTTATTTTCACTTTCCAAAACTATCCCAGTCCAATCAGTAAAAAATGCTTTCTTACCAATAAAGTTTATTTATTTATTTTTAAGAAAAAAAAGAATAAAATTGTGTCCATTCAGTTACATAAAACAAGGACTTATTAAGTGTTTAGATTCTAGAAACCAGGCTCAGGGAAATGAATTTGATTAAGGACCCTGTGACTGTGCAAAGCAGAATGTTTGTTCCTATTAATTCAGTTTACTTCAGGCCAAGTAGTTACTGAATTTGTAGTACTTGTACCAGCAGCTGGTAATATAAAGACAGATTTTTTTCCATGGCCCCAAAAGGTAAAAACACTCTTAACAGGAGAGAACAACATATAAACAAACAAAAAAAAAATCTCAGTATAATGAAGTAAGTGCTATGAAAGAAGTGGTCGCTGCAATTTGTCGGTGCACAGATTAGTTTCTCCACTGTGGCTGAAGCCAAGAGGGAAGCAATCCTGGAACAAGTCCTGCCTGAGCTGAAATGTAAAAGAAGGGCAGGGTTCATCAATAGACGCAATCTCATGATCAAATGCACAGCAACAGAAAGCTCATGGTGCTTGAGGGAGCCACAGGAAGTTTCATTTTCTTTGGGGGCATTAAGTTAAAGGAAGAAAAATGAAAGAAGACTGAAAAGATAGACACAGAGTTATGGAGGTTCCATTCCATGGAAGTAGATTTTACTTCATCTTGTTGGTGATGGAAAGCTTTTGAATGGTTTTGAGCAGTGCATCAGCAAGATCTGATCTGCATGGTGTGTAGATCCCTCTAATGTCTTAGTGCAGACACAGCTATGAGAGCATTAATAGAGCGGGGAGACAGACTATTAGATGCCCCAAGTGTCTAGATCAGAGATAGGGCAAGCGGCAAGTAGAGATGAGAAGGAGGCAGACTTTAGATGTGATTATAGAGACAGATGAGCAGCATTTGGAAAGGAACTGGATTAGTGATTGAGACAGAAGAAGGGCTAGGTTTACCCTACTTCCTTGGCTTGGACAAGTGGATATTCAGGGGGGTCATAATTGAAACAAGAAACACAGAGGGAGAAGCAGTTTTTATTTTGGTGGAGGGAAACAAATGAGTTCCCTGTGGGACACACTGAGCACCAGGAAGAATGTCAGTCCCAGTATGTGAAGCAATAGATAGAAAGAAAGAAAGAATAAGGTCCTGATTGAGCCATTAGAACTAAAGTGAGCTCACAAGGACAAATGGCTTGTTTTTATCTTCAGAATTATTTATCCCAAAAGGGTTTTTCTTGTCGTTGTTTATTGCCTACGATTTGTGTTTGTTTTCTGCTTTGAAAGAATTAAAAATGAGGTTTTGAACAACTTTCCTGTACAAATTATATTTGTCCAAACCTATATATATATGTGTATATGTACATATGTATATACCATATATACATATATATATATGGCTAGGTGAGAATGCAAAAGGAAAAATCTCATTCAATCTCAGGGATACAAAGCTATTATATGTAGCATACATTGATAAGTTGAGAAATTCTTTAGAAAGCAAACTAACCGCATTACAAATAAAATTGAAAATTTTATAAATTTTCAAAAATCCAGAGTAGCAATTTCAATAACTCTTTCAATGAAATTGGGAAATGCAGTATAGTCCAGTCCACAGAAGCCATATTGTATGTAGGATATGAAACCTCTAGATATAAAATTCTAATTCTTTTTTCATGAGCATTCATCAAAATTGTTATTTATCCATTCTGTCTTTAATGCAGAATTTTTTCTTCATAAGTAATGGAAAAATTGAGGACATTCCAAAGCCATGGAAAAAAGCAATAAAAGACCTCAAAAACTGTTCTTGTCTATACACATCTAATCTCCAAATAAAATCAGTCTAGATAAATCTGTGGTTACTTTCAAATAGCTTTATAGATGACTATTACCCTGCCTCCATCAGTAGCCCATTTTAGTATTTCATCACAGAACTATCTCCTTGGGTTTTCATTCCCCTAAATATTTTTTTTCAAAACTGCTTGAGTTCTAAGAGTACAAATCAGTGGGATATGATATTCTTGAGATAATTTTTATAATTTAATTGTACGCAGATACTATTTCAAGGGGGCCTGCTATATCTAAACATCTCCCTTGGAATAGCTAGTTGTGACCTAAATAAAGGCCTCTGATGTCATATAGCACATGGCATTATTAGAAAGAGACATAATTCATTTTTAATATTTTTGCCCTCACTGTCTTTCAGAAACAGAATGGACTCTCTTCCATTTCTATGTGCAAAAATTTACCCCCAAACCTAATTGGATAAAATAACCCAGGGTGTCAGCTAGAGGACTTGAAAGGCAGGTTCTAAAATCATATGAAGACTTGTTTATTCACAGGTCAAAAAATTGATATTGGTCCTCAGCTGAGAGCGCAACTGCAGGTGTAGCCTGGAACAGCTACACATAGCCTATGTTGCCTCCCTAGATAGAGGGAGTCTATCCCTCACAACATGGTAGCAAGGTCCCAAAGGTAAACATCCCGAGAGAGAGCAAGGAAGAAGCCCTATCATATTTTGTGGTCTAGTGTCAGGAGTCGCACAGTATCATTTCTGCCCTATCCTGTTGTTTCAGGCATTTCTAAAGTCCACCCAAAGAGAGGGACCATCATCCCCAACTTAGGATACAGAGTGGCATGTCACATTGTAAGAGCAAGTGGGATAGGCTATATACATTGGGGCGGCCCTTTTTAGAAAACAGAATCTGCTTCCAAATCCAATCTGGATTCCAATAAGAATGTGTCATACATCAAGGGACACCATTTCTGGGAAACAACACTAATTAATATCAATAGACAGAGTAATAATGTGACAAACATATGTACAAAAGAGAAATATCATTCCTCTCATTTTAAATATTATTTATACACTATCCTCAGGGGAAAAATACACAATCGTGCAGAGTTTTACATAGACAGTGAGTAAAAATAAATTTTGAAACACAAATAATTCCAATTTGAGGAGAACGTTCCAATAAATCATTGTATACACAAGCAAATAAACAACTGCCACTACACAGCTTGAATAGTAAACAATGAGATCACTAAAGGGATGTGGAAAGATACATACTTCTGTTACCAATTACAAAAGTTAGAGACATATCTTCAAATGCTGGTGAGGTGCATTTCAGATTTGCATGGGAAGGCAGTGCTGAATTTGTTAGCATACAAACTGAACTGCTACATTCTGAAGAACCACTTTAATTGAAATGATTCCAGTATTTTCTGCTTTTTGAAATTACTAAAATTTATCATGTCAGGGAAATCTAATATCTCCCATTTTGTTCAACCTATTAATCCTGGGTGCTAAAACTAAGCCACAAAAATTAAAAATAGGAAAAAGGATGAGACAACCCCCTTCCCTCAACCATATAAAATATATACATCATAGTAGGCATTTAGATACACAGTATAGTTTGCTCCTGTTACCAACACAGACTGTAATGGAGAGCTATTGTTTTATGTGCCCAGAATGCCCCAGTTCCAATGCCTTCCTTCTGACAGCTTCCCCAGCTCTTTTTCCACCTATATAGTTTTTCTGGCAACAGTTAATTTCCTTTTTTTAAAAAAAACATTTATTTATTTTTGAGAGAGAGAGAGAGAGAGAGAAAGCAGGGGGGGGGGGGGGGGGGGGGCGGA